>NC_037678.1:49231455-49541455 GCF_003255815.1 Theropithecus gelada | reverse complement strand
AAAAAAAAAAAAAAGAAAGAAAAGAAAAGAAAAGAATCACAGTGGTCACCAGGTAGAAACCTGATTGCAGCGACACAGGACTGCAGTCAGGGGAAAAGTGGGCCACTGCTGAAGTTATCCAGGAGACGGGGCTTGTGGTTGCAGTGGAGGAAATGGCAGGACATGGAGACCCAGAAGCTGATTTCAGAGTCGTTAAGAAGCAGCATCTGCAGAGTGCAGGAAATCCAATCTTCTCTCTGCCGCTGGTGGATAGCAGACATGTGGGTACCAACTGCCCCATACGATAGAATAAGTACAGGAGAGACTGAGCTGCTCCACCCATGAAAGCCCCACTCAGAGGGTTCCCCACCACATCCCGCTTCACCTGGATGGATTTTCCAAGCAGTGCTGAGAATAACAAAGGTTCATCCTCAGAATTAACTCCTTCGAGCATCACATCCCCCATGTGGCCGTCTTTAAACCATCTCCTTGTTTCAATTAAGAGCAACAGCAATGTGGGCCACAGAATCCGATGGTGGGAACCCTGGGCTTTGTTTATTGCCTAACACCTTAGCAGTATTTGATGACTTGCTGCTTCTGTTGGTTGGGAATCTATTTCTTTGCCCTGGAAACTATGACTTCTAAACTGAAGATGAGAGATGAACTTTTTCTCTTTGCTTCATTTTTCCTTGTTGGTTAGTCACTTTCATTCAATGTCATGCTTTTGGCGGAGGTGGTACCCTAAGATCTTGGACCTACTTAGTTGGGGCAGGTTTCTCAGCGGTTTCCGCAGTGCCTGCAGGATTATGAGAAGTGTTGGAGATGGGAATAACTTGTTCACACTTTACATGTTCCAGGAAGGACTTGGTGGCGAGTGAAATGGCTTCCTCTGGCCTGCACTCTGGAGATTACACCACCTTCTAGAGCTGGGCTCATTAACTCAGATGTCTAAAGGACCCAGGCAAGTCACACAAATGAATCAACTGACAGGTATAATATAATGGTGACGTGGCGAGCACTGTGATGAACTGAACAGTCCCTGATTTTTATAACAGACACAGCTGTGAGAACGTGTTGCTAGATCTCTCAGTTTTTTTAGTTCATTCAAAACTATGCTTTTCTAATTGGATACTTACAAAAGAATATGGGTAAAACATACATGTGAATTATCAAGCATCCTAATGCTAGGAGCACCTATCAACCCTCCATTCAAATAGAACATTGTAAGTACTGTTCAAGTTTCTCGAGTGACACCCCCAGTGTTACACACCTGCCATCTGCAGTAGCTGCTGACTGAAATTGAAAGTTTATAATTCCCTTGCTTTTCTTGATAGTTTTGCCACATGGGTTTATATCCCAAAACAAGGTATTATTGACTCATTGCACATATACAGAGAGACAAGTACAAAAATATTCAGTGAAATTATTTGTATCAGCACAGAAATTTTCATTAAAGGAGAATGTAAAAATATATTGTGGTTTTAAAGGCATAAAGATGGGCTAGGTGCAGTGGCTCACACCTGTAATCCCAGCACTTTGAGAAGCTGAGGCAGGCAGACTACCTGAAGTCAGGAGTTCGAGACCAGCCTGGCCAACATGGTGAAACCCCGTCTCAACTAAAAATACAAAAATTAGCCAGACGTGGAGGTGCGTGCCTGTAATCCCAGCTCCCTGGGAGGCTGAGGTGTGAGAATCGCTTGAACCCTGAAGGTGGGGATTGCAGTGAGCTGAGATTGCACCACTGCACTCCAGCCTGAGCAATAGAGTGAGAATCTGTCTCAAAAATAAATAAATAAATAAATAAGGATAAACCACAGTTATGCAATTCATATGGATGGATCATGGAAAGACGTATAGCGAGCTGAACAAGCAAGTTGCAAACGTACAGTATGATCACATTTTGTGTTTTATAAAACTCAAAGTGGGAGGAGCTTTCCTTTTTCTTCAGAAATTCTAGAAATTTGGAGTTTTTTTGGTATCTCCCAATTTTTTTCATATTAAAAAGCAAATTATCATATTAAGAATGCCTATGACTACCAAATAAAATGTATCTTTGGATGATATCCTGTGAGCAGCACGCTTCTGACTTTTGCCCTAGGAACTTAGATCAACCCTTGTTTTAACATCTTTGAAGCACCTACCATGTGCCAGTTACCTATATTTCCTCATTTAAGCCTCACAACCCCTCAATAGGGCGGAAATCATTGTTAGTTTTAGTCCCACCTTATCGATGAGGCACAGAGACAGGAAGTGGTTTTCCCAAAGCTACACCACCAGGAAGTGCCAGAGCTAAGATCTGAACCCCGCCACTCAGCCTCAAAAAATCCTGTTTATAATTACTACGCTAAACCGCCTCCTCCCTCCCACCTGGTGGTTGATTTTTGCTGAAGATGTGTACGTGGTCAATTCACAGATGACACTATTCTTAAGGTTTTCAGTTTCCCTGGAAATAGAGCACTGACTTAAAAGAAAAAAAAAAATCAACCTGGGTTTTGCCTAAAAGGAAATTCACAGTTTCATCTTTCAAAAAGAAAATCTGAACTCAGCCAAGAGAAGCCAAGATCAAGCATATGATGGTCAGCAAGAATCAACAGAAGGTTTTAGGTTGCTGTATGGCGTCTCTCTTTCTGGTCTCTGGGTCAATTTTTTATATCCTGCTTGCCCTTTATAATGAGGGCATCAATTCTAATGAGATATAGATGGAAATATTCTTAAATAGGTTACAGTATGTGAAGTTTCTGAAGTCAATGGCCATTGTGTCTCTGAAATAAAAATACCTTTGTTTCTTCTGACTATAAAAGGAATACATATACATTGTAAAGTGTGGAAAGAAATTTTAAATCACCCAGATATCAGCACTGGTAATATTAGGACTATACCCTTTCAAAAGCTTTTTCACATAGAGATACATAATGTAAACATTATAATCATATAGAGGGTAGTATAATCCAATAGAGTTTCACAATCCTTTTTTTTTTTCTGAAAACTTAGAGTGAATATCTTTCTCCACCAACAAATAAAGAAACACATAAAAATGGTAAATGGTGATAAATATTCCATTGTATGGATAGGACACATTTATTTAACCTATTAACTTAGCCTTGTTGCTGAATGCGAGCTTTATTTTTTTTTCTTTTTACTTCTTTCTTTTCTAAATAACACTGAGATGAACATCCTTGTATTTGTATCTTTGCACACTTGTCTATTTTTCTTTTTGGGATAGAATCCCAGGAGTAAAATTGCCAAAAATTATGCCTTTTTTAAGGCTTTTGCTACTTATTGCCAAATCACCCTAGAAAGGATAATTTATTGACTTGCACATAAAGGGCTTTTGCTTAATGGGATTTGATATTCACAAGCTTTGAAGGCGCTATCGCAGCCTGTCATGTCTGGGGCCTGGAGGTCCTCTCTGATGTAAATCAAAACATTTGAGTTAACAACATTCAGCCTTGTCAGTCACCCACAAATTATAGGAGGCCTCCTCTGTCTTTGTCAATAACAAAAAAGGGAAAAATTACTCCAAAATGGCATAAAAATTAGGAACCAGACAAGTAGTCACCAAAAGAAGACAAGTGAGACAACAGTTGAAGAATTTCAGATTTGGAGTGGAGTGCGGTAAGTGAACAGGAGTCGTCTGGGTTTATAGAGAAAGGCCTGTAGCATCTGACTCCTGAGTGCTTGGTGACAGGGTCAGCAGCACAGAGCTGGGCACAGAGAAGTCGCTCACACAGACGGCAAGGATGGAAAAGTGTATAGAGGGCTGAGGTGCTCCACTCTGTAATGGGAAGGTATGATCCTCAACAGCAGCAAAATGTTAATTTCCTTAAGTCTCAAATCTTGCCCTGATATGGTATGGATTTTTCTCTGCAACTCTTTCGTATTTTCAGCTCTTGCATTCTGTAGCACCACATGGGAGAATATGTTACTCAAAAGAAGAAAAAATTTTTAGTGATGCGTGTTTTGTCTTCATTTCTGAGAATAGTCACAGTTGCGGAAAGGCAAATAATCCACGTGCAGCATGATTAGGGAAGGAAGGAAGGAAGGAAAGAAGGAAGGGAGAGAGAGAGGGAGGAGAGAGGGAAGGAGGAAAGGAAGGAAGGAAGATAGGAAGATAGGAAGAGAGAAAGAAAGAAATTCAAAACTTGAGTCTTTAAAATCTTTGAGTCTCTAAAAGAAAAGGATTTAGTTATGGGTCTGATGCATACAGCTGGTATTTCTAGCAACTAGTGTGGGCTTCTTTTTTCTGCTGCAATCTATTCATTCTGTGCATCTTACCACAAATTGCTCCAAGAGGAAAAACAGCCTCCTTAGGAGGCTAGCGTCCAATGAACGTCAAATCCTGAACAACATTACTTTGCGTCTCTATTTAACGTTAGAGCGGATGACTTTTTGACACGTTTATAGCTGACGAGTTCTACAGCCAGTCATGCAGGACAATTACGTTTGAACTAATTTGATGAATCAACTTGATGTTCTCCCATAGCCCCCATAGCCTTCTGGAGCATGTGTGCCCAATTTTCAACTGGAAGTCAAAAAGAAGCTTTGAAATTTGGCTAATCCCATCATATCCGCAGGACCCGTCTGGTGGAATAATCTTTGGACATAAACTCTTGATTGATGCCAAAAATGGAAAGAACCACTTGGTAATATCATCAGGGCCATCGGTCAGGCCCTTGGTAGGTCTTCAGATAGGGTTTCAGAGGCCAGCGATTGTTTTGTGAGCTCTTGAATAATTTTGTGGTGAGAGAAGCAGAGTTCATTGTCAAAGCATTTGGGGGTCAGACCCTGGGGAAAAATCATTTCTCATTGTTGGATTCAGTTTGATGGGGATTTGTGAGAACTGATGAGGAGGCGTAAAGATTTCCTGAGTTACTTTTCCCCATGTCCTGATTTTTTTTTTCCGACTCCGTTCTTGCCAGGAGGCCTGCTAGCATAGTCATTCAGAGCATTAGTGTGGGAGTAAGAATGCCTGGACATAAATCCTGCCCTTACCACACTCCCATCATTGCACAATACTGGGCCAGTCACTTCATTTCTCTGCAACTTGCCTTGCTCTGTGAAACGTAGATAATAATCGTTCATACCCATGAGGTTATACTGGAATTAAATATAACAGTATGTACAAAGGGACACAAACAGTGCCTGATATATAAGCTTTCAGACGTTAGAAGCTATTGGCTGCAGATTAGTGAATGTTGATAACTTTCCATGCCCAGAAAGTTATAGAACTTGATTAATCCAAACAGATTAAGTAAGTAGATGCTATGATTTGAATTCACAACTGGTATTATTTTTTCCCCAAAATCATTAGCAAAAAGACAATTGTGCCATCACATAGTAAAACTGATTCTTGCTATCGAGAATAGTCCTTTTCTACAGCTGAGAGTTACTAATATGTGGAACTGGCTGAAAGCAGATGGCTCGCTACATCATAGATTGGGTTGGCTGGGTACTTCGTGTGTTCATTCCACCCATATTTATCGAGTTTTTCCTACTGCATGCCAGTGTCAATGTGTGATGTGAAAAGAGAATATTTTGGAGAAAGGCAAACATAAGCTCTACCAGTGACTACCTATGTGAGCAAGTCACTTAATCACTCGGGGCCACAGTATCTTCATCATTAAACTGAGATAAGCATGATCCGCCTTCTAATGTCTCCTGCAAGGAGCAGATGGGATTGTACAATCCAAGGGCCTAGGTCTGTGGCTGGCACGTAGAAGGTGCTCAACAATTATTGTTTTACACCAGGAATTTCTTTTAGTCGCCCTCTGCATTGATTGATCAAAAGCGTTTTTTTTTTTATTTTATTTTATTTTTGAGACAGGATCTAGCTCTGTCGCCCCAGGCTGGAGTATAGTGGTATGATCTTAGCTCACCATAACCTCTGCCTCCCTGGTTCGAGCAATTCGCTTGCCTCAGCCTCCTGAGAAACTGGGACTGCAGGCATGTGTCACCATGCCTGGATAATTTTTGTATTTTTAATGGAGACGGGATTTCACCATGTTGGCCAGGTTAGTCTCTAACTCCTGACCGCAGGTGGTCCACCCACCTCGGTCTCCTAAAATGCTGGGATTATGAGTGTGAGCCACCACACCCGGCCAAAAGCCACTTTTTAAATAGTAAGAGGATTGTGGCAGCCTTATAGACTCAGATATCTGGAGAGCGTAGCACAGGACGTAGGACTTATTATATTCTCAATAAATACTTCTTGAATGAATCAATGAGTAAATGACTAGCTTGAGCTTATTTTACATTAATAACACACTGTTTACTAGTAAATCGACACATGGGAAACAGTAGACTTGTAGGAGCATGGACTTTGAAGTCAGACAGAACTGGGTCCAAATCAGGCTTGGAAACACCAGCTGGGTGCCCCCTTGGACAGGTTACTTAATTTCTCTGAGGCTCAGTTTTCTCATTTACTGGTTAATTTTAATAATAGCTGTGTTAAAGGGTCGTTGGCTTATATATATTATCTATAGCTTTTATTATAGTGTTGCAAAATAAGGTGTCTGCCCCATAGAGGTATTGAAAATCTACTCGCTGGGTATCTACTTTTTGCCAGGCACTGGGTACTGGGGATAAAGAGTGAGCAAGACAGACAAGATCCCTGGCTTCATGGAGATGACGAACTGGTGGGCAGGCGGGACAATAATTATAGATAACCATGATGACTTTAGGTGAAATAGAATTTCCAAGAAGATAAAATAGAATAATGTGTTTGTGAGTGGGAAGTTATTTTACAGGAGGTAGTCAAGAAAAGCTCCTTTGAGGAAGGAGCGTGAAAACAGTTACCAGTAAGAAGAAGGACGCAAGCCTGGCAGGATTTGAGGGTGAAGGCCTCTGGGTTGAGGGAACAGCAAGGCAAAGGCCCTAAGGCAGAAATGTTTGCTCCAGGGTTCTTTTCACACCACAAACAAGGAAGAGAGTGGCCCACGGTGAAGTCCAAGGTCCTCAAGAGCCCACTCCTGTAGGATCTTAGAGGTCAGCATAAAATATTTGGATTTTATTCTGAGTGTGATGGAAACGATTGGCAGGGTTTTCACAGCTGGGTGGCAGAGTCTTACTTCCTTTTCGAGGTGAATTACTCCAGCAGCTGTGAAGATTACAGAGGTCAGGGTAGCAGGAAGGCAAGGAAGAAGACCCTGTCCAGAAAGAGATAATTATCATTGGAACAAAGGAGATGGCGTGGTGAGGGAGGCATGAACGACTTCAGACGTGGTTTGCAGGCAGCACCACGGGATGTAGGAGAGGTGAGGCAGAGAGAAGAAGGCATCTGGCCTCTGTCAGCCCACACGACTATAAGCCTGGAAGCCCCAAGTTGCATTTCTTATTCTTCAGTTGCTTCTCCACTCTCCTCTGTGACTTGCTGCTGGGTGCCCTGATCTCCATAGTGATGAGTCCTCTTTTCTCCTGTGAGACTGATCTGGGGATCAGGAACCTCACCTCTGATTCCCAGTAGATGTGAAATCAGCAGTGGTTCAAGGAAAAAGGCAACGCAGCAGAGACTGATCTCTGGGACGAAGTTTTTTGTTTTTTATTTTTTAAGTCAATATCTACATGGGTCCACTTAGTGTCATAAAAGGTTTTAAAGGAACTTGCTATAAAAATTCAAGAGGAAATTAAATGCAAACCAGTACACACACGATGCAAGATAGGAATCAATAAATATAGTGGATATTTATTGTGGTATATTAATTAAAATATTATTTCCCTGTAGCAATATAATAGGATGCCAGGATCTATTGATTTATTTATTCAACTTGAATTTGCTGTACATGTCGCTCCAAGTTGGATATGGGGGAAGGGAGGTAGATAACAGCCCCTACTCTCAGGGAGCTTTCAGTTTAATGGGGAAGACAAGTATCAAAGAATCTCTATTAAAAAAAGCAGAGTTCGTTGGTTTCATAGCAGAGAGTAGCTATTTGTGTAGCATCAGAGTGTAGGTAACAGACACATCAGGATCACTTTTATACTACAAAGATTAGAAGTGTACATCAAACCACTAGCATCAGATAGATATTCCTGACTGAAGACCCATTCATAAGTATATATTTTTATACATGTTTGTTAAAATACCAGTGATTAAGTAAATATATATATATTATTCACTTAAATATAAAATATGTTTATTGATCTTTAGGAAAGACATTTCACAAATAATCCTTCAATGCCATATTACCAAGTAAAATTTTCCTCCAACTCAATGAATAATTCCGCTTCTCGACCACAGAAAAAGGTTGAATATGCTATTGTGTGCAGAGCAACAAATGAAGTAAAAATTTATGATGTACTCACTTAATTTGACCCAGGTATACTCAGGATTTCACGTGAGGTTTCTGAGTTATTTCTCCCTTGCTGAAATGATTCTATTCTCTTACCTTGCTTTTTCTTTTCTCAATATGATAAACATTAATTGTCTGTTTTGTGCAAGACAGTGTAATCCGAATAAGCAAGTCATGTTCTGTGATGTTTAAATGTTATAAAATAACTTTTATTATTCATATTATAACAGGAAATTTACATTTTGAATGTACCTTTAATAATGTGTATGTGTATGCACATATACATACACACATATATACACATGTATATTAGAAAGAAATAGAAACACATATACATACACACATATATACATATATATTAGAAAAAATAGAAAGAAACACATATATATACACACATATATAAACACATAAATTAGAAATAAATACACATACATATTAGAAAGAAAGAATTAGAAATAAAAGAAGTTTTAAAAAGTAAAAGTGTATTCTACATTTTATTATGTATATTGTACATAATATAGAGAGGTTGGGTGTATTGCATTACACATTATATAAGATATTTATAATATGTATATAATACATAATATTAATATGTGTATGTATTACTATGTATATGTGTGTATATTATATATGTATTTATATGCATATTATATAAGTATATGATATACATTACATGAAATTATATATTTAAAAATGTGTAACAATACATATTCATATATAACAAACATTATTTCACATAAACTTTATATTATATATGTGTAGATAGACATCTTTTTAATGGAATCATATTGCTTATATTTGCTGTAATTTTGCTTTTTTACTTAGTTCCATGAATATCAGTTTAGTCATTAAATATTCCTTTACATTTTAATAGCTGCTGAATATTTCACTGTATAAGTCGATAGTACTATATTTAATTATGGTATTAGTGCATTGTATTAGTATTATAATCCACTTAATGCTGCATTTATTTATTTTTTCCCTGATACTTTCTGTTGTGAGGAACATCCTGTGAGTTAAATAAGATTCTTTCCCTATGATGAATTTTCAGACACCGCCTCCGAGGTCGGGGCTTCCTGATAATTGCCAGTGTCACCCTTGCTGGGTCACTCAGGCACGGGTCAGCGAGAGCTCAGGAAGCAGAGGCAGAAAGGGCTCCACGTGTCCTATCGCTAGTCAGATTATTCTGCACACAATAAAACATTCTTTTGTACGAAAGTGAAATCCCTAAATCAAACTGTGGCTTATAAGCAGAAATCCTGCTTAGTATTTCAAAGTTCTCTTAGCATTTTCTCATGCGACTTAAAAGACTTAAAACCGTGGAAAGACATGGACCTAAGACTCCAAATAAAAATACATTTCTTTGAAACTAAATACCTCTTAAGTAAGAAAAAATTCTTTAGATCTTCAAATCATCCCCTAAGCAAAATACACTCTAAGTATTTCTGTGTTTCCATCTATATTTGTTCCAGGCTTGGGGCTGTTGATCAGACTTATTTTTAGGAATAAGTTTCTAGAGGTCATAGAAGATAGAGATTTTGACCTGCTTAATGTCAAGAGGCTGCACGGTTGGTTTGTCCAGTTGTGAATTCTATGAATGAAGCTTTCTGCTTAAATAAAACGATATTGCCCTCTGGCTGCTGTGAGCACCAGGAGACTTGCTTCGGGCGTGCCTGGGTGCTGGGGCAGGGCCCTGGGCCTGGACCCTCCGCTGCCGACACGACTTGCCTGTGTGCACCTGGCCCACCCTCTCTCCACACCCAGCTTCCTGAGATGCACAGGGCCCTGTGTGCAGAGCAGAGCGAGTCTGCCAAGGCAGAATGCATGGCCCTGCTTGGTTGGGTCTCCACATGCGCCCAGGTAAATCTCAGTTTGTCGCTCAGGCTCGTATTCACTGTGCTGACAAGCTCCAAGCTTGGACGGCGTGTTTAGTGTACCGCAGGATCACCTCCGGGGAGGGAACGACGACAGCCTGCCCGGCGCTGAAAGAAACTCCCCACCAAGAGAATTGCTTGAACCCGGGAGGCGGAGGTCGCAGTGAGCCGAGATCGCAGCACTGCACTCCAGCCTGGGCGACAAGAGCGAGACTCAGTCTCAAAAAAAAAAAAAAAAAAGAAAGAAAGAAAAGAAAAAGAAAAGAAAACTGCCTAGAATTTGAATGCTGTACTTGAAACCTGCTTGATCCTTAAAGTTCATTTCTGGTTATCTCCGCCAATAAGCCTTTGAATTTGAGAAGCGGAAGCTGAATATCCCAGCTGACTTAGACCTTATAGGAAGATGGGGTTTCTTGCCCAGGAAAGAGTGGAGAGTTGCTGTTTACTGTCTGTCTACTCCTACCAAGCACTGTGCTAGGCATGATGAATGCCTTTCCTGCTGAATCCTCTTCTCACTAAGAGTATTGATCACCTCCATTTCACAGGAGAAATGGATCTGAAAGTGATGACATAATGACTGCCTTTTCTAAGAGAAAATCCCAAACCCTGGCCTCTCCTTTAGGTGCCTCCCCACACTCTCATTCTGTCTACTTCTTTCACTCTGTCCCCTGACCAGCCTTTCCTTCCTCTGGCCGCACCAACCGCTTTTTAACACATTGCTTAACACATATTTAATGAGGATCTACCTGTACCAGGTGTGAATAAAAGAGCATCCAGAGAGATAAAGGTACTGACTGTTGTTATTGAGAAATAGTCATGTAGACAAATATATTTGTTAGAACAGGTATTCTAACAAAGCTCTTCTGGGTCTCAGGGCCTTTTCACTTTTTTTTTTTTTTTTTTGAGCAAGAGTTTCAGTCTTATTGCCCAGGCTGGAGTGCAGTGGCGTGATCTCGGCTCACTGCAACCTCCGCCTTCCGGGTTCAAGCGATTCTCCTGCCTCAGCCTCCCGAGTAGCTGGGATTACAGGCGTGTGCCACCACACCAGGCTAATTTTGTATTTTTACTAGAGATAGGGTTTCTCCATGTTGATCAGGCTCGTTTGGAACTTCCGACCTCAGATGATCCACCCACCTCCACCTCCCTGCACTTTTTATTCCTGCTGTCTGGAACCCTTCTCCTTCTTCTTGGTTTACACATGGGCGGATGTGCTTTCTCACCATTTCAGTGACTTCACCCACTTTGGAACCTACCCCAATCATCTGATTAAAAATAACCCCTGTTGCCAGCCATCCTTGATCACCATAGAAAACTTTCCACACTCCTGTTGTTCTTTTATTTGTTTACATGAATATTTCTCAGCAACAAGAATCAGTACCTTTTTCTCTCTCAATGATGTACTCACACCTGGTACAGGTAGATCCTTATTAAATATGTGTTAACCAAATAAATTGAACAAATATTTATAGGCCTCTTTCTATGCACTTGACACTGCTGTAGGCACTGGGGACACAGCAGTGAATAAAACAAATAAAATTCTCTACTCTAGGAGGGAAAGATAGATACTAAGCAAAAGAGTGAATAGTTAGTTGGTCAACATGGTGAAACCCCGTCTCTACTAAAAATACAAAACTTAGCTGGGTGTGGTGGCAGGCACCTGTAATTCCAGCTACTAGGGAGGCTAAGGCATGAGAATTGCTTGAAACTGGGGGGAGGAGGTTGCAGTGAGCAGAGATTGTGCCACTGTACTCTAGCCTGGGCGATAGAGCTAGACTCCATCTCAAAACACACACACATCCACAGACATGCACACACAAAACAGTGAAGAGGGCCGGCTGTGGTGGCTCACACCTGTAATCTCAGCACTTTGGGAGGCCGAGGTGGGTGGATCACGAGGTCAGGAGATTGAGATCATCCTGGCTAACACAGTGAAACCCCGTCTCTACTAAAAATACAAGAATTAGCCAGGTGTGGAGGCGCAGGCCTGTAGTCCCAGCAACTTGGGAGGCTGAGGCAGAGGAATCGTTTGAACTGGGGAGGCAGAGGCTGCAGTGAGCCGAGATTGAGCCACTGCACTCCAGCCTGGCAACAGAGCGAGACTCCATCTAAAAAAAAACAAAAACAAAAATAAAAAACAGCAACAACAAAAAACAGTGAATAGTTAGTTAGGACCTCAGGGAGAGATGCACAGTGATGGTGGGGTAAAGGGGCAGCTCTCAGCCCAGAGGAGGTTTGTCTGATAAGGTGAGATCTGAATGAAGTAAAGGAGCAAGTCATGGGGATGCCTAGGAAAAACATATTCCAGGAAGAAGCACAAAAGTCCTGGGGCAGAGTCATGTTTTGGAGCCGCATGGCACCTGTGTGGCGGGCGTGGAGGGAGGAGGGCTAAATCAGAGGGCAGGGGTGGGGTAAGTGGTTCAAAGGCTGGTGGGCTGTGCTAAATATCTCAGAGGCCTTTGGTGTCAAATGCAATGGGAGCCATGGAAGGGTTCTGAGCCAAGGGGTGGCTTGGATACACGAATGAGGTTACACAACTTGAGAAGAGGGAAACTGGGATAGAAACTGGGCTCTCTGAGTGCTGTTTGCTCCCCCACTCCCCCATCATTGCTGCATCTGTCCCTGGCCACCTGTTCTTCCCTGTGCATTTTATCATCCAAGTGAGGCCTTCCCCTTTCACGGAAGCCTGGTTGTGGGGGCTTAGCCCTGACCTGGTGACAGGGTCCATTTTGTTTTGTTTTTCCTGTTTGTTTGGAGACTTAGTGTCCAACCTTGGACCCAACGACCCTTACCCAGGTGTGCTGTCTTCCGGCTGATCCCACAATGAGGCTCAGGTTGCATCAGCTCAGCCTTCCTTAGGTGGCAGCATGTGCTCCCTCCAGAGTGTGGCGCCCCGCAGCCTGGCACAGTGCCAAGTGTGAGTAAATTGCACCCAGGGTTCCTGTCGTTTCTATTCACATAGCAGCTGCTTTCTTTACCGTGCCACGAACCTGATCTCCCGGTGTTGTCAGTCAGCCTTCTCTCTTCAGGTGCCAGGGGAAAATGAAACTGCTTAGTCTCTGCAGGAAGCAGAGCCGTCTCCTAAGTACCCACCCGGCTCCTTCTGCACTAATTACCAGACAGTGGACTGAACCTTTTGCATATTTTATTAGTGAGGACTCTAAGTTTCGAGTGATTGGAAACCCAGTGGGTTTAAATCAAGAAGATTAATTTATGGCCCACGTCTCCAAAAGGCCAGGGAGGCCTTGGCGTTGCCAAGTTGGACCTAAGGACTCAAATGACTCATCAGAATTAGGCCTTATTCTTTCCATCTCTGCTTTCTTCTGGAAACCTCTATTCTCAGGACCTAGCAAGATGCCAAAATTAGATTACATCCTAATATCTCAATAAGCCCAGATTTACTTTTTAACATTTCTAGTAGACATCTGGGAATTGAGTCTCCATGCCCAGTCCTAAGCTTGTCGCTTTGCCCAGGGAATACAGTTCTCTGATCCGCCAGTTCTGGGTCACCCATTCAGCCCTGGAGCCAGCCTAGGAGTCAGCCCATGTGACCCTCCAGGACCAACGACATAAAGGGGACAGTTTCTCAAGGAAGACTAGGGTCAAATTACCAGATACTGGATAGGCTAATATAACAGATGCCAAGTCACACTCACTCCTTCAGCTAATCCTCAGACAACCCTGTGGCATAGTCATTATCCCACACTGCACATGAAGAAGGTGAGGCCCAGAGAAGTTAAGCTGGCCAAGAATATGCAGCTGGTAAGTGGCAGAGCCAGGATTTGAATACAGATTCGCCTTTCTGGAAAATCCATGCTCAAGAGTCTCCTGACACTTGAGAGAGGGAAAAGTGTTAAAACAGGATCGAGATGATCCTTGACACCCACTGCCTAAAGCAGCCCCACTGGCATGAGCTCATTCCTTATTCTAACTTCTTTGAAGCATTTTAGGTGAGTTGGAAGTCTGTTTTCCCGGAAATCTGATTATGGTGGCAAGTCACTCCCAGCAAGAACACAGAGGAGCGTTCTGAAGTTTTCCTGGAAGGAAATAAACCTCTCCTACATTGCAGCATATTACCCAAATGTGGGGAAAAAAAACATATGCCCATGACATTCTCTTATATAAATGTGTGGGGGCATGTTTTAAAAGCCTATATATTAATATCTTCTGTATGTATATAAATATAGGTATTTATCCCTCTGCTGGATTCATAAGCATTGAGTGATTCAAACGTTAATTACAGTCTCCTTGGTGAGGGAAAATATTTTTCCTTCTATCATGTTCATTTTAGGATCATCTGAAGTTCATCTTCTTAGGGGTACTGAATCATCTGGCAACACAGTGTTCTTTAATTGTTAGATTGTATACACATTTTGGCGTTACTTTTTCTGAACCTCCTACTCCCTTGATTCTTATTATTAACTGTGATAAATCACTTCAGTGTGCTATGCATATAGGTTCATATATATACACACACTGCTATTATTATATATAATCTCAATAAATTCTGACAATGCTTTGAAGGAGGCACTACTATTATTACTATTATTATTATTAGGGATGAGGAAAGTGAATTTAAATAATTTGCCTACTGAAACATGAAGGTCATGGGGGATGATGGAATTGGGACTCAAATTTGAGGCTCTTTTACTTTAGAACAGAGTTTCTCAACCTCAGAATGACTGACATTTATCCATGCTATTAACTACTACACTACTATGGAAGTAGAGAAGAAAAAAAAAAAAACACTGGAATTCCAAGTTTCCAAGGCTACCAAAGAGGCTAAAACATCTATTGGGGATTTAGTGGAAACTGTGTGGAAATCTGTCGGTATAGGTGCATAGCTTTTGATCCAGCAATTCCACTAGAAATGCTGGCACAAATGTGCAGGGATGTAAATATAAAAAATATTCAATGCGGTATTGTTTATAGTAGGAAAAGCTGGAAATACTTAAAGGTCCTTCACTAAGAAGTCAATTCAATAAATTAGAGTGTGTGACTCCAGGGGACTGCAGTGTCACTGTTTCTTTAAAAGTAGGCAGAACCTCTAAATACAGACATGTGGACAGGTAAATAAGAAATATTTTAATGTTTTTTAGGTTGCCAAAGAAAGCGTAATTCCAGTTTTAGCGGAAAAATGTTAGCGTCTGTGTCTGCATGGAGATGAAATAAAGGTGAATGTATATTTGTGCATAAAAAGATTGCTGGAAAAATATAAATGAAACTCATAACAGTGGTTATGTCGAAGTTTTTATTCTGGGGAAGGGATGTTCAAGTATACTTTATACTCCTTATTTATACTGTTCTCAACAGGAGGTGGGTTTGCCCCTCAGGGGACATTTGGTAATGTCTGGACACATTTCGGTTGTCACAACTCGGAGTGGGATTTGCTACTGGCATCTGTTAGGTAGAGACCAGGAATACTGCTAAATATTATCGATTGCACAGAACAGCCCTCACAATGTAGGATCATCCTGCCCAAAATACCAATAGCACCAAGACTGGGAAACTCTACTCGTAACCCTAAGTGTCTGAGTTTATTATAATAAGCATTCATTAATCTTGCATTTAAAAAAAAAAAAAAGTCTCTGAAACACAGTCTCCATTCTGATACTTGAGTGGAATTATTGCTGCTGGTGCCTTCATAGATCAAATCAAAGTCACAACTTTAATACTTTTGCCATATGGACATAATATACTTTTTCTTCCATTACCAGAACAATTTCTTCATTCGAATGTAGGATTTGTATATATTTATCTTTCAGAAGAATTTGCCATCATCTCAAAGATAGGCAATCTTATAATATATGTCCTATTGCACAGATTTAAAAAAAAAAAAAAAAAAAAACCCTGATACCTGGGGAAACTCATTGTTTTCATGGACAACTTATGCCAGCTAGAACCTTGGTAAACAAATTTAATAGTTTCCGGAAATATTAAATTGCTTAATCTCAAACATCTGTACTTTGCTTAAAACTGAAAGAAAAAGCACTGAGCTGTATTTTCAGTTCTTTAATCGGGATAAGAAATAAGTTTCCTAAGTAATCCTTCATGCTCTATGAAAGGGTGTGTACTCCATCATTTGTTAACTCCAAACAAATACTTCCTTCTCACCGGGCATTCACATTTCAGTTTGGAGATACAAGGTGAGTATCCCTTATTTGAAATGCTTAGGAACAGAAGCGTTTCTGATTTTGGATTGTTTCAGATTTTGGAATACGTGCAAAGAGCATCCCTAATTCACATATGTGACATTTGTGATGCTCCAACAAGCCTTCCCTCTGAACGTCATATCAGCTCTCAAAGTTTCAGATTTTGGAGTCTTTGGATTTCAGGTTTTCAGATTAGAGATGCACAACCTCTGACACATCTCTTCTGTCATATTCTGCTCTGTAGCGTAGCCATGGTGTGTTGGGTTTTGACACATCAACATTCTGAGTGCAAGATGATACTGGGTGTGACTGGTGTGGAGTGAGCTGCGAATGAAGTTTCTAATGAGGAGGAAAGGTGTGCTGTAAAATCTGTCATGGTCCTCGTGGCACCAGTAGTTGTCACTTAGCAAGACACTAGCTACAGCCATCGGCATGTCAGTGGCTCCAGGACAGAAGGAGGTTGCTGAGCCGGGGACCATGCCTTGAAGTGGCCTGTCATAAGCACCCTCTTCCCCAACTCTGAAGTGTAAGTCACAGAGTTCTTGGACCCCAGTCCCAGTTCCCCAACCTTTAAGGATGCAGACGGTGCTGCTTGTATGTTTTGGGGTGCTTTGTTTGTTTTTAGAGATGGGGTCTCACTCTGTTGCCCAGGCTGGAGTGCAGTGATGCAATCATAGCTCTCTGCAGCCCTGAACTCCTGGGTTCACGCGATCCACCTACCTCAGCCTCCTGAGTAGCTGGGACTACAGGTGCACACCACCATGCCCAGCTAATTTTTTGAAAATTTTTGTAGAAACGGGGCCTCACTTTGTTGCCCAGTCTGGTCTTGAACTCCCGGCCTCGAGTGATCCTCCCAGAGTGCTGGGATTACAGGTGCAAGCCACGGCAACCAGCCCTTTATTTAAAAAAAAATTAACTCTCATATTTGTCAGGATATGATAGGTTATGTGGTGACAAAGAACAATCCCCAAATCTCAATAGCCTAAAACAACAAAGATGCGTTTCCCACTCGCACTCCATGCCCACAGTGGGTCAGCTGAGGGCTGCTTCTGGGACTCAGGATGACTAGAGCAGCCACCATCTGGCACCAGCATGGCCTGCTCCTGTGAGACGGGAAGAGCACAGCGGGTCATACCCTGACTCTCACAGTGATGTCCTCACTTCTGGTCACATTTCTCTCAACCTTCCGTGATTTCAAAAGGGTGAGGAAGTGCAGCCAGAAAATACACACGGGGATCCAAAAGGAGAAGAGACCCAGGATATTTGTAAGTCACAGAGTTCTTGGACCCCAGTCCCAGTTCCCCAACCTTTAAGGATGCAGATGGTGCTGCTTGTATGTTTTGGGGTGCTTTGTTTGTTTTTAGAGATTCTAGTGATTTCCACAGTCCACTGGTAGTTGGTGTAAACACCATGTGCACGTCTGAATTCCTGGATCCTTTTGAGAAACCACAGGATCTTGGGACAATATGTGTGGCGTAGGGAAGGGGGCACTCACGAATAGTAACTCCATTTAGACGAGACATTTCCTTCTCAGTTCCCAGGCTCTACCTATCCTGATTCATTCGCCTAAGGAATCCACTTGGTCCCTGTAGGAATTTGGATTGGCAACTCTTGAATTAAAGTCTAATCCAGTGGTAACAGTTCACCCATGGAGTCAGATAACCTGGCTTCGAATCTGGGAGCCACCCTTATGGCTGAGTGGATTTCATTCCCTGCGCCTCGGCTCTTCTACCTATGAGTAGTAACCCTGGAGGGATGTGGTGAGGCATCAGTGAGAAAATCCATATAAAGCACTTAAATGAGTGCCTAGGACAGAGACAACACAGCTGTTTCATCATCATCGTCTTTCCAAAGTGCCACTCTGCATGTACCTTTAACTTACACACACAGAAATGGGGTCACACAGTAAGTGCTGTTGATGGACAGATATTGACCAGCTCCGCTCCTTTCTCTGTATCTGTTTCCTGTCTTATAAATCAAAAGGGTCGGCCCAGAAGCTTTCTGAGGTCCTTTCCAATTCTGACATTCTGTGACTCCAAGATCCAAGGAGGGCCCCCAGATTCCTTCTTGAGCTTTCAAAGCATTCCCGATGTGTGCTTTAGAGTGGGTCTGGACAGTGTATCTGTCAAGGGGGCTACAGGCAAGCGGGGAGACACGAAGCCAAACTATGAGACAAGCATGGGAACAGCCTTAACCGCAAGCTCTGGCCTTGAACCCATCCAAAGAACACTGATGTGAGCCAACTGTGCATATCTGTTGATGAACCTTCCCAGAAAATGATGTTCTAGAACCCTCCACAGCCACATGACCTCCACCACCAACATCAGCCATCCAGGACTCTCGGTGGCTAGCAAAAGGACCTCCAGCCCATGCTGAATGCTAGGGTTTGTATTTTTATCTTGTCCTGCAGGCTGCCTCGCCTTGAGCAATGCTGTGTGGTGACAGAGATATTATCACCCTAAGCTAAAATATTCACCAATAATGAGACAATGAAAACAGTTGCTAGAAATCTGTGCAGTGAATGCAGAGGAAGCAAACTCTGTTAATTATTCAAGAAATCCTCTTCATAAATTCATTAAGATTTCTGCAAATGAGTCAGTATTTGATTTAAAAAAAAAAAAAAAAAATCCTGGGAACTCAGCCCAAGCAGTAGAGTAGGTACAGGCTTGAACAAGTTCAGGAAACAGACAGCCTTGGACGTTCAGCCCCATGACCTTAAACAAGTCTGTGCCCCCTCAAAACTTCTGTCACCTGTCTACAAAGTGGGGGTGCTAATACTAACCTGTGGTGTTGGGAAGGTGGAACTAACAGGATGCATTCTGTATACTTCACAAAGGATCTGGCACGTGAGCCCTTAATGCAAGTTATGAACAGGGTGACTTCACTGTGGCTTTGTCATTAAACATCCCTGTGAATCGCTCTAAGGAGAGGGCAGAGTCTCAAGGCTATTCATGTTTGAATGAAGGTGCTGGAAAGAGACAGTGGCGTGAGGGATCCTGCATGCCTCATATCAAGATACGTGTGAACACAAGGAAACATGGCTCCAGTGTTGCAGCTGCTTCTGATTTTTCAAGATAAATTTTAAAAGCATAATATTGATGTGAAACCTCCTGATTTTTAAATGTTAACATTAAACAATGCCTGTTTGGCTTCTGTGAAACAGACTCTAACTCTTCATATCATGAAAGACAACATGACTTTATTAAGGTATAATAGAAGCTTGTTTCTGTCTTATATAAAGGTCTAGGTAAGTGGTTGAGAGCTAGTAGGACACTTCTTGGTGTTGGGATCCCAAGTACCTTCTCTTTGGTTGCTCTGCCACCATAAACATGAGACTTCCCTCTCGTGGTCCAAGATGGCTGCCCTGGATTCTACCATTATATGCACATTCCAGCCAGCAGGAAAGGAAAAGCAGTGGAAGGCAGGCCCCTGTTTTTAAAGATATAACCTGGAAATCACAAATATTACCTCCACTGACATCTCAGTGTCTAGTGCCTTGCCACAAAGCTGTATCTATCTGACAGAGGCTGGGAAGTGTAGTCTGTATTCTGAGGGGTCAAATACCAAGAAACAGGAGATCTATGAGTGAAAGAAAAAAGAAACAGCTGCAACGAGTAATTCAGACTTAAGAAAAACGCTATGACAACCAAGCAAAATACAGTCACGGGCCATTTTGGAGCAAAAAAAGAACCATTCTCTACTGAGGATGTGATAAGAGAGTGTCCTCATAATAAAATGTCCTGTGTGTTAAAACTACTGCCGCCTTCAACATCAAAATAGGTTCACTCCATGCATGGATGTGGTGTTAGGTGCTAAACATACATACATTTCCGCTGACTCTGAAAACAACCCTGCAAGGTAGACACCATCGTCACCTTTAATTGGCAGTGGGAACAGAGGTCAGAAGGGGAGAGGGGATGTGGCCAAGTTAACAGGTTCATAAGTGGCTGAAGAGACAATCCCATCTCAGGCCTGTCTGCCCCCAGCGCCTTTTGTGGTACTCTGTGCTTGAATACAGCTGGCACTGACCTTCCTCTCCACTCCCCATTCTGCATCATTCTCCATCTTGTGCGAAGGAGGAACTCGGGGCCACAGTGTCACAACCTGGACTCCAGAGCCCCAGTGTAGAGCCGGTCAAAGACAGCCCGGGACCCATTCTGACTTCTGGCCTTTCCCGTTGTTCTTTGATCTTTGTTTTCATAAGTTACAAATTCCTCCACCTACTTATATTTTTAAAAGAAGGGGAGGGGGGGGAGAGAGAGAGAGAGAGAGCGCAAAATAATGACTTCTTAGCCGGAACTGCTTTTCTTCAAAATCACGAATAATTGTTTTCCTGCTCTGTCTGGGAAGGCATTCTCCTCTCATCTTTTGCCCAGGACTTGGCAATCCACTTTCCATCTTCCCTTCTCTTGTCTTTCTTCGGCATCCACGTTCCGTGCAATCCATCATCAGAGCCATTGCCCTCCTCCTGATCAAGGGTGGAATGGGAAAACTCCCTCTGCCTTCAACACCTACCACCAGCTCTTTGATTTGCCGGGCGTGGGCAGCAGGAAAGTTTCCGGCGGATGACCTCAGACCCTCTCCATAGGAAGCCCCACCAGCAGCTCATCACCATCAGTCTGCAAAGTGAGAACTCAAGTCAGGCTCTTTGGAAACAGTCAGCAAATGGCTTCTAGTTCACTCAGTTCAGAAAAGCTTTTCTTTATTCCCCTTTTGTATGGGATTTGGTGAGTGGGGGGTTCTGATAGCTGCTCACTACATACCTCCAGCCACCCGCTGGGCTTGCCAGTGTTCTGTGCAACACGCCCTGCATCATAGGTTTCAATGAAAACAAACTCTGCACGTTTAAAAAATCAAAATAAAGTAAGTCAGAGATTCACTCAGCTGGCCAGTAAATCAGGGCAGGATTTCTCTCATTCATTCTCTATTCTACTGAAATTTGGTGCCGGATGATTCTGTGTTGTGGGGTTTTCCTGCACCTAGTAGGATGTTTATCAGCATCTCTGGCCTCTACTCACCAGATGCCGGTAACACCCCCCACACACATCAAGTTGTGTCAACCAAAATGCTTCCAGACATTGCCACATATCCCCAGGTGGAGAAGCGCTGCTATCTGTGCAAGTTAATGAAGAGGCTAGGACCTCAGCCTGTATAGGGGCACCTCTTGTCCCTGCTCCTCATCAGCTATGTGACCTGGAAAGTAACATCACCTTTCTGAAACTCAGTCTTTGTGCCTATGAAACAGACAGAATAATCAAATCTATTTCATGAGGTTGTTGGGAGTATTCACTGCCATCGTGTTTGTAAAATGCCCAGAATGGCTTCAGGCCCTTTGTAAGCAGGAAAGGAAAGCTGGCTTGGATGAACATTGGCTATTGGTACTGAGCTAACAAAACAGCTATGAGGACCAGAGAAGGGCCCCTGACCCCTTCTCCAGCCTCTTTTCTCACCTTTCCATGACTCCAATTTTGTGTTCTGACAATGTCAAATTCCTTCTAGTTTCCCTCATGCAACATGTTCTGACTGGACCCCCATACTCCTATTCATGGTGCTCTTCCAGTACGAATTCCCGCCCCCGCGTCCTGTCTTCATGGTTAACATATATTCAACCTACAACTCAACTGAGAGGTCACCTCCTCCAGGAAGCCATTCATGATTGCCTATTTACTTTTCCCAAGCTGAGGCACATCCCATCCCCAGTGACCTAGGGAGTCTTAGTTTATCTTTAATTGGATTTTTCAATAATTTAAATGTTTTACTGTCTTCACCAGTAGGTAGTGCCCTCCATAAAGGAAGTGCTTGTGTCATATGCATCTTTGAATCCTTAGGATTCAGCTTGGGATTGTACACTGAAACTGCTGAAACACCTCTCAGAGTAGACAAGGAAGGAAAGGACAGACAAGGGAGGTGGGGTGGGGAAGGAGGGAGAAAGAAATGGTGAGTGAAGCACACAGCACAGTGCCCTGAGGGGGAAAAACGCAGTGTTTGAATCAATAGTAGGTACTTTAGGCTGGGCAGTGGATCACGCCTGTAATCTCAGCACTTTGGGAAGCCAAGGCAAGTGGATCACTTGAGGTCAGGAGCTCGAGACTAGCCTGTCCAACACGGTGAAACCCTGTCTTCTACCAAAAATATAAAAATTGGCCAGGCTTGGTGGTGTGTGCCTGTAATCCCAGCTACTCAGGAGGCTGAGGCAAGAGAATTGCTTGAACCTGGGAGGCGGAGGTTGCAGTGAGCTGAGATTGTGCCAGTGCACTCTAGCCTGGGTGACATAAGCGAGACTCCATCTCAAAAAAGAAAAAAATATATATATGTGTGTGTGTGTGTGTGTGTGTACATATATGTGTGTATATACATACACACACACACACACACATATATAGTGGCTACTTAAAAAAATGTTTTGTGTTTGGTATATTTAGTTGTTCTTACTGCCGCTGCTGATTTACTCTCACTATTACTAACCAAAGAGCAGGGCTAAGTCTGCAAAGAAAGATACCTTCCCTTTTCAAAGACAAGGTTAGTGTCTTCACAAATAAAGCATCTGATACATTCGTCTGATACATTAGATACAAACTGTGGCTAATAGTTTGCCCCATTTTCCCAGTTTTCTCTTGATTGTGTTGATTGACTCAACAACGACTCAGCTTCTGATTCAGAGATGAACCGAAGAAGGTCTTGCCCTCACGGGGCTGAGAGTCTAGATGGAGAGACATTCGTAGGGAGCTGTGTAATGTCAGCAGAGACGTGTCATAGGAAGACTGATGAAGCAGACGATGGAGAGAGTTGGTTGAGTTGGTTGCTATTTAAAAGGGGTTGTCTAGGAAGAGTCTTTGATAAAGCAACTGAATAAAGAGCTGAAGGTAGTAAGTGTTAAGACCAAAGGATCATTATAGGAGATCCAACCACCTCCCTCTAAATGATAGTTCTTGGAGTGCTGTGTATAAACCTCAGAGTCTTTGCAGAAAGGAGATAACTATTTGGGAGTTGCGTATATCAACATGTTCCAGAATATTTCCAGAATACATAAGATGTTGGTGGAAGCCACCTGAAGATAGGACAGTCTGTTGATTCTGGCAGAATAGATAAATAATATTTACTGTCTTTACTCTAGAACTCTCTAGAACTTTTAGTAGATTAATACACATTGCAGATCTCCAAGTGGGAACAAGAGCATTTAGTATTTCCCTAACAGAACTCCTTATTCAAGAAGCATATTGTAGCTGGGCACGGTGGCTGACTCTTGTAATCCCAACACTTTGAGAGGCTGAGGTGGACGGATCACCTGAGATCAGAAGTTTGATACTAGCCTGGCCAACATTGTGAAACTGTGTCTCCACTAAAGATACAAAAATTAGCAGGGTGTGGTGGTGGGCACCTGTAATCCCAGCTACTCGGAAGGCTGAGGCAGGAGAACTGCTTGAACTTAGGAGGTGGAGGTTGCAGTGAGCTGAGATTGTGCCACTGCACTCCAGCCTGGGCAATGGGAGCAAGACTGCATCTCAAAAAAATGTATTGTACCACTTCATTCAGAGGAATGAATGTATTTTGGTAAAATGACTTTCGAGTAGGTACCAAATCTAAAGAAATGTTCTTATCATAATACTCTGTCTCACACACACACACACACACACACACACACACACACACAATTCAGTTGTTTCTGGTGGATTTGCATTGGAGTCCTGTAAGTATTCAAGCTCTTTCACTGTAGAGAACTAAAGAAAACATCAAGATATCAAGTAGTTTTATTTATTTATTCCATAATATTTTCTGGAACGTGTTGGCTTGTCTGACTTACTTACAGGCCTTGCCACCTGGCAAAAATCATTTCAAATTATTTGAAAAACAGCCACAGAAGTGGAGAGTATCAAGAACATGGGCTACGACTCCACAAGGCTGGACTCACATGTAAGTCCTGCCAAGTTCTCACAAGAGTCTCTGTTTATGTTGCTTCTAAGATGGGGTCCAGCTGCAGGACAGATTTTTTATTTTAATCAAAAGAAAGGTGCGAACCCATAGAAGGAAACTTTGCAGGAGAAAGAAACAATTGTAGATGGATGTGAAACCGAGGCAGCTGTTGCTTCACGTAGATAATGTGCCCATTACCTTTTGGAAAAAAATTAAACATTTTTAAGTGGATTAAGATACACGTAACATGCAATTTATCATCTGGAACATTGTTGAGTGTACAGTTTAGAAGTGTCATGTATATTCACATGGTTGTACCACCAATCTCCAGAACTTTTTCATCTAGCAAAACTAAAGCTCTATACCCATTAAATGACAATTCCCCATTGTCTCCTGCTCCCCAGATCCTGGCAACCACTATTCTGTTTTCTGCTTCTAATAACTTGACTATTTTAGGTACCTCATGGACATGGAATCATGCCATAGTTGTCTTTTTGTGACTGACTTATTTCACTTAGCACAGGGGTCCTCAACCCCTGGATTGTGGGTCGCGGCTAGTCCGTTGCCTGTTAGGAACTGAGCTGCACAGCAGGAAGTGAGTGGAGGACCAGCAAGTGTGACTGCCTGAGACCCACCTCCTGCGTCATCAGCAGCGGCATTAGATTCTCATAGAAGTGCGAACTCTATTGTGAACTGTGCATGTGAGGGATCTAAGTTCTGTGCTCCTTATGAAGATTGAATGCCTGACGATCTAAGGTGGAACAGTGTCATCCCAGACCTCCTTCCTCCCCTGAGCCATCAGTCCATGGAAAAATTGTCTTTCATGAAACCAGTCCCTGGGCCTAAAAGGCTGGGGGACTGCTGACTTAGCATAACATCTTCAAGGTTCTGTGATAATATATATCAGAATTTTTTTCTTCTTTAACACTAAGTATTATTCCTGTGTTTGCATATACTACATTTTGTTTAGTCATTCATCTCTTGATGGACACATGGATTACTTCCACCTCTTGGCTGTTATGAATAATGCTACTATATATACAGTATACAAGCATATGTGGCTGTACAAATATCTCTTAGAGACCTTGCTTTCATCGATTTTGGATATATTCCCCAAAGTGGGATTGTGCCTGTTACATTGCATTTCTCAAAACAGCTCTATTGTGATGTAATTCATATACCATAAAATTCACCTCTTAAGGTATAAAATTCAACAGGGTAGTATGTTCACGGAGTTGTGCAACCATCATCGCAATATCTAATTTAGAACATCTCCATCACCCCAGAAAGAAACTTCATATCCTTTAGCAGTCACACCCCATTCCTCCCTTCCCTGGCCCCTAGGCAACCTCTGGTACACTTTCTGTCTCTATAGATTTACCTATTTGGGGCCTTTCATATACATGGAGTCCACAAATATGATCATTTGTGTCTGGCTTCTTCCACTTAGCATAATACTTTCAAGATTCATTCATGTTGTATCAGTACTTCATTCAACTGTATTACCAAATAGTGTTTCATGGCATGGATATCCCACATTTTATTGATTCATTCATTGGTTCATTTGTTGATGGGCATTTGGGTTGTTTCTGCCATACCCATTACTTTTGTTCCTTGCCAGTGACTGCATATCTCTAGCCTCATAGCATTTAGAATTTCCCTTTTCTCTATCAAATGTGCTTAGGTTTCAGGGACAAGCAAGGTCCTCTGTGAAAAGGTAGCCCAGAGAACAGTCTAGGTGGCAGACATCAGATTCATTCCCCCACCATCTTATGCCCTCCAAAGAAAAAAAGGAAGAAAAAGAAAACTGCTTCCATTCAGCTTAAAAGCTATGTATGTAGGTATGTGTGTGCGTGTGTGTGTGTATATATATATATTCTCGATATCTAATGGAAGAGACTTGTGCTCTTTAGGGAAATCAATAGGAGGGATAACAACCGATTATACTATGAGAAAGAAAATTTTAAAAGACTCTTTGGAAATAGCACATACATAAAACATTTTTGAACTATCTGCAAATGCAGAAATTATGCCTCAATGCAAGGGATCCATGCCAAAGTAAAAGTCTGCTCAGGCTTTTATGAATTTCAGTGTTAGTGGCAAGTTGATCACTCCAGTGTCTTTGAAAGCCACTGTATTTGTCCCATGTTGTCCATTGCCATGAGAGAAAGGGGCCACCCTATCTAATTAGTGACTGCGCCCTAACTGAACTCATAGTGTTTTCTGTATCACAGTTCTTGACCACGTGTCCAATAGCATTTTGATTTTATTGAATGCCGGATTAAAAGATCCTTAGGGGTTTGGATAACATATCTCCTTGCTCTGGAATTGAAAAGACATTGAAGTCAGATCCGGAGCGAATCGAGGAATGATGTCCAACGAGGTGGCCCACACGAAAGCCATGTGGGCAATTATCTCATGATTTGAGCAGCCTGACAAACTTCTCCCTTCTCATTCATATTTCACATAGATGCAGCCACGGTCCAACTTTGTTACAAAGAAAGAGAAACTTGTCATTTGTTTGATCATCAGCATGGTGTAAGAATTTGCCTGTCACTTGTTTAGGATAATGGCTGAATTTTTCAGTTTTCAATTGATGCTTGGCAGCTTCGATGTGTTAGATTGCTCTCAAACAACTGAAAGACATCCACACATCCTATCCATTGTCAAGCTCATTTAGCAGATTATTCTAAGACTAAAGTCAGGGAAGATAGTTTGTGCTATGAATCTTTTAAGAAAATATTACACGGTGTGAACAAAAGCAAATCCGCAGAACTTTAAAATGTCAGAGCCCAAAGAGAACTTAGAAATCCTTCCACTGAAACATCTGAAAACTCATATGCCCACAGAGTCCAGGCAAGTAACAAGCCAACAGCAAGAGATGTCGATTGAGCCTTCGCCGCCCTAGGAGGGGTTCTGGCCATGATGTGCCAGACTGTATGTTTTCATAAAATTTGCAAAAGTAAGATGTTTAACTTTAATTCATTAATGGGGCTGTCACCTTCTGACATCCTCCTTTTTTTCTCCCTTATGTTAGGGTGTTAGATGGCACTGGAGTCACCCCAGGAATTTTGTATTCATGGGCCATAGGCACTATTTATTTATAATTTCTCCTGCAGTAACGAAGATGCTACAGACACATTCTATGCATAATTTTGTGTTCTTTTTATTAAAGAAAGATATTTTCCAGCTTTTAAAATTTCAGGATCCACAAAACAAGCAGGTCGGATAGACACTATGGTGAAGTGGAATGTTCATGCTCATTTAAGGGAGGTGATTTGCTTAGTTTCTGACAATTACTGTCCGGCGAGAATTGAAGGGTTTGGTGTGGTCAGTTCTCTCAAGGGAAGCCAGAAATCCAGATTTATTTGTCAAATCTTCTGATTTCAAAATGTTGATAACTAACCGAACAACACTAATCTGAAGGCTGAATTTGATCTGTGGGCTGTCAGTTTTTATCCTCGGGCTAAATTCAACCCTTGCTATTGATGATGAAAAAAAGCAAATGAACAGGTCTAAAAATAATTAACCCTCTATCCACACCGTTGTCTTCCACAGGTTTTATATTGAAATCATCGAACTGGTTTTCTTACAACCATTCATTGTACATTTCTTGAGTATTAAGTGTGCATTTTAAGTACATTTGGGTTTCCCTCAAGTTCAGCTCTTGATTAAATGAGTCCAAAGTAGTCTACATCCAGGTTCAGAGTCAGGAGAAAGGACTGGATGTGAAATTATCTCACTGTGCCAGGACTCTGAAAACAATTCACTAAAATTTGCAATAATTCAGACAGGGCTTCAGATCCTTATTAAGAGAAAAGTTTCAAAAAGTGGTGTGGGTTTTTATATTTATGGACATGTTATTGTAATTCTGCTGTTAGTTATAATTATTTTGCATGAACTTTGAGTGATTTATAGTACCCAGAGGTAATGAATCCCTTCCCCTTTTTACTCCTCCTCTCGTTGGAACACTTTCGTGAGTTTTCTCCACTTCTCAAACTTTTTTTTCAGTTGATATTTCCATGGCTGGACCCTTCTTATCATTGAGGTCTCAACTGACATGTTACCTCTTTAAAAAAATCTTTCCAGAAGATCTTAGCTAAATTCAGCAACTCTCAGCTCTCTATCCCAGGGGCAGATAAACTATGGCTCACAGTTTGAATCCAGCCTGCAGCCTGGCTTTGTAAATAAAGTTTTATTGGCGCTCAGCTGCATTCATTTGTTAACCTCTTGTCTATGGCTGTTTTTGTGCTACCCCAGGAGACTTGAGCAGTTGCAACAGAGACAGTGTGGCCTGTGAATCCCAAACTATTTACTATCTGGCCCTTGATGGAAAATGTTTGCTATCCTAAGACTTTTCCATTGCTATTTTATTTTCTTCACAGAAATGATTATCTGAAATTACTTATTTTTTTACTTGTTTGCTTGTTTCTGAATTCTACTCTTAGAATCTGAGCTCTTTAAGAGTTATTTTATCTATACCTAGAACACAGTAAGTACACAATATATTTTGGTTGAGAGAACTTAATAAATTCCATGCTTCAGCCTTTTTTCTTATAGCAGAGAGGGCTCCTAAAGTCTTTCTGTGCAAGTGGGTCCTGAGGATCCTGCTGCTTTTCAGTACTACAGGGAATATCATGCCAATGTTTGATTGTTTTTGGTTGTACAAACTGGACCAACTATATACACTGAGACAGGATGCCTAAGTACCAGACCCTTGAACTGGATGAGGAAAAGCCAAGATGGGAAACCACTGGAAAACATCACAGTGTGTTGATTCTGTGTATCATTTCGCCCAATGCCATTGTTGTTATCAAGGGCTAACTCTTATTTGTCAAGTAAAGAAAGACTACTGGTTCAACTGACTTCTAAGTTAGCAAACATTTTGGTTTCTCCCTATTTAGTCAAATAAATGAGTTTCTTTTTCTAAAGCCTCAACTCACCTAAGGACAGAGTTCTTTGTTTTTCTCTGCTTAATTGTATCATCTTCCTCCATACCAACTACACAAACCCCAACACACACTCAGCCGCAGATTGCCATCCCGTGTCCTTGTCACCTCATGCATTTTACCTGCTGGAAATAAATGCTCACACTCTGCCCAATCCCATCTTTCCCTGCACCTGGATTTGCTTCAGAACTCCTTTTGTCTGTTCCTCTCTCTCATGTGCCTGAACTCCTCCGTGACTTACAATCTCTAGCACGTGATTCAGAACCTTAGGATCTGTCCAGTGGCTTCTTGTCTATTAGTAATTTTTGCTCTCTCAGTGATGTGGTTTGGCTGTGTCCCCACCCAAATCTCATCTTGAATTGTAGCTCCCACAATTCCCGCGTGTCATGGGAGGGAGCTGGTGGGAGGTCATTGAATCATTGGGGCTGGTTTTTCCTGTACTGTTCTCATGATAGTGAATAAGTCTCATAAGATCTGATGGTTTCATAAAGGGCAGTTCCCCTGCACTGCTCTCTTGGAAGACGTGCCTTTGCTCCTCCTTCACCTTCCACCATGATTGTGAGGCCTCCCCAGCCATGTGGAACTGTGAGTCTGTTAAACCTCTTTTTCTTTGTAAATTACCCAGTCGTGGATATTTCTTCACAGCAGTATGAAAATGGATTAATACACCTAGCACCTTGTAAGCATGCACCATTTTTACTCATATTGATATCTTCCTCTTTTACTCAATTTGTGTTTGACCGAACTTGAGTCTGCAGTACCAGGCCCCTGGCATTGTGCTGGGAGTTACACCAGGCACTAACTAGACCACTGGAATTTCCTAGGAGTCCTAGAACCTTCCTTTGGTAGTCCCCATACCATATAGAAATAAGCCTGTTAAAATGCACCCACTTGCCAGGTTATGTATTTTTTTTTTTCTTTTAACAAATCATAATAATTCATTTGCTTTTTATGTTATGTTATTATTTATTATAATCATAACTCCTTTTTATGTCTGAACCAATGCATATTTGGTCATATCCCCAAGGATTTGAAGTCCCTTGAATTATTTAGAGGCCCTAGAGAAGCTGGTATGCCTAATATACCATACCTCAAATACCTACTGTATTTATACTGCTTTAGCAGCCCTGGACACTGGCAGATACAGTGATGAATACGCATAGTTTTTGTCCTCAGGGAGACCAGAGTCCAGGGAGTGAGGTGTAGGTAAGCAGGTGGTAATAGAAAACTGTGAGAAGGTCCATTGTGAAGGACGGGCAAGAGCTAAATAAGATTTGAGGACATGGACAGAAGTGGGGTCAGGAAAGGTCATGGGGGTCCCCTCCCTGAAGGAAGTAATGTCTTAGATCAGTGGTCCCCAACCTTTTTGGTGCCGGGGACCAGTTTTGTGGATGATTTTTCTAGGACTGGAGGTAGGGGGATGGTTTCAGGATGAAACTGTTCCACCTCAGATCATCAGCCTTAAGTTAGAGTCTCGTTAGGAGTGCACAACGTAGATGCCTCACACGTGCAGTTCACAAGAGGGTTCAGGCCCCTACAAGAATCCAGTGTCACTGCAGATCTGACAGGAGGCGCAGCTCAGGCCGTAAGACTCACTGGCCCACCACTCACCTCCTGCTGTGTGGCCTGGTTCTTAACAGGCCACAGATTCATACTGGTACGGGTCCGTAGCCCCAGGGTTGGGGACCTCTGTCTTAGATGGCCTCAAACAATGCAAAGTGGAAGGATCTAACCTGAATTCTGCCTGTCAAAACACAGCCAATCTCCCCCAAGTTAGCCTTGATAAATCTACCTAATCCACAGACTAATTCACCTGAAGTCACAATCATGACAGGCTACAGTTTGTGGAGCCTGGTGCAAAATGAAAAGGCAGGGCCCCTTGCAGAATTTCAAGACAGCAACAGCAGGGCATTCAACCATGCATGGGCCCTTCTGAGCATGGGGCCCTGTCTGACTGCACAGGCCACACCCATGAAACTGACCCTGTTAATTGTTCTAAAAGTGGGGCCATTGTCATTCAAAAGACAGTAGGAGAAAAAAAAGCACCATGTACTAAAGCCCCAAGTACATAGCAGATGCTCAACCAACGTTTGTGGAAGGAGGCTGAGTTTCTTTAGTTTATTTTGCTTTTCTTGGAAATAGGCCTGACCAGGTGGCAAATGTCTGTAAAAAAGCAGTTACTTTGTCATTTTCCCTTTCTAGAAGCTCGGCACAGATGCGGAGATCCAGGTCTGGCCTGGGGAAACATGACCATTCTGGCTGCCTTTTGTCTTGGAGATGACTTGGGTATTAATACATATATTCAGTTTGTTTGAAATATATACATGCATTTAAATCTGTATATAAAACCCTTTGGTGGACATTTTCTCCACATCGTATCCTGACAGAAGATGATGATAAACTCATGCTAGGGATTTTTATTAAGGTTCATTGAGTATATTTTCAGAAGCTGCCACACAATGAAATGTATTAAACATTTTTTCCCTGTCTGTAAATGTGAGTAGTCTTGAATTGCCAAGCCAGGTAAAGTGAGTCCATGGATAACTCTTAAATGCATTAAACTCCTAAAAAATATTAGATCCTTCTGCAACAGATGAGGTTTAGTCGTGCAGCTCATTAGCATTTGAACAAATTTGTGAGACTTTTAAGGCATGTTGTTGGATTGAGCTAAGTAGATGAACACAGTGAATTCCAGACCCTAATGGCTCCATTTATCAAGGGAGCAGGTTTTAACATAATGCATAAACCTTTCTCACATGGCCATTTTACTACGCATTTAATTCTATTGCAACATGGTGCTTTGGGCAGAGGAAATGAAAAACTTAAACAAGGTTAACATTCCGAGAAAAGACTAGGAAAAAATCAATACCCCCCTCCCTCCCCAAATAAAAGATGATTTACAAAAATGAAAATCTATATCAATAACAGAGTCTTACAGATGACAAAATATACCAGTGATGGTTTGTGACTAGGATGTGAGCTGCCATTTCTACTGAATTCATATCCAGTGTTAGGGATAATGTTATGAAAATGTTTTAGTGTGATTAGTAAAAGGTTATTAATTGGTTAAAGACCCTCCCACGGCTTTGAGATTTATTTTGAGGACAGCGAATAATTCTATCTCACTTATTTTGTTTCACATTCCTATTGGCTTCGAAATGTTGTCCTTTTTTCTGTTTACATATGCTTAAGAAGAAGAGCTAAAGTAACTGTCTTTCTTCCTACTCAGGAAGACTTGCCAGAATTTAACACTAAAACTTCATCCCTTTAGAATACCCAGTCGTTCAAAAATTTTTTGTTTTGCCTATTAGCGATTTAAAAATACCCTAGCTTCATGACATTCGCAGATGTAGCATTATGGTTTTGTCTATCAAGGAGGCAGCCAAAGGCTAAGGGTTTGTATTGTGCAGGGTGGCATTTATATGTAAAAGTGTGTAATTTTATTAGTGAGCTGCTCAGAGCTACGTCAAATGTAGATTTGTGGTTTCTCTGTTGGGCTACATTGTCGCTGCCTGCCAGTGTAGTTGTAAAGCAATGCACACAAAACAGGTCACGCTTTACAAATGACGTTTGATTCTATATTTACACAGCCATTAAGAAATTAAAGTTAAAACTTTTCATATCTACCTCACTAAATTTTATGAAGGAAAAGATATGCTTTGGTGGATTCATAAATTTAGGGGATTTTGAGGCCTGTAAGTATATCTCCAACAAATGGCAAGGGTCTATGGCAAATAACTCTGATTTCTCAGGAGCTGTTTCCCTGCTACTTACATAGAAAACACTTCACTACTAATACCTAAAACCACCCCATAGTTGCTTATTCTATCCAAACTATTATCCAAAGTTATTTCTTTAAAAAGTTGAGTCTTCCCAATTTCCCTGCCTCCCTAATGAAACTGGTTTTCTGTACAGTGCTAGGCAGGACACAAGTATTAATAGGATAAGTTATGCTAAGTTAGATAGTTGAAACTGGATAGAATTTCCATCACTCAGAAACAGAAATGGAAAGTTGGAGCTTAAGCATGAAGCTTAGCAATTTGTCTTCCATCTTTGGAAAACTCAAAATTATATTTACGTAGTAAAAATGGGTTAAGTAAATAATATCCTGAATATATGAAGAGTGTTTAAAAGTGTTTTTCGTAAAAGTGAGTAAAAATATTAAAATATCCTTCTACACAAAAGTATCCTTTAAAAGTAATAGAACCCCATCAAAACCATGGATATCAACAGCCAGATTTTTTACCATATCCAGGCAGCACTCAGGACTCGGCGCAGGTCTCTCTTCCTCAATGAATCCTCTTCCTGGTTTTCCCAGTCTAGGTTGGGTGGTGGTGTTTCATTTCCTTAGTCATTCTATATTCCCATCCATTATCATACTTATTACATATTGCTTCATTGTTTTCTTATCTGTCTCTCAACCCAATGATATGTACCTTTCCGGTAGGTACAAGATCTTACTAAAGGTTCCTTTCTTGGTTCTAAGTACAAAATTGACACTGTCGAAACCCAAAGAACATTTGTGAATGAATTAATCAATGAATGACTGAAAGGAACCCTGAAACTTTTTTGAAGCTTCAGATATTTTGAACACCAGAAATGACAAGAAAATAACGGTGAGGCTGGAGAATTTCAATCTTTTCTCTTTTTTGAAGCACATAGAGGAATTCTACTGCCTCTTTCAATAAGAATCAGCAATGTACAGATCACCAGCACATGCATCAGAGACAGTCCATTGTAGGGGCTCAACATATACTTACTGAGCTAAACCCAAATGCATTTGAACTTCTGCCTAGTAGCTTGTCCAAGGACACCCTGAGTCACTCTAAAAGAGGATCCTAAGAGATGAAAAGGAAAAGATACAAGATTATGAAAACAACATTGCACATCTAGTCTGGACTTCTCTAATCTGCCCAGTGGTGAATCCAGGCAGCAGGTTATGAAGATGCTGGGAGATTTCCTTTGTAGAGTTGTTGAGCCAAACTAGCTTTCTCAACTGTTCATGTTCACGTGTCACCAATCTTGGAACTTTCTTTTATTGACAGGTTGTATCTATTTTTCCTATTCTGTTTTTGTGAACTCAACTTAAAACATCATCCAGGAAGGTTCCAGAAAGACTCCAGCCTTCTCAGTGAGATGTCATCCAAATGGCTTGATTCTTTGGATTTGGCACTAAAAAGAGACATGTTTTTTTATGTATGATTTAAACTCAAATTCCATTTTGAAATCAACGAATATGCTTCACCCAACCACCTCAAATCTCGGAGAGATGGCCCACTTGAAATAAAGGTTAACAATCTTCAAGTTTAATTCCCAAGTTTTTCTGAAAATTGCATCATTTTTTATCTTCCCTATGTAAATAAGCAAATCTGGGCAGAAGTTAAAACACACAAGCAAGAATTAGCAAGGCTTTCTTTAAAAAAAAATAAAAGATATACAGGCCATATATCTTCCAAGAAATTGCTATGAAGAGATGTGTTTTTATACCGTACCAGGAAGCAGCTGTGGTACAAGAGGAGTGGGAACTTGAACTCTTAAAAGTTGTTTTTAATCTCAACCAAGCCACATCGCCAGTTAACCTCTCTGATTTTGTCATCTCATCTGTAAAATGGAAATTAATTGTGCCTTCCCCACAGGGCCATTATGAGGATAAAATAAGACAATCACCAGGAAACTGCTTGGCAAATTGTAAAGCGCAGTATAAATGTAAGAGATATTAACTACAAACGGTCATATGGGAGGTTTTTGAGCACAAAACAGTAAGCTAGAGAAAATTCTGAGGCAGTGCAAATTCAGAAAGGAAATTATAAAAGTAGGTGTAACCATTCTAATAGTCGTGACAATGTAATTTCAGAAGATGGGTGAGTTACAACATATACCACATACAAGTGTTAATGTTTCTTAAACTTCACAAACCAACCTCTGTTACCTTTCAACTTTTCCTCTGCAGCTTCCTCATCTCCCTCAGCCTTCACAGAATTGAAGAGAGTTAGGGCTTTGCTCTGGATTAAGCTTTGGCTTAAGGGAATGTTGTGGCTGGTTTGATCTTCTATCCAGACCACTAAAACTTACTCCATATCAGCAATAAGGCTGGTTCACTTTCCTATCATTTGTGTGTTCGGTAGGATAGAACTTTTTATTTTATTCAAAAACTCTTCGTTTGCATTCACAACTTGGCTACCTGGTTGGCACAAAAGGCCTAGTTTTCAGCCTGTCTCAGCTTTCAACATGCCTTCCTCACTCAGCTTAGTCATTTCAAGCTTTTAATTTAAAGTGAGACATGTGTGCCTCTGCTTTTCACTTTAATACTCAGAAACCAGGGCAGGGTTCTTAATTGGCCCAAATTCCCTAATTTCAGGAAATAGATAGGGCTGAGGAAAAGGCTCCCTATTTCCAGTTGGTTTGGCACCCCCAAAACAATGACAATAGTAACATCAGAGAACACTGATCAGAGATCATCACAGATATAACAATGAAAAAGTTTGAAATATTGCGAGAATTATCAAAATGTGGCACAGAGGCTTGAAGCGAGCACGTGCTTCTGGAAAAAATGGTACTAATAAACTCACTGGATGCAGGCTTGCCACAAACCTTCGATTTGTAAAAAGCCTGAGCATTTTTATAGATTGAAATATCTCAGTGAAGCACATTAAAACCAGGCATGCCTGTATATGCACTTAACCATACATTTCCAATACTATGAAATACTCTAAAATTCTACTTTGCCTATATATGTGCACATTTCTGTAGATATTATGCATTTAAATAAACATTAATGCAAAGGAACATATACATAAAATGATTCATAATATAATTTATGGACAATTTAAAGATTTTTTAAGAGTAGATTTTGGACTATAAATAAACTTAACACTTTTCACACTCAATCATTGCAGAAGATGGGAACTGGCAGTATAGTCTAATTACTTAAGTAGGAGTGGTGGACATCACTGTGTTATTTCAGAGCGTATTTCTCATCTTAAGTGAATTGTAAGTGAATAGAAAATGTGTGTGTGTGTGTGTGTGTGTTTGCGTGCATGCATATGCATATGCAAAAATCACAACTGATTTGCCCAGGTACTCAAGTTGAGCACAAAATCACAGGCATGAATATGCAAGGAAATTTGAATGTGTGTTTGTCAGCAACCGAGTATTTGGCAAAGGGGAAAATTAAAATAGATTGCACTTAGAGCTCAAGGAAGGAAGAATAAACACAAATTTACAGGTGAGTGTTAGCAAACAGCATATATATTGAATAGTAGTCTGAAATAGACCCATCTGAACTCGGTGGGGGACTGACATTCTGTTTGTGCTACTGCATATTAGAACTGGAAGCCTCAAGTTATATTTCTCAATAGCGATGCAGCAAATTACTATATCTACATGGCAGGCACTTGGCTCTTAACAGCTGGCAAGATTGAGGGTTATTTGAGGCATTTAAAATAAAAATTTCAGATAAGATTGAATCAGTGTGGTCAATCAGCAAGATAGTCAACAGGTATTTATGACACAACCACTTATCTATATAGATATTTTTAAACGCTGTGCTTGATGGGATCTGAATGGGGAAAAGACCCAAAACATTAGGGGATCTCTGGCTCTGGTTTAGAAGCCCAAATGGTGACAAACAAGGGCTTTGGAGTCACACACACCTGCCGCCAGAACCTGGACACCTCTTACTTTCTAAGTAAACTCCACATTTTATGTGAGGGCTAGGTTCTGAAGCCAGCCCATTAAGCAAAAGTCATGTACAGCCAGAATTATCTTTGAAATTTTCTTATGTCTTCTACCCTTAAGCCTTCTTTATTTTTTTTCTATTACTGAATTAAGAATGTTTGAACCCCTATGCCATTCGAAGATAGAAATTTAACATCAGCCAAGACATACACACACTACTCGGGAGGCTGAGGCAAGAGGATTTCAGGAGTTTAAGACCAGGAGTTCAAGGCTGCAGTGAGCTATGGAGTGCACCATGCACTTCAGCCTGGGCAACAGAGCAAGACCAGCATCTCTAAAAAATAAATAATTTTTTAAAATAAATAAAAGACATAGAGAAACACACACAGACACACACACACACACACAATTGTGTGCAGCCTTCTCTCATTTTTATGCCCACAAAAGTTTGAGAATTGCTGTGCTAATGAAAGGGCCAAAAAGAAAGTCTATATGCAGATGTCTGGACTTATGAACATCCTGCCTTTAAGATATGATACTATCAAATCCCCAGTGTGAGGAGCAGATGGTAAGACTTCTAAAGTGTTCCTGCTTGCCTTCAGGGTTTACTCTACTCACTTATAATAATAAGCCTCTCTGACTTTAATACATGTTAATAGATTTATTTGATGTTTAGAGGATTAAATGAAACAGTGGATGGCAACTTCTTTAAGGGTTAAATTTGAAAATCGGTACGTAAGTTGCATGTGCTTTGTGACAGTTCTTCATTTATGTGATATTTGTCAATGCACTTAACCTCACTGCACCTCATTTGCCTCGTCTGCAGGATGATGCAACACACAATACTTACTTAAAGGAGTTGGTGACACTATAAGTATGATAATGCGCGAAGAGCTGTTGGCAGACTAGTAGCAAGAAATTAAAACATAGTAACTGTTTTATTATTATTACAAATTATTGTTGTCGTGGTTGAGATGATTATTATTACTTGCATGCTCTGAAACTTTGGACATGTTACCAGATCTTTCTGTGCTTTAGTCATTCATCTGTCAAAAGGGAGCATGATATCTTTTCCTCCTACCTCAAAGAGCTGCAGAAGGAACAAAAAAAAGACAAGGGGTTGGAAAAGCACGAAAGGTTGTACAAGTAGAAGGTGAAAACGGAATAATGAAACATAATATTCAAATCCCAAGGCACCCGAGTTTCAGGGATGTTGCAAACCAATGCAATCTGCAGAACAAGTCATGTGGCTGAATAGCAACACAGTCGGGACCCAGGCAGATCGTAAATGGTTGGATTTGGCCTGTCCCCACCCCACCCCTGGGGAAACCGCTTAAAAGTGCATGCCCTCTGGAAGGGGGCGTGGACATCTTGCTGTGGAATACACAAGACCCTACGTTCCTCCCAAAAAATTCTACCACGAAGAGTGGCTTTGTGGAGCAGACACGAATATATAGGTCTCCAGCCTAAATGGCAAGAAACCTATTGTTACTTTAAATTCTTATTATAAGCACCTTTGCCATTGGTTCACAGAAACGTAATCTCTGTCAAGTAAGGGGGTCTGCGTTAATTCAGCTTCCTGAGATTGTGCCTAAGGGCCAGGGTGTTTACAGACATCCAAGGATGTGGGGTCATGCGTGGTTCTCAGTTATCACCTGTATCCACGCTGACTTCCGCAGGGATGTGCAGTTTCCCTTCCGCTCACTGACTGAGGCTATTCAGGAACTGCTCGGGCTTTCCTAGGAACGTCTCAGGCCCCTTGTTCAGTGGCAGCATGGGAGGTCTCCAGTCTTCTGCTCCTGCGTCCTGGTGCGTGTGGAGGAAGCGGCGGCCTGGGGGAGGTGGAGTTTCTTCACAAGGCATCGGAACAGCGACCTCTTCTGTTCTTGAATCGCCAAACTCAAGGGGAAGGGCTGGTTTGTGCTTACCTCCCACCCCCGACTCCACTGAGGCCAAGGATTCAGCCCTGCAAGTATCAAGTGGAAGTCAGGACGCAGAGCTGCTTCTCCGCATAGAGTCCGAATGGCAAAGACGGGTTCTTCTTCACCGCCCCTCACTCCGCACAATTTTCACAACCCTCTCAATACCCAAGAAGCCTTATCTTCTACGTAAAGGGAGGTGAGAAAATGGAGGTGAAGTGGGCCTCTGGCTATCGCGTTTTGCTCTCCTGAAGCTGTTTCTGGTTTGTGTTTGTTTGTGTTTTGTTTTGAGACAGCCTAGCTCTGTCGCCAGGCTGGAGTGCAGTGGCTCACTGCAACCTTTGCCTCCTGGGTTCAAGTGATTCTCCTGCCTCAGCCTCCCAAGTAGCTGGGATTACAGGCACCCACCACCACGCCCGGCTAATTTTTGCATTTTTAGTAGAGACGGGGTTCCACCATGTTAGCCAGGATGTCTCGATCTCCTGAGCTCGTGATCCGCCCGCCTCGGCCTCCCAAAGTGCTGGGATTACAGGCGTGAGCCACCACGAAGCTATTTTTTTAAATGCTTGGATGTCTGCTTTTGAATTCCCCAAACCAAGACTAAGGCTCCTTGTTCAGGTTTCTCTCCTATGATGCCTCTTCTGAGGCAAGGGCTGCGTCTTTTACAGAGTGGGGTGCAGAAGACGGCTTCAGAAAGTCCCGCTGCAGGAATGGGACCAACTCCTCCCATTTCAAAAATATTATCCAGCAACAATGTTTAGAACGTTACCCAGAAAGTAAGATTTCTGAAGGAGCTAGGCGTGCCATAGTTGAGTGTGATTCTGCCATAATCTATGTGGTTGACTGAGAACCAGTGAATTGCTTTGGTCCATTTATAACAACGTGAATAGTTTGTCTTATGGTGATAGGCGACCAGTGAGTCCAGATTTGACTCTCTCTTCGATGGCTGATGGTACGTAATTGAAGCAACTGATCCTCCCTCTTGCCCCCCATCACATCCTATTCTGCCACATTCTTAAGGGAGGTGAGAAGTAGCTCTTTATGCTTTGCCATTCTTGAGCAGGTTTTTTTTTTATTATGTAAAAAGCAATTATAATTCAGAGAAAAACAACTCAATGTGTGAAATGGTAAAATAATTCTAATGTCACTTGCAGGCTCCAGTTGGGGTCTGCAGAATACATCTTTGTATGCAATATGAATACATGTGCCCAAATTTGAGAATTGTCACTGAAAAGTAAACTTTCTCTTTCTAGCCCTCCTAGGCAATGCAGCCACATCCTCATCAGTGCCAAAAATATACATTTAGCACATGTCCATGCCAGCGTCCTGCTCCCAGAATGCACAGTTCTCCCAAGCTGCTTCCAGAGCCTTCTAAAGTACTTTCCCACTCCATCTCTGACCTTCTCTAATTTGGTGGTGTTCATTCTGCAGTCAAATAGATCTTTTGAAAATGCAAATGTGATAAATATGGTCACTTTTGCTCCTTTAAAACTCCTTCCTTCACTGGCAGTTCTGCTGTGGTTCTCTGGGTGTGTTAGTGGCTGCTGGAACAAAGTACCACAAACTGGGTGGCTCAAAATCACAGAAATGTACTGTCTCAGAGCTTCAGAGGCAAGAAGTGCAAAAACAAAGGTGTTAGCAGGGCAGTGCTCCCACCAAAGGCTCTGGAGGACCCTTCCTTGTCTTGCCTCTTCCAGTTTCTTGTGGTGGCCAGCAATCCTTGGCTTGTAGACACATCACTCTAGTATCTGTGTCTGTTGTTACATGGCTTCCCTCCCCTGTGCGTCCGTGTTGTCAGGTGGCATCTCCTCTTTTGGTGTTTGTGTCCAAATTTCCTTTGATTTTTAAGAACACCAGTCACTGGGCAAGGACCAATCCTAAAGACTTCATCTTAACCTGATTATACCTGCAAAGACCCTTCTTCCAAATAACGTCACATTCACAGGTACCACAGGTTAGAACTTCAACACATCTTTTCAGGGGACACAGTTTAACCCATACCCCTGGGTTTATTCAGGTAAATTCCAACACTTGAACATCACCCACACCAGCCTACAGATCCCGAGTCCTGCTTGTCTCTTTGGCTTTAAGTTTTGTTGTTGCCCTTCTCATAATACTTTCGTACTCCAAACTCCACTGGGCTTCTCTGTTTTTTGAATTGCTGTGGCACTTCCCACTTTAGGAAATTTTTTTGCAAGCTATGTATTCTTCCTGAATTGTCTTCCTCTCCTTATTCCCTACCGCGTTACTCTTCTGGCAGAGTCTGCCTTGAGCACCCACACTGAGTCTAGTTGCTTCGTCATCTCCTATAGCTCTTCCATGGCACTGACCACACTTGGCAATCAAGAATTTATTTGTGTGACTATGTAAGTCATAAGAATCCCACCAGTGTAAGGTACCAGCAAAGGGTCTCTGGCCAGAGTAGGTGCTTAATAAGTAATTATTAAATGAATAAGTATAAGATTTCATAAATGCCAAATTGATTACAGTATGGTTGGTTAAATCCCATAGGACACCCATGTGACTTCTAATCTTAAGAAGAATGGTCCTTTTCACCCACTCTTTGGATTTTAGCACCTTGCAACTTAATTTTGGCTTTGAGAGGAATCTATTAGAGATTTTCTGTTGTTGGTGTTCCCATAAAGAACTGAGGCAATGACTGTGAGAACTGGATTTAGAAGTCGAACACCTAAGAGCCTCCCTTTAAAAAAATAAAAAGGTAGAATAGAAGAGAAAGGAAAGGAAAAGAAAAACAACTGTGTCGAGTGTTAAGTTGACAGTTCAGGAAAGTACCATGAGCCATTTTATCTCATTTTGTTATTTTTTAACCACTGCACAAACGAGAAGAGCCCATAATTCTCTGTGGAATAATGCATTCATCCTCATTAGTCATCATTCAATTGGGTCTGCTTTGTCTGCACCATGTGCAATGTGAAGAGATACCTTCCCAAGAAGGATAAATGTGTTATCTCATAGTTCACCTACTTTAGAATACCTAATGAGCTGCGCTGGAAGTATATGCTTTTTATCATCACTTGTAGGGGGCAAGACAGGCCCTACTGAAGACCGCTGGACCACGAGTGATTTATGGTGTTTTTTACCCCTCAACTGTTGGGGGAGATGTCCACAGGGTTATAATTCCATCTGTCCCATATGCGGCCCCTTTAATTGATGATTTATCCTATTATCTTCCTTTCTGAAAGAAAAAATACCAAGGTTTTACTTGCATCAGTAAAACTACCATCCACCAAAACAGAATCATTATCTAAATCTGAGTATTCTGGGGAAGAGAAACCTAAGGGGAAACAAGTTAACAAAATCCCTTGTTTCCTGAAGGAAACATTAGGAGGTGTTTCCTAATCCTGCCTAGCAAAAGGTCAGTGCTTTGATACACACACACACACACACACACACACACACACACACGCTCAAGTTTCCATGTAACAAGAGAGGAAAAGTAAAGAGACGCCACTGGATGAGGGGAGCCGTTAATACAGTGGGTTTGACAGTTGGATGCTTGAAAAAAAAGATGACTTCTTATTAACATGCAATTGTCACCATGTTAATAATGAAATATTGATCTGTTCTTGCTTAATGAAAATCAACTTATTCTAATTTACCCCTGGAAAGAGGACCACTTCAGGTCCCGTTCCAACATCTTTACACTATCCATCTATGTATTGTTCATCGCTAGATTTATTTTTTAGTATGCACCTCTGAGAACCAGGGAGGGGAGAAGGAAATAATGAATGTCAGGTAAACCAAAATTATTTGTCTTTTCTTTTTTTGTTGAAATTCAGTCATCTTATTTAGCAAGAAAAACTTCATGAAAGACCTTAGAACAACATTACGGGATATTCATGATTTTATGATTAAATGATTACAATCTTTTCCAATAAAAATACTGTTATATAAGAAATGCGAACCTTAGAAAATCACTAACACTCCTCATCTAAAGCTTTATTTACAGCTATTTATAACCATATATGCATTACAGTAAGGACTGAGAGAATCCACAAGATTTATCAGTCTTACTCATGGAGAACAATTTTACACAGAGAAACCCTGTCTAATAGCCTATCTTAATTAGCTGCCAATTTTGTGAATTATTTGTTTTATAGTCACAGTTTTTCTACTCATTTATTTACCTGAGCTTTCGAAATTATCTGTGAAGCAATCTCTTTTGGATAATAGGGAAAGGAGCCAGTGACTGTGACCCTCTAAAAATGTAGATCATTTTGATTTACAATTTAAAATGTAAATGCTTTGGGGTCAGGGCTCTGCGAAAAGAATAATTCACAAGTGAATACATTACTCCTTCACACTTAAACATTTATTACCAAGAGGCACATACAGTGATGTGTGTGTGTATGTGCGTGTGTATGAATGTGTGTGTGTGTGTGTGTGTATTTACCAGTGTAGTGGCTTTTATTGTTTCTGTTAGGTGTTGTTGCAGAGAGGTTCACATAAACATTTATATAGGTTTCAGAAAACAGTTGTTACTGAGGAAGAGCCTTTTTCTGTTTACACAAATTCAGAACAAAGAAACATTGCTACAGCTTCCGGTAATTGACATGTGGGCGTGTTCTTCAAGTCACTGACTGGAAGAAGTGAGTGTCTGAGATTTATTTTTGACAGGACTTAAATTACTGGTAGCCTGACACGTTTTTGAACAATTACTAGACACTGAGGTGTTTAAAGTAATGGGTACTATTTGTTTGAGGGATGGGGAAGTTTCAAAACCGTCAGAACGAAACAATTTTCCATTTGATTAGTAAGATGCTAACACTCACATTTATATTACTAAATAGCACATACATAAATGACTCCTCATGTGAGAATTTTTTCTCAGAATAAAAGTCATACTTTAAAAAATATCCCCCCACTTGGTGAACTGGTGAATCATGGAGTTCAAGGGAGGAACAAGCCTCCGTGCTCACTGTCGGCTTTCGCCCCTCTAGTTCTTGAGATCAGTCCCTGAAGTATACAGAGACGGGAGCATTGTCCTGCTTTGTTTCAAGTGTCTTAGAAACTAGGGCTTAATGTTCATTAATTAGTGACTATCTTTCAGGAGCTTCTAAACATTGTTGAACCAGCCATCTGAACTCCGACTGGTAAATTAAAATTCACATTTCACGAGCTGCTCGTGTCCCCAAAAGATAAAGCAACTACAGCTGCCATAATTGGCAACACACTGACGTTTTAAGTTATCCAAAAAGTCAAAGCAGTCATCTTTCTTCCTCCTTCTTTCCTGTTCGTGGGTCTGATGAAGATAAAGGATTGCAAGTAAAAGGATCTTCTTTTCTATTTATTGTGACTTAAAAAGCCAGGCCAGTTTTGGGGGAAGGGTCTATCTCACGGACCTACGTGTTCTTGCTTGTAGTTCTTAAAGCTGTGGGTCAGGAGAACCCAGAGCTGACTTCTGTGACCCCTCACAGGTGACACGGGTTTTATTGCTTATCCAAGATCTTTTTCCTCTCCCCTGGGTCCAGGGACGTCCGTGAAGTCATGTCCTCTGAATACCCCTGGAGAGTAGTACTGTGTGTATCTGTCTATAAAAAATCTCTTTTGCTTGTTTTATTGGAGACACTGAGGGCTTTGGATTGTCCTTGTCTCAACCAGGGATGATCTTGTACTGCCCCAGCTCCCCTACCCAGGGCGGCATTTTGCAGTTTGCAGAGTCATTTTTGGTGGTCAAAACAGATGGGAGCTTTTACTGTCAGCTTGTGGGGTGAAGACCAGAAATACTGCTAAACATCCCATAATGCACAGGGCAGCCCCACAGCAGAGAATTATCTGGCCCCAAATGTCGGTCGCATGGAGGTTGGGGAACCCCCGTGGAATATTCTGTGCTATGCTGTAGTAGCTGGGGTTTGTTCCCCTAACCTACACATCCAAACAGAAAAGCATCGGGGATGTTAAGTTGGGTTGGAGCCGAAGTAGTTTGGGAAATTCTTTTGTTTCTGTGAGATTAAGGACACTTCTTGAAAGGGATGCATCCCATGTTTCTGGCTTCTTTAAGGGAACATGGTATACAAATATAAGTGCAAAGAGTATTTTCAGGGTATACCACAAAATCATAATAATCCAGCAATATCAATTACCACTGGGGGGTAAGGGGTCCTACTATGTGTCTCTCTTAGAAATAATAAAAATATTCGTTTACTGAATGCTCACAGCTGCTCTGTAGCCCTGCTCCTCTCCCTTTTCATTTTGTAAGCTTGGACAGTAAAATCATCCTTCCTAGTCTCCTCATTCCTCATCGCAGTATGAAAGAGGTGAATCTAAATAATGTCTTATTTCCATTCTATTTGTAAGAGCCCATAAAATTGATAAACTACTTACAGATTGTAATTAATATGATTAAAAGTAACTGATTTGGCTTCATTTTCTCCTTCTCATTTGGGTGTTTTGACACCATCCCTGGAAAGTTTTCCAAGACTCCTCTGAGAAGTCCATTTTTGGAACCTAGAAAGTATGGGAATAGAGTCTGTGAGACTAGACATTTCCTCGGGAGGTCAAGGCAGGTAAATTCACTAGAATGGGATCAACCATTAGCCTTGAAAACAGTAAAGGCATACAATTCTGCCCATCCACCCATCAACCCATTCATTCAATCCTCCATTCCTTCATCCATCTATCCATCCCTTAATCCATTCATCCATCCTTCCATTCCTTCATCCATCTATCCCTCCATCCATTCATCCCTTAATCCATTCGTCCATCCCTCTGTTCCTTCATTCATCTATCCCTCTATCCATCCATCCCTCCATTCATTCCATTCCTCCATCCATCCCTCCATCCATCCCTTAATCCATTCATCCGTCCCTCCATTCCTTCATTCATCTATCCGTCCATCCATCCCTCCATTCATCCATCCATCCATCCATCCCTCCATTCATCCATTCCTCCATCCATCCATCCCTTAATCCATTCATCCATCCCTCCATTTCTTCATTCATCTATCCCTCCACCCATCCATCCCTCCATTCATCCATCCATCCATCAATCTATTCATCCATTCCTTCATTCCTTCATCCATCCGTCCATCCATTCATCCATTTCTCTATTCTTCCATTTACACATATGGATAGAGACACATCTGAAATATAATTAACTGAAGGTTAGAGTTATTTCTAGATGCTGGGCTATTGAATGATTTTAAAACTTTCTTCTTTATAATTTTCTCTATTACTTAAATACAGTAAGTATGAGTCATTTAACAATGAAATTATTATTTTTTAAAAGGAAGAGGATGATATGGAATGAGCTAATGGATGCTTTTCAACAGTCCAGGAACACTGTTTTGATAATTGAAAAGAGTGGTTCTCATCTTCTATTAACTCCATTCTGTCAAGTTAAAAAAAAAAAAAAAAAAAAAAAAAACTGGTCTATTTTCAGTTTTAGGTCTGGGTTGATTGATGTACCTTTTTCACTTTGAGACATGCATGTTTAATTATAGTTTTCCACTGACCTCAGTGTTTGTTACTTACACTGTACATTAGCTAAAAGTAGACACTATTAATTATACAGATTTGTTTCAGGATTTCTTGGGGGTAGGATTTTGCTACATACTTTGGGATGTCCAGTGATGTGTGAGGTGCTTCCATACTTTCGAATTTCAAATTTCAAGGATCTGCAGCCTGGCTGCAGTGAAAAGAAACTAAAAAACTGACTTTGCAATTCTAGGGTTGTAAAAGACATGTATACACAACTGTCTCTCACCTTCATGACGTTCATGGTGAACTCTTACGTATCTTTTAAACTGCTGTTCAGATGTCACCTCCTCAATGGGACCCTCATTGACCACTTCCTTGCGAAGTTAGAGGATTCTTCCTTTGAGTAAAAAGTTAAATGTTTCCCTTTCTTCTCACAATACCCTGTATTGTACTCAGAAATAGAAGCGGCCACATTGCTGAAATTATGTCCTAAGTATCAATCCTTTCTACTGGATTTTGAATTTCCAGAGGGCTAGGACCAGGATTCATGGGTCTTTGTGTTCTTACAGTGCCTCAGTTGCTCCCCAGGAAGTGGACTGGCCAGAATACAAGTCAGTATGAGACGGGTGCAGTACAAAGTGTAGAAATCCAACAAATGTGTAAAAGGTAAAGGCAAAACCAGATTTTTTTTAAGCTTATGATTGTTGGAAAGTTCAAGTATACACAGACTAAACAGCCGGACAAAACTTGCAAAACAATGAAGAAAGGAAAGAAAATAGTGGTTGCTATGTCTGAGTTTCAGGGACTTATAATAAAGGACTATTCAGATTAAGAAAAGGCTTCTTGGAAACTATAGATACTAATTACTTTTGTAAAGAAAAATTCAGGCACACCTACTCTGTGCCAGGGAAGGTGCTGAAGGAACTAGCATGTGTATTACTTGTTTCTCAACAGAGATGGTATGATTAGTCCCATTTAACAGATGAAGCAATTGAGGCTGAGAGGGGCAAATGACTTACTTGAGGTCATCCAGCTCATCAGAAAGAACCCCACCCTCCCAAGGTATTTGGCCTTGCAGGTCAGTGTTTTTCCTACTCAACCACAGCTGTTTTATGTCCTCTTTTGTCGCTGACGTTTCCTCCATGTGGAAAGCTTTGAAAGTGCTCCAGTCACATTTTGAAATTTCATGACAAAAAATTGAATGTCATCCAAAGCATAGTTGAGGGTTTAAACATCCCTGTCAATCCTGGCTGTCATCACCAGAAGATTTTTATCCCAACGATAGATCATTGTGATGTGCTTGGCCTAAAGGGCCCTGGGCTGTTATAATGAGTAAGATTGGAATCTACTGAGTAATGCAAATAAATAAAAAAGAGACAGGTAGTCTCAGACTTTTTCATTATTGCCTTCTTTGCTGTGAAGCTCATGGACTGCTCTGCGTAAAGGATCTTTCTTTTTACCATTTTAATAACCTGTGCAATGGGATTAAGAAAGATCTTGGGTTTTTCATTCAACAGATATTTGCATCATTAAAATGCTTACTGTTTTTGAGGACATAAGTGACTGTACTGGAATGGTAGTAGGAAAATAGGGACACGAAAGAGATTTGAAGTCATATTATGAAAGCACTGCATGCCAAGCTATAAAAAGAGCGACAAATCAGGGATGCTAGTTTCTGATAGTAACCTGGGCAAACACAGAGAAGGGAGAAGCAAGTGCAAAGCCCTAGATGAAGATGAGTTTGGATAGTATGTTCTAGAAAGAAAGCAGCAGGACAGGCGAGAACTAAGCAAGGCAGAGCGTGATAAGATATGAGAATGAAGGTGGAGGAAGGAAGAAGGTGATCACCAACCCAGGCTGCTAGGAGAGTGAGGGAGTTCTTGGGGTGATGGATTTTCAGTTTTTAAACTGGGTGAGTCCGTGGCAAACTGGGACAAGTCAGCCACTGTTGGTGGGAGCCAGGCTCTATTGGGACTGGGGACTGTGGGAAGGAGTTCGGGCTGTACTTTATATGCGATGGGAGAGACCGAATGTGTTTTAAGTGGGCACATTCTCAAGTGTATTCAGTCTGGAGACTGAAACACTGATTCTGTGTTCTTTGGCAAGTCACCCAACCCCTCTTGACCTCGGTTTCCTCATTTCTAGCAAGCGGTGGTTACACCAGATGATCTTCAAGGTTCCTTTCAACTCTGAGACCCTGGGACACTTTTCACTTTGTTCTGTAGACAGAAAAGAGTAGTCAGGGAGTCCTGAGCAAAGGAATAACACAGAGAATTTTTTGAAGGGTTAATCCAGCAGTAGTTTACAAAACTAATCACAGCAAAGAGAGATCTGAAGAAAACAGTTGAGCTCTTACAATGATCCAACCAAGAGATGATGAGAGCCTGGACTGGATGACAGCAGAAAGGATGATGGAAACAGGAAGGAAGGATGGAGTGATATTAACAAGAAAAAATTGCTGAATTTGCTGGCAAATTGCACATGGCTGATAATGGAGTCACCAAAGTGTAATTTAATTCATTCATTCATTCATTTGTTCCACTTACTGGGGCCCTATTGTGTGCCAGGCACTGGATGTAGGTGGATGAGCAAGTCCTTGCCTTCACGGAGCTCACAATCTAGTGGGGAAACCAATATCAGACTGCACGTTTCAGTTGTGCTTAATGCTATGAAAGAACTGGGCCAGCTTCCATACAAGCGATGCAGAGGTCCTGACCCAGTCTGAAGGTTACTGAAGGCTTACTGAGATGAGTGATATCAAAGTTCACAGCTTAAAAAGAAAAAAAAAAAAAGCACTAAATTCGGTTGATGGTGGGAGGTGAGGGTGGAGCGGGTCATGGAGTGGAGAAGAACATTTTAGGCACAGGTACCTCATTTGCTGACAACATGAGGCAGGAAGATGTTGCACATTCAATGAACGTAGGAAAACACAGCATGGTGAAGGACTAGACTAGATGGAGGATCCTGGAAGGCTGGAAAGAGTTAAATTATAAAAGGGATTTGCAGATGCATAATTCATTTTGGACACAATTCAGAGAGTGATGGGAAGTCATTAAAGAAAGAGTTATAAACAAGACCCTGATGTGCAATTTCAGAGTTTTGCATTTTTGTATCCGGAAGAATCATGGTATTCCTAAGAGAACTGGGGCTTAGAGAGAGTGGAGAGGTAAATTCTGATGGAAAAGCGAAAGAGGGGAAAGGAAAAGTGTGACCAAGGGGAAGTAGTCTCTCAGGTGCTGAAGATACAAGTCTACGAGCTTTGCAGAGATGAGAGGTAAAGATAATGCTCTGGAGGCCGGGCGCGTTGGCCCATGCCTGGAATCTCAGCACGTTGGGAGGCTCAGGCAGGCGGATCACTTGAGGTCAGGAGTTCGAGACCAGCCTGGGCAACATGGTGAAACCTCATATCTCCTAAAACACAAGAGAAAAAGCATGCTGGCACATGCCTGGAATCCCAGCATTTTGGGAGGCTAAGGCAGGCGGATCACTTGAGGTCAGGAGTTCGAGACCAGCCTGAGCAACATGGTGAAACCTCATATCTCCTAAAATACAAGAGAAAAAGAGCATGCTGGCACGTGCCTGTAATCCCAGCTACTCGGGAGGCTGAGGCAGGAGAACCGCTTGAACCCTGGAGGCCGAGGTTGCAGTGAGCCAAGATTGTGCCACTGGACTGCAGCCTGGACGACAAAGTGAGACTCTACCTCAAAAAAAAAAAAAAAAAAAAAAAAGATAATACTCTGGGGATCATCTGTACAGTTGGAGCTGTGAGAGTGAATTAGTTTTGTTTGAGAAGGGAGAGTTAGCAAGGGGAGAAAAGATTGACAAGACCAGAGTCTTGGGACCTGTCCACATATTGGAGCAATTCTGGATGATCCAGAGATAGAAAGGCCAACAGAAGGGAGGACGACCCAGGAGGTTTAGGCACATCATACACAGCAGCCAAGCATGAGTCACACAGACAGGGTAGTGGAGGTATCAAATACTGCACAAAGGTCAAAGAAAAACAAAGCCTGACAAAAGGCCAGTCAGTGTGGCAATTAATAGATCATTCGTTATCGCTGAAAAGGAGGTTGGTGACTAATGTTTGGATTACATCACCTTGGACAAAATTAATAACAAATTTCCTGATAGTCACTTGCAAAGATGCAATGGAAATTGGCTGCTCACTCTCCCTGTCTGTTCTGAAATTTCTTAACTTTGTGAACACTCTAATCTCCTCTGAGTACTGCAGCAGAAAATTGAAATGTGCCCTGTGTACAATGTGGGTGAGTTTCTGTTACCCAAACCCTTGCCTTTTAGATGTTTAGAATGTCAACTTCTCCAATTTACTGAATGCGTAGGCAGAGTTTGCATGACTGTTTCTGAGAGTGAATCTATTGGAAAGGAGGGAGAATGACATGAGAAGAGCTTCTATCAATCACTAATCCAGCTTTAGGCTGAAAAATCTGTGTGTTCATGCTAAGAAAGGGAGATTTCCTGAAGTCAAAGATCAAAACCCAAAATCTAAAAACATATGAGTAAAGAGTTTTGCTCTTAGGGGGATTACTCAGAATAGAGAAAATAATGTGGGTTTAACCATTTCATGACAGCTTTTTTTTCTATTCCTTTGAATGAACACCTAGACATTTTTTAAGTTAAAATTTTGAGTAAGACTTGTTCATTGTAGAAAATTTGCCAAGTCCAAGAACTGCAGTATGCCTGACACCTAATAAACACTCATTAAATATTTCTTGAAAAAAGACATGAAAGGGTACAAGATAAAACGGGATTAGAGGGATTCTGGCATATTCGGGATCATGTTAACACTTTCAGATGTGGTCTTTGAGCATGGAGGGGTTATTATAGGTTTTTAGTCACAGGCTTACATCATAAATTACCTTTGAAAAATACCCTGGCTGCATTTTGCTGGATGTATTGGAGTAGAATGAGGATGGATTCAAGGACAGCAGTGAGGTCGTTATTGTGATAATCAGGTGACAAAAAGGTGGTGGCTTAGACCAGGCTGACAGCAATAGAGACGTAAAGAAGTGGGTGGATTGAGATAGATTTGGTGGTAAAAATCAATAGAGTTTGACTATATGGTCAATTTAGAGGTACACTGGGAATAATGGAGTGGGGGGAACGTTTTGGTAAAGGTAAAAATCATAAATTCCATTTGGGAACTGTTAAGTCTGGTGTTCAAGAGATAGGGAGAAGACCATTGGGTACTTATCTGGATTTCAACACAATACCCAGATACATCAACTTCAAAGTCCTAGCAAATAGAACATAATGAACCGCTGGCAGTGGGCGAGCATGTCTAGGGGGAGATTATTGAGGAAGAAGAAGAACTAAGCCCTGAGAAAGACCAATATCCAACATTGCAAAGGAAAAAGTCTGCAAAACATGAGCTTTTGGAGAGCATGAAAGAATATCAACATAAGGTGATCATCAAAATAGGAAGTAAAGGAGAAGAGAGTGTCTCAAGAGGGAAAAAGTGGTTAGCTCTACCAAGAAGTCAGTAAGGTGCAAGTTGAAAAAATGCACACACTGAACTTAACTTGGCTGAGCTCCTGGGCAAACTTAGCAAAAGCATTTGCAGTAGACCAATGGGAGGAGAAGCCAGACTGGGTGGGTTGAAAAATAAATGAGAGATGAGAAACAGAGACAACAGTGTGCATATCTCATGCGGGTTGCCAGACAGTGGTTAACGTAGACAGTGACATGTTCACACTGTAAGAGGTTAATCTGCAGAGCAAGTGCAAAGCCCTCTCAAATCACTGCTATGTATAAGGCATCTTAGCGCTACAGAGACAAAATAATCCTGTGTATTGGGAATACAGAAAGGAAAAAATCAGGAATGCAGAGACTTCAAGTCTTTAGAGGCCAAATTCCAAGGCTTTGGTCTGAGCCAGGTACTATTTCAAACAGCTGGATTATGTGCCAATATGCCTAACGAAGTGAATATCAGCTGGCCCCACACTGGTAATAAAATGATAATAACTCTATAAATAAATGTATTGAGTGCTGACTGTGCCCTCTATCACACTAGCCACTCTACACTCTTTATCTCATTTAATTTTCACAATAGCACCAGCAGATAGCTACTATAGCTACTAGTAACCTTTTTCTTTTCTTTCTTTTTTTTTTTTTTTTTTTTTTACAGAAGGGATTCTGAGGTCCACAAAAGTTGAATTGTATGTCCTGGTACCCATAGCTTATGAGTGGAGCCATGATTCTGATTGGTCTGACTCCAAAGTTCAACTTAGGTTATTCAGTCTCTTCAAGTTGTTGTTGCCCAATGAAAAGTTGTTGCCTAGCTAACTGGAAATCTGACTGAATTTCCAGACTTGTTCAGCTTACCTAATTTAATAAAAAACATCAAGACCCGAAAAGCAATTATGTAGAATGATTCTAATCTTAAATAAATTAATATTTCCAGAGCTCTTCTGGTACCAGATGCGGAGAGCGCCTTATGTATGTGTTTCCTATTAATTCTTACTGAAAGGCTCTGGAGTGAAATTGGTCTGCCCTTCGCTGGTGCTAATCAAACATCGTGAATAGTAACCAATTTTCCCCGCAAGAGCCAGTAAATTTCTGCTTCTTACAGAGTAGTGTTCAACTTGGTCTTAAGGAAGAGGATGGTATTTCCTGCCTTTGTTCTTAATCTCTTTACAGGAAATGATATTGTTGTAGGCAAGGACAAAGGTACAGGTGTACACATTTAACAAATGCATTGAATCCTCTGTTAACATTGCAGGTCAGTTCTTTAGAGCAACAGTCCCCAACCTTTTTGGCACCAGGGATGAGTTTCATGGAGGACAATTTTTCACGGACAAAGGTAGGGGAGGTGGATGGTTTCAGGATGAAACTGTTTCACCTCGGATGATCAGGCGTTAGAGTCTCAAAAGGAACGTGCAACCTAGATCCCTCACATACGCAGTTCACAACAGGGTTTGTACTCCTGTGAAAATCTAATGCCCCTGCTGACAGAAGGCAGAGCTTAGGTGGTAATATTCACTCACCCACCGCTCACCTCCCGCTGTTCAGCCCAGTTTCTAACAGGCCAAGGACCTGCACCAGTCCGCGGCCCAGGGGCTGGGGACCCCTGCTTTAGAGTCATATCATTTTTGTTGATCCAGAATAGCAAAGAGATAAACAGCCTAAGTCCACCAGCTATCAGTTTGGGATTTAATCTGACACCAGTTTAATTGAGGCAGCCACGGAGATCAAGGTAAAAATGACACTTCTTAAGGTCCCACTGTGTGGTGACAAACATTAGTAGCTTCTTTAATCTTCATAATGCTGTCAGTTCTGCTATAATACTGCTTTTAAAAATGTTTTGTAGAGACAAGATCTTGCTGTGTCACCCAGGTTAGAGTGCAGTGGCGTGGTCATAGCTCACTGCAGCCTCAAACTGCTGGGCTCAAGTAGTCCTCCTGCCTCAGCCTCCCAACTATCTGGGACTAAAGGCATGTGCTACCACACCCAGCTAAATTTTTTTATTATCTTATTATTTTTTATTTTGTAAAGATGAGGTCTTGCTATGTTACCCAGGCTGGTCTTAAACTCCTGGCATCAAGTGTTCCTGCCTCAACCTCCCAAAGTCCTGAAATTACAGGCCTGAGCCACTGTGCCCAGCCAATGCTTCCTTAAAACATGTAATTTTGCTCCAAAATGGTGGATACATTTTCAGCTTAACACTGAGTTTGCATTTGTGTACATGTGACTTCATCCTTGAGAAACACTGAACACAGAAAACTGCACCCAGCTGAACCAGGCCATGTAGAAATACACAGAAGCAAACACACACATACCTCCAACATCTACTCACTTCCTTCAGCTAGTATGCTACAAGCCCCACCCACCCACGCACAACTGCTTTTACAGTGCTGTAGGATTTCAGGTAACACTCCTCCCACCGCTTCCAACACCCAATTCCACAGGTCTTTTTTAAGGTAAAATACGTATTTATCATGGTGTTTATATGTTTTTTCACCATTTAACCTGTATAAAATGGTGCTACTGTTTGTATTCGGTTCCTGCTTTTTTATTATATGTTACTGACGAGAGCTTTGTTCTCCCAAACCCATTTTCCCCATGGGCTCTGTGGGTTTTATTGTGAAATTTAGAAGACTGTGGTCCTTTTTAGAAACACACAAACACCTTACAGCAGACTGACTGTACATAAGTATGAAACAAATATGTTTATTCTTTTTTTTTCCTGAGACGGAGTCTCACTCTGTCGCCCAGGCTGGAGTGCAGTCAGATATTTTTGTTCTTATTCCCATTCCACAAATACGAAAATAGTCCAGAGAAGATGAATAACTTATCCAAGGTCACCCATCACTGACTTTGTATTTGTCTAATTTCATCACTCCCTTCTCTTAACAGACACTTCTAAGTAGCTTCAAAGCACATTGAACTGGACACTTGTTGCAAACCAGCTTCAATGTTTTAAAAATAAACATTTTCCAGAAAGGTCTTCACTCAAGATGACCCACACAACTCTTTGAATGGTCTATGTATTTTTAAATCATGTGGTAATCCCCTTCGTACATACTAAATAAGTCCCATTCTGCTCACATGTTAATAAATTTTTCTCATTTGTGAGAGTTGCTGAATAGAGCAAGTGAATTGTTTTACTCAGTAGGTGGTCGAGCCATAATAAAGAAGCCTCGTGATTAAGTAGAGTTGGAGCCTCTTATCTTTCTCACTGAGTGGGAGGCACCATTAGTAGTAAAAGTAATTACCTGTGTAGAACACGCTGATTGCACCAAGTACCTACTACATGCTACGAAGATAGTCATCTCAATTTTAGAGCTTCTCGAGAGATCTTCATTTGATGTTAATTTTACATTTGAAGCCGAAGTGCATTATTTTTGGAAAACATTGTGTTAGCTGGACTAACTCATTTTTAAAGCCTTTCAAAGGACTTCCTGTGCCCTGGTGATTCCCTCACCAATGCCCTTTCTCCAAAATGGCAGCTGCAAAGCTGGCTCAACAAAGGTGGAAATGATAAGCCATCTAAATGTGAAAGAATCTATTTGGCAAGAATTGGTTTTGTGTGGGGGTGAAAAACTTGTGCTTTCATCTATGAAATCACAAAGTCCATTATGGAAGAGTGTTGGCTATTCAAAGCAGTAATTCCTGAGAAATCGTCCATGCCAAATCTTGTTAAATGTTGTATTGGATAGTTTCAGCAAACTTCAAATTCTTCTCTGATGGTAATGTTAGAAACAGCATGTTCCTGATTAGATGGAGGCAAGGCCAGAGCCTTGACACTTAGTGGTGGTAACTCAGAAAGAGTCCTCAGCAGAGGGGTTTTGGAGCCAGAGGACTCCCCAGCTCCTATCTTTGGCTGAGAAAATGACCACTACTGGCAACCTAACCTTCTGTGTACAAAATGAACAGGTTGAATAGGTGTCCCATCTAAGTCCAAATTTTGGTGTAGGTATACAGCTAATCATTTATTAGATTTATTAGAATTCTTTATGTGTGTGCATTTCCAGTTAGGCATCTGTGCAGTCGTCCAACCAATCAATCACACCATGCCTCTGAGTTTCCCAATTCTCCCTTAAATGTAGCTATCAATGTTATTTTTACTTACAGGACCCCGAAATGTGGCCTTCCTTAGGGAGGTAAATAAGACATCGTTTGCAGGCCTGACTTTAGGCTTGTAAATAGTTTTCCAAAGTAATAGGTCTGCAAAAAAATATTCTGAAGCCTCACATTTCTATCGGTTTTATCCATATAGCCAGGGTTGGTGATCCTTTTTTCGCCGCATCTACTTCTTTCATGTTGCTGCTCATATCGGAAAGCCACAAAATGACTATCAGATATGTTCATGTTACCTGATAAAAAGAACAAACAGTTTTCGAAGTCAGACGGATTGGTTCAAATCCTGTTTCTGTCTATTCAGGCTCAAAGCCTAGTCTGTCATTGTTACCAGCTGTGAGACATTCTGCAAATTATTTAACTAATTGAAGCATCAGTTTCCTCATCTATAAATCGGGCATGACAGTAATATTTGCTTCACTGTTATAAAGGCTAAAAGCAAATGAGATAGTACGGAATTCTGTTTCTGTTTTTACTGGAAGGAATTATAAAAACTTCCAGTTTGCAGTGATAACCTTGAAGGAAAGGGAATGTCTGTTTTCTTTTTTTTTTATAACTTTTCTTCGCTTTCTATGTGAATTTTTTTAACTGTAAATATTTATTGCATTTTTTTTAACTTTTGTTTTTAACGTCATTTGATTTACCTCGGGTAAAATCATAAGCCTTCTTTATTATTGTTCTTTAAGTTTCTCTGATTTTAAAAAAGCCAAAATATTATTAAAAATTAAGATAATATAGCTAAGATATTTTTCATAATGTTTGCCACAGAATAGACATTAATCAAATTTGTCGTAAGTAATAAGATCACTTCCATAACTACAAAAATTGTATAACCCAGGAAAAGTAAAGAATGACAAAATACATAGCAATTACTCAAAAGATTTTTCATTCCACTTCTTCTGGTTAATTTCAGGTCCTGGAATCAAGAGCAAGTGTTTTTACATTGGTTAAATTGTTTTATAATGAATTGTGAAGAACCCTTGGAATTATTTTTGTGTTGGAATCGTATTGTATTAAAGAGTGTTTGAAGCAATTGGGATATTCAAGTGGACTTAGTTTTGTTGGGGTTTTTTCCACTAAGATTTTTCACTGTTGTGGCATAGTTAAGATTCAACCCAACAATATGTCACTAGCTAAAACTGAATGATGCCGTAATCCATACAGAGGACAAATGACAAATTTGTGGACTAAACTTCTACCTGTTTGGTTAGTGAGGAGCATTCTGATTATAGGTGGGCATTTTTGAGCAAGATTGATTCTTAATTTCATGTTCAATTTTTAAAAATTTATTCACCCTTTCCTCTGTCATTTTCCTTCCTTTCCAACCAAACTTCCTCCCTCCCTCCCTCCCTCCCTCGCTTTCTTCCTTCTTTCGTTAAGCACCTATTCTGTATTTTAAAACCAGTAGTCAAGCTCAGTTCTTACTTTTTTATGCAAATGCCTTTCACCAGGACAAAAAGCAAGGCTTGAACTAACATTTAGCTTTTCTGAAAGCGATTAACTGAGAACATAAGTTGCTGGGTTTTTTCTGTGTAGACATTAATAATCATTTATTAGATTATTAGGCCTAATTCAAGCCATGTAACCTCACCGGGTCTCAGTTTGCTTTCCTCCAAAATGGGATAATACCTGCTTTATCATATACATGAAGAATTTAGTCCTGTGCTAGTTCACAGTGCATTTGTTAAATAAGAAAAATAGATGCTAGGCGCGGTGGCTCACGCCTGTAATCTCAATACTTTGGGAGGCTGAGATAGGTGGATCACCTGAAGTCAGGAGTTTGAGACCAGCCAGGTCAATATGGTAAAACCTCATCTCTACTAAAAATATAAAAAAAATCATCTGGGCATGGTGGTGGGCACCTATAATCCCAGCTACTCAGGAGGCTGAGGCAGGAGAATCGCTTGAATCTGGGGGGTGGAGGTTGCAGTGAGCCAAGACTGCGCCACTGAACTCCAGCCTGGGTGACACAGTGAAACTCCATGAAAGAAAAGAGAAGAAAAGAGAGAGAAGAGGAAGGAGGGAAGGAGGGAGGGAGAGAACGAAGGAAGGAAGGAAGGAAGGTAGGAAGGAAGGAAGGAAGGAAGGAAGGAAGGAAGGAAGGAAGGAAGGAAGGAAGGAAGGAAGGAAGGAGAGATCGATATTTCACTTGAGGGAGGGAGGGAGGGAAGGAAGGAGGGAGGGAGGGAGAGAAGGAAGGAAAGAAGGAAGGAAGGAGGGAGGGAAGGAAGGAAGGAAGGAAGGAAGGAAGGAAGGAAGGAAGGACCGACCGACCGATATTTCACTTTAGGTATAACTTTTGCATGTCTTGGAGAATCTGAAATATGACAAATATGACCAGGCTATCAATGGGGAAACACACCGAGGAGGAACTGCATAGTAATAGTGGCTTGGTTCCTAAAGTAAGAAAAACCTCAGGTGTTCAGTGCTGTTATTTATTGAACACTTGTTTACATGCCAGGCCCCTTGTCAATTACTTTGTATGCATTGTACACTAGGTGTTATTTTATTATTCCCATTTTACACATAAGGAAATGAAGGCCCGTGAAAGAGGGCAAGGACTCTCCCCAAGATAAATTACAAAGTTCAGATTTAAACCCAGGTGGTCTAGACCTCATGATCTTAAACACTATGCCCCCAGGATTCAGGGACAGAAAGGTACCTAGCTGCGAAGTCATGCACATTACTGAGTTCAACTTCCTCAAATTCTCCCTGAAGTAATCCCGTGCAGGGCTAACTTCAGCGGTAGTGTTCAGGCGTAAGCATCAAACCACAAGCCAGGCAGACTTTCATGAAGGCTTCTCAAAGTTCTCCTCTCCAGCTGTGCTCAACCTCACCTGTGCCTCTCAAGGCCTAGGGTTATTGTGCATGTGGCATGGTCCCCAGCTGTTCCTCATCCTGACTTCTCCATCTGAACCAATCTCTTTGCATGGAGGCCGTGTCTTCTGGTCTCTTGGTAGCTCAGTAGTGGTGGGGTGGGTGCCAGTTGCCCACTGTGAATCTCAATCAAGGTTTCTTTAATTGTAAGGAAGAATAACTCTCTTCAAAGGAAACTAAGCAATAACAACTAAACAGTAACAACAAAAATGTCTAAGGAGGGCCCTGGCATAGACCAGGGAATTGAGGCAAAGGTGGGGTAGAGTGGGATGTTGGAGAGGGTGGAGCCAGGCACCTTATGGACCCAGAAGGTGTAGGTGTTCTGCACCTTCCTTCAGGCTTTCCTTCTCTCAAGATCGCCATATCTCCATTCAGATTTTTGGGCTAATCTCTACCAAAAGCTTGGCTCTCTGTGGGTAGCCTACTTGCAGTCCATTTGTCTCTGATTGAGGTGGAGTCTGTTAGGGCTTGAGGAGGGAGTAGTTCTTGTAGAAGGGAAGGTATGGCTTGAATAGATCATCCCCAAATGTGTCTACCACATTGGTTCTTTGGAAGGTGATTGTTGGAGAAATCTCCTGTCAGGAATGATGTATCATAGGCCAAATAACAACCTCTCCCTGGTGGCCTTACCATAAAATAGAAGTATGGACAGCCCTGTTCATCCTAACAATTCTTTATAGGCAGACTCAATTTGCCTCTGTTAACTGGAACTCATGTGTCCTGAAACCATGTCTTCCCTTTGCATAGTTCTGTGGTTGCTGAGATGCCATGCACAGTGAGGAGTCTCTGCATTTAAGACTTATTTTTTAATGCCAGTTCTCCTTCCAGGAGCTGGGGATATAGCAGTGAACCAATCAAATGTTCTTGCCTAAGAATTCAGGTAAGGGAGAAGGAAAATAAAAAATGAGTATATTAGCTAGCTGGCATGTTAGACCTGAAATGCTAAGGAGAAAACAAAGCCAAGAAGATGGTAGAGGCAGAGGGAGGGGACAGGGTAGAGGGTTTCATGCTAGATAGGATGGCCAAGCATGGCTCTGCTGAGAAAGGCACCTACGAGTAGGAAGTGAGAAAACAAGCCATTTGATGATCTGGAGGAGGAGAATTCATAACACATGGCTAGATCTGTTGCCCTTTCTTGAGCAACAGCCTGTCATGAATGGAGAGAAGAATTGAGATCAACCAAAAAAGGGAAATTTTTTTGCCCAGGATCAGATGCTTTTCCAAGTAAACAAGTAGTTACTCCAAGGGATATTTCCAGGAGATTCTTCAACTCCAAAGACCAAATCTGCACATTTCCGTTAGTGTAGAGCTTTCTAAACACAGATAATTGTTTGCACAGTTGGTCAGCTCACACAAATCCCTCGGCAGTTTCTACAGGCATTTATGCATTACACATTTTGGATCCTTGGCCCAAAGTTCTGATGTTTTAGCTCTGACTGTCGGCTCATGAGAACTCAGACTTCTTGATGCAAGCCCTCAGTCTTCACTTTTGAAAGCCCATGGACCAAAGTTTGAATTGCATCATGGGTGTCTCTTCCTCTTTGCTGGGTGCACAGCCTTACTCATAATCGTGCTTCTGATTTGTGTCTGTTAAAAGAAGGATCAGAAACTGAGACTGGCAAGGACTTACAGCTCTCAGTAAAACTCATGGAAAGGACTTTCTTTTTTGATTTGCTTGTGTATATTTTAATGGTGTCTTCGGGCTCTTTAGAGAAAAGTACTAGGTCTATTGATTCAGCCATTGGCAGAGACTTAAATGATGGTGCGTGTTGCTGTGTAGTACCCCTACTTCTTCTAATTGGATTAAATCCAAGGACAGGTAAATTCTTTTGGCATTTGGCTTGACCAGAGGCTTTGTATCTGCCATATTGATAATTGGTCACCTTGGTGATTTTTGGACTAACGCTCCAGGGAGAAACTAAATGACTCTCCACTCCAGCCTTTTCCCAAGCAGTTCTCTCTACCTGGTATTATTATTATTTTTTAAATTCTCTTAAGCTTTGCCCCGTCTTGGAAGCATTCTATGACCCCATGTCTGTCTTCAAAATGAATTGAGCCACCTGCTGTGTTGTCCCATGAGTATCCTGGGCATAGTTCTGCTCTGGGACTCATCATCTATTGCTGAAATCCTTTTATTTTCTTATCTGTTTCCTACTGAACAGAGAGCTTCTTGATGTCCAGCACTGGGGCTTAATTTGATTCATTTAATAAGTTTTTGGCCGGGCGCGGTGGCTCACGCCTGTAATCCCAGCACTTTGGGAGGCCGAGGCGGGCGGATCACGAGGTCAGGAGATCGAGACCATCCTGGCAAACACGGTGAAACCCCGTTTCTACTAAAAATACAAAAAAATTAGCCGGGCGTGGTGGCAGGCGCCTGTAGTCCCAGCTTCTCGGGAGGCTGAGGCAGGAGAATGGCGTGAACCCAAGAGGCGGCGGAGCTTGCAGGGAGCTGAGATCCAGCCACTGCACTCCAGCCTGGGCGACTGAGCGAGACACCGTCTCAAAAAAAAAAATAAGTTTTTGTTGGGAACTTACTCTATATGAAGCACTGGATTAAACTCTGGGAACTCAAAAGTGAACAGAATGTACCCAATTCTACTCTCACGGAGTTTATAGTCTCCTGGAGTTAGACAGACATTTTAAAAAATTATCATACAAGAAATTGCAATGACTAATTGTGTTGGGTACTATGCAGGGAAATTCAGGGCCCTTTAAGGGTTCTGTTTGTTTCTGACTTTAAAGCACTAGCAACAAATTGGCATTAACTGATTATGTGATTTGAATGGAATTGAGGGTCTCAGCGTTGGCCCTCCGTCCTGCTGTTGTCAACTCTCCCAAGTTTTTAAACGCCAAGTTGTAGGTGCCTTTGTTCCGCTAAATTGAAAAATTTACCCCCTGTGCAAATGAATAACTAAATTCATATTTTTGGAAGAATTCTATCTAAATGGAGATTTTATGGCTTTCAGAAACCTTTAAAACTTCCCTTTCCCCCATGTGAATTCCACTATGGATTGATGTATGGCATATTTTCAATGTCTGATTTATGCCCAGCAATAACTTAGTTTTCGTAATTAATTGAAGGCTCACTCTGTGTGAGAAAGAGAGTGCTTTGGAATTTCCGAGGCCTGTGGATTCCATCCAGAGTACCACACAGCAATGCAGAGACTCCACTGCTGCTCACCTAGCTAGGAGGCTGCAGCTCTGTTTGTGAAATGTTGCTATTCAGCTTCCAAGTTTATTGGGAGCACTGAGTTCCAAGGATAGCAATTAGGTTGTTCTGCATTCTTCGGCTGGCTCAGGATGCGTGTGCTGAGACTGCACATCATAGCAACGGCTCCTTGACTGCCAGGGAGAACAGTGTGAGAGCTTTCCGTGGCTCATCTCAACCACCTCCTCCTCGCCCCTGGCGCTCCGCAATCCTCTCTACTCCTCGGTGATACCTTTTTAAATCTCCCCATTATGTTCAACAGCATGTCAGCTGAGAGTTCAGGCTTACGAGATCATGTCCAATAGGCCAGAGTGTCGAAAATAAATGTTAGCTCATAAAACATACGTGGCGCATCTATGGGGCCCGAGCAAAGCCCACGCAGAGAAAAAAATATTAAGTGAACTTGTTTAACCCAGCAGTGACAGGTACAGGAATGGGATTTTCTTCTTCTTTTTTTTCCTTTTTTTTTTTTTTAACAGAGTTTTTCCAACTTCCAGGCTGGCAAAGAAGTTGTAAAGGGAATGTACATTTTGCACCATAATGGAAGGAGATGAGTAGGGATTTTTCCAAGACTTGGAAAGGTGGTCTTCATAGGTCCATTTATTTATTCAACAAAAACTTTCTGAAATATCTGTTACATGCCAGGCGCTGTGCTTGGCACCTGGGATAACATAGCAACTGAGAAAAGATGCCCTTGAGAGAGATCGCAGCCCCTTTGGAGAGACTGACATTAACCATTTAAACACACAAATGTGATTTTTTTCACACAGTGATAATAGCTATGAAGATTCAAAGCTAGATCATAGGATGCACAGCCGTAAGAGAACTTCCTGATAGGGTGACATTTTAGATAAGTCTCAAAGGGTGAGAATAAACTGTCCACATGAAGAACAAGGAAAGAACCTTTCAGTCAATGGAAATAGCAGGTGCCCAGACCCTACTGAGGAAGGCCTGGGGACCACCCAGGAATACTGTGTTAGTCAGGGTTCTCCAGAGGGACAGAACTCATAGGACAGATGTATATATAAAGAGGAGTTTATGAGGAGAATTGACTCACACAATTACAAGGTGAAGTCCTACAATAGGTCATCTGCAAGCCGAGGAGTAAAGAAGCCAGTCCATGTCCCGAAACCTCAAAAGTAGGGAAACTGACAGTGCAGTCTTCAGTCTGTGGCGGAAGGCCCGAGAGCCCCTGGCAAACCAGTGGTGTAAGTCTAAGAGTCCAAAAGCTGAAGAACTTGCAGTCTGATGTTTGAGAGCAGGAAGCATCCAGCACAGGAGAAAGATGAAGGCCAGAAGACTCAGCAAATCTGCTCTTTCCATCTTCTCCTGCCTGCTTTATTCTAGCTGTGCTGGAGCTGATTAGATGGTGCCCACCCAGACTGAGGGTGGGTCTGCCTCTCCCAGTCCACTGACTCAAATGTTAATCTCCTTTGTCAACACCCTCACAGACACCCCCAGAAACAATGCTTGGCGTCCTTCAATCCAATCAAGCTGACACTCGATATTAACTGTCACAAATACCAAGGAGACCATTCTGACCGGGGTTGAGAATAGGCTGGAGAGAGTCAGGGCATGAAGCCGTGGGGGAATAGGTTTGCTGGTATTTGAAAGCCATGAGACGGAGTGAGGCGTTCCTTCCAGCTGAGAGATTTTATTACGCAGCAGAATTCAGACATGAACTGTGGCCGGGGTTGGAATGGAGGGGCGCCTTGTAAGACTCAGGTGCACCGTTTCCCAGTCTGCCAAAATGGAGCAGCTGACAGCAGCTTGCTGGCGAGGGTCTTCGAGACCACAAGCCCAGGTGAGCTTTGAGATGGCTTCCTCAGCATCTTAAGATAACTCACAGCAATTATTTTGCTGTGGCTTTGCAGAATAAACAAGGGCTTCATCAAGCCTCTGGTTCGAGGTAATAAGTCACCAATGCTGTGTTTGCACACTCCTAAGATTCAAGGCTGTGTGGATCCTTTCTTCAATTTTACTCCCCTTTTTGTTTGCTGTTTTATTTCCAATATGTCATGTTTTTGTATAACAAAACACACATACGGACTTGATACCATTTAATATTTAATTCAAATAATAAAATACTTACCATATCAAATAAAATGTTTACATGTATGAATGTTTATATTCCCTTAGGAGTGTGTTTTGGAGGATGGGTGAAACTCTGATCGTACACAGTGGCATTTTAAGTGGTACACAGATAAACTTCCTAACAATTTAATTGTAATGTATTTATTTTAAGGTGTAATACTTGTATAAAATGAGGACCACATCAATTTGGTAATTCTGTAGCTATTATCGCTAGATTGTCACTGTCAGTTGTGATATCAGTTGTGATAGAAAATATACTGTTCAAATACATTTACTTAAAAAGTGTGTTTATGTAAAGCCTGGATAGTAGTACAGGAGATACTTCTATAATGGCAACATTGGTGAAGGAAGTACATCTATGCTAAGCATTATCAAACACAGTCCCCTGAAAGGGATTGTGTAGTCATCAGCCACTTCTCTAGGTTTGTATGCCGCTCCCAGTTTTCACTGGATGTGGGTTGCCCGCTGAGCTTCCAGCAAAGCTACAGATTCAAGTTGCTTTGCTGAAAATATAGTTTAAATAATCTGTAAGATTTACCTACTACTTAAATCCTCCATTTATATTCCGATTTTGCTCATTAGAATTTGCAATGTGATTGTATTTTAGATGCAAAGCCATACTATTTCTTGGTAGATCCATTTATTCCCTTATCTTAGATTTTTGAAGATGCAAAAGTATCACAACTCCCTGTCCAAAAGGAAATGAGACACTGTTGATGCCAATGCAACATTTATACTTTATGTCGATAAAGCACTCCATTATAGTGTAGTTCAGAAATTCAGAGAGTGTGCTAAAAATGCGTGCTTCTGGTCAGCCAAGGTGGCTCATGCCTATAATCTCAGTACTTTGGGAGGCAGAGAGATTAGAGGATCACTAGAAACCAGAAGTTCAAGACCAGCCTGGGCAACATAGCAAGAGCCTGTCTCTACTAAAAATAAAAATAAATTAGCTGGACATGGTGGTACCCACCTGTTGTCCCAGCTACTAGGAAGGCTGACACGGGTGGATTGCTGGAGCCCAGGAGTTGAAGGCTGTAGTGAGCCATGATTGCAGTACTGCACTACAACCTGGGTGACAAAGCAAGGCCCTGTCTCAAAAATAAAACAAGACAAAATAACAACAAAACTGATGCTTCTGTTTGTTTACCAGAGGAGGGTTTCAGAAGAAACTACTGACACAGCATTTGACCATGAGCATCATACTCACAATATTGTTTCCTTTTGTGATCGCTCCCATCAATTAGAATTGATATCAATTCCAATCCTATACCTTATAGCTCTATACGAGAGACCTTAGTAGAATTGGAAACCAACGTAGTTACCATTCTATGTTGTCACATCCCTTTGTTGATGTGTAAACTGGGTCAAGTAAGTGTCAACTGAAGCTTCAGCCAGAATTCAATGCCAGGATTCATTCTCTGTCTTAACACTAACTACCAGATGTTTTATCAGTCAACTTGAGTCTTTTCATGTTACCTGTTGACTCTGTTCTGTTTGACAAAGAAACTGTGTGGGTTGCTAGTATATTTTTCCCTCAAGACAGCCTAACAAACACGGCATTACCTGTGGGATAAATGTTAGCCATGGGAAAAGCAAACGATATTCCCTGCTATGCTGCTCATTGTCACATGCTATGTCTTTAGTTTCTTCTGAAACCCTTCTTGGAAACGTTTGTCTCCCAGTTGTAATTTATATATTGCTGCATCTTTTGAAAAAATTATTTTGAAGCCTTAAGAAAAAATACTACATGAGAACAGAGTGGGAAAGGATGTGAGAAGTGGCATTCATGGCAAAGTATCTTTGTTGCATCATATTGGTTTTGGACCTGCTGCTGGCTAGAAAGAATAGCATAGACCACGGATTGGCAAACTTTTTCTGTAGAAGGGCAGGTGGCATATATGTTCAGTTTTGCAGGTTATATGGTCTCTGCAGTACCTCCTCAGCTGGAAAGCAGCTATAGACTAGGTAAACAAATGGCCAGGATTGTTTCCCAATACATCTTTATTTATAAAACAAGTGGTGAGCTGGATATGGCCCTGGGACTGCAGTTTGCCCTGTGCTGGGGAGCACAGAAGAGAAGCATTTGACTCTTAGAAACATACAAACCTGAACCACATCCTGGCTCTGATACTTGCCAGCTGTGGGTGCCTGGCCATCTGAAAGCATCTCTCAGCTCATCAGTTTCTACTTAAGTAAAATGGGACTGATTGTACAACCCCTCTAATGGGTTACTGGGAGAATCTAACGAGGAATACTCAGTGATGAACACAGACCTGACACAGTAAGCACACATCCAATGCGAGATGCTATTGTGGCTGCTGTGTTGCTGTGGCTGCCGGGATGGAAGCCCTGCTCCACTCTTCCCCCTCCAGTCTGTTGCCCATAGAGAAGGAAGATTAACATTAACATGGAAATTGATCCAAGTGTCTCTTCTGCTTAAAGCCTTTCTGTGGTTTCCCATGCCTTTCACCACGGCCTGATCTAGCCCACGCTTCCTTTTCCAACGTGGCGGTGTTGCTCTCCCTCACTCTCGCTGGGTGGGCTCCAGCCATACTGAAGCAGTGCATGGAGCTCTTTTGTGCCTTGGGACATTTACATGCCACTTTCTTTCTTTTCCAGAATGTTCTTTCTTTGGCTTTTCTAAAGGCTGGTGTCTTCTCATTCATTATGTGTTTGCCTAGATGTTACTTCCTCGGAGAAGTCTTTATCATTCTCTCACCAAAACTATTTTCTCTTAACTCTCGGCGAAATTCATCAAGAACTGTGCCTGTCTTATTCACAATTGAAATCACAGTGCTTTGTACAGTGTTCTGGCACATAATAGACACTCAATAAACACACGCTAAATAAAAGAGCAAGTGATTTAATGATTTATGATGATAATCATTATCATCATGAATAAATCTGAAAGCATAGGACCTCAGCGGGGTTTCATCAAACTTCAGCCGTCTTCAGACTACTTCATGATTTTTACCTTATCTAGGTACCATTTTTATTACATATATTTACAATTTTTTACTCCCTGTTTTCACTTAGTTTTTTTTTTAAATAAACCAGGGATTGACAAACTACAGCCTCAGGGCCAAATTTGGCCCTCCACCTTTTTTTGTAAGTAAAGTTTTGTGGAATACAGCCATGCCCAGTTATTACTGTGTGGTCTACAGACGCTTTTACCCTATGGTGGCAAAGTTAGATAGTTGAGTAGAGACGATCTGGCCTGCACATCAGGAAATATTTACTGCTTGGTTCTTTACAGCAAACGTTTGTGAACTGCTGTACCAAGTCATAAAAACCACCAAATCCCATGTTTGATATGCTAGTTATGTTTTTGTTTTCATTTTCATTAAAAACAATCTTATAACTATTATGATTTTTAAAAAATTATTTACTTAAGGGCCCACTAAAAACATCTTGTCCGCCATCTCTGGTATGTGTGCCACACTTCGGGAACCAGTGCCACGGTAGTCTTTAAACAACATCAGTGACATTCTACACCTGGGTGGAAGTCCAACATGTGGGTCCCTGACTCGGTGCAAGTTAGAACGTTTTCCCCTCCAGAGATCCTTTAGTAACTCCTTTATTTTGGGAAGTGCAGTTTTCAAATTTACCCAATGGTAAATTCATGGGCCTTCCTCCCCACTGTGCTGTACATCTGCCTGGCGTACTCTTGCTAACCTTCCACACAATGTGCTGAGAGTCTGACGTGAACATCTGCATCACGGATGTCATTATAACAGGTGTCAAAAATGCTACTATGCCCCCAGAACACCTAGACTCTTGATAAGATAGATGAAACCTATGGCTCTCTGTACCCGTGCTTCCAGATATCAGGACTGGTGGCTTGTTCTCATATTATGAATAACCAGTGGCTGTTCTGTTAGATGGCCCTTTGTAAAGAAAATTCTGCCTTCCAGAATTTTCCCCAGATTTACCTGTTGCATTACGAAATCTCTTGTAAATAATGCCAAGAAATTTGCAGATGCCTTATTTTTGTTTTTCAATGAAAGTCATTTGTGTTATTACCTCGAAGTGAAACGTGTATAAGGTAAGCCTCTTCCAGTTGCAGCAGGCAGAAAACCCCACCCAAAATGGCTCAAACAATTAGGCAATTTCCTGGCTCATGCAACTCAAAAGTCTAGGACAAGCTGGCTTCAGGTACTGCTGGTTCAAGGCGTTAAATTGTATCACAAAGGCTTTGTTTCTCTCTCTATATTTCTCTGGGTCACTTTCACTGTGTTGGCTCTATCCTGAGGCAGTCTCTCTCCTCGTGATGACCAGGTGGCTCCAGCAGCCTCAGCTTTATATCTCTCAGGAGTAAGTCCACCCTCACAGAGCTGGCCTCTGTCTCAGAAGTTCTAGGCAATATCTCATGACAGCAAATTGGGTGTGCTGGTGCCAGGCTCAACCAAGAGAAATGGGATGTGCTGATAAGTCACATTTAGGACATGCAATGCCTGGAGCTGGGGATGGAGCTAGCCACCCCCCTAAGAATCACATGGACTCTAAATGGGGATCTCAAAGCAAGATGAGAAGCTATTATCAGAAGCAGCATGAATAGGTGACAGGGAACAACAACAATGGCAGCACCAATAATCAATTTCTACTACATAAAAAGCCAGCTTGCTCCCAAGGCTTGGTTTTCCATTTCACCTTCTACTGCAGGATTTTCAACCTGAGCACTCTTGACATTTGGTGCCAGATAATTCTTTGTTATGGGGCTGTCTCATGAACTGTAAAATCTTTAGCAACATCCCTGGCTTCTACCCCTCTGATGCCAAGTAGCATCTCCTCTTTACCCCCACCCCAGTTCTGACAACCGAAAATGTCCTCTGGGAGCCAAAATGGCCCCCAGTTGAGAACCACTGCCTACTGTTACAAGTGGAAAGTGGGGAACAGAGGACTGTCACCTCATGATTCACCAGGGAAATAATACTAAAAGGGGAAAGAGCCACTTCTAGGGCTGGGCTTGACAACATTTCAGCATTGGGTTTGAAGCCTTCATTTACTCTCTTTCTCCAATGCACCTGGGGAAGGTTGTCAGAACCCCAAAGGGCCCAGCCAGTCCTATCAACAGAAGCAACTGTAGTCTAGGAATGAAGGATCCTAGGGTCAGGAAGTTCTAGGTCTCCCTCCTGTTGACATTAACACTTTTTTTTTTTTTTTGAGACAGAGTCTCTCTCTGCTGCACAGGCTGGAGTGCAGTGCTGCAGTCTCAGCTCACTGTGGCCTCTGCCTCTTGGATTCAAGTGATTCTCTTGCTTCAGCCTCCCAAATAGCTGAGACTACAGGCACACACCACCATGCCTGGCTAATTTTTTGTATCATTAGTAGAGATAGGGTTTCACCATGTTGGCCAGGCTGGTCTCGAACTCCTGAGCGTAAGTGATCCACCCACCTAAGCCTCCCAAAGTGCTGGGATTACAAGCGTGAGCCACCGCGCGCAGCCTGTATTGTTTTTTAGTACAGGTGTGAGATTTCAGTGATGATGAATGACAACTATTTAGCAAAGGAGCAGGTGTGAGATGATCACTCAATAAATATGAGCTTTAATTTTGTATGTCATTATAGGCATCATCATCATCATTTAAACCATGTTTTCTCGGCCAGGCACAGTGACTCACTCCTGTAATCCCAGCACTTTGGGAGGCCGAGGGGGGTGGATCACCTGAGGTAAGGAGTCCAAGACTAGCTTGGCCAACATGGTGAAACCCATCTCTACTAAAAATATAAAACTTAGCTGGGCATGGTTGTGGGCACCTATAATCCTAGCTACTTAGGAGGGTGAGGCAGGAGAATCACTTGAAACTGGGAGGCAGAGGTAGCAGTGAGCTGAGATCCCACCACTGCACTCCAGCCTGGGCGACAAGAGTGAAGCTCTATTAAAACAAAACAAAACAAAAGCAACAACAACAACAATAAAAAACAGGTTTTGTCAAGCTCAACAGTATTGACATCATTTGGGGGCAGATTATTCTCTATTGCGGAGGACTGTCCTGTGTGTGGTAGGATGTGTAGCGTTCCCAACATCCACACTGTTGAGTTAGTAGCACTCCCAGTTGTGTCAATCGAAAATGTCTCCAGACATTGCCACACATCCCCTGGGGCAAGAAGGGGGATGGGGTGAGGGACAGGGTGGGAACAAAACTGCCTCTGATTGAGAACCATTGATTTAAACCCACTCAGGGACAGAATGACCATCTGGCACAGTAATAATTCTCTTGCTATGTTTTATTCCCCAAAGCTGGTCCCATGATTTTCCCGATAAAAATAAGAAAGTACTTCCCAACCTGCTTAAGAAAATGTTTGGGGGTATCAAGGCCAGATATAATACCCAGATGACTGTTATTAACAACTCTGATTTCCTGATGCAGAGATGGGGAAGGCATTCCCATCTCCTTTGGCCTTTATCTCTCAGAAATGCTGTCTCAAGACTCCTAGATCGCACTTGTTCTATTTCCAGTTTCAATCTGGCCCAAGGGATCCATGCAGCACATCCAGTTAGTTACTTGTGTCCTAATGTTTGGCAACCCGATGAAAAATAATTGCTCTAAACCTTGGCCTGCATGTTCTAATGAAAATGCTTGTTAGAGTTAATGAAAACCGGATGTGAGGGCAATCTGACTGTGACATCTGTCACCCCATTGATTGCCAGGGTTGATTTGGCTGATCTGACTGGCTAGGCGGGTGTCCCCTTCCTCCCTCACTGCTCCATGTGTGTCCCTCCCGAAGCTGCATTCTCGGGTGAAGAGGACGACCATCCCCCATAGAGGAGGACTGGTCTTCGTTCAAGGGTATTCGAGTAACTGTACTCCCCTGCTAGAACCTCCAGACACACTCAAGGTGCATCAGGTTTAATGAAGGCCATAGGCCAGACCATGAATACTGTGGCATTTTAGATACACAAAAGTGGATATGCAGAAATATGGTATTGCCGATAATGTGGATGTGTACAATGAGGACCTTCAGTTTTCCCACGTTTGCCTGACACTGAAGTTTCTCATGATCATGAGAAGCTAAGTCCGATTTAGAGTCTGGTAAACTCGGCTCCCACCATTCTCCATTCAAAATCAACAGAATATTGTGGTTACGAGCATAGCATTTGGAGCCAGACAAACTTCAATGGCTACTTAGCAGCTATGTGTGGCTGGCACATCACTGGTACTCAATACATACTGGCTGACTGTTGAACATTCCCCAGCCTCAGCAATAATAATGCATAATGCTTAGTTTATTCATCTTGAGATAAAAACAATACCTATGTCTTGCGTAGTAAATTAGATAATCTTTGTAAGACATTTAGCACAAAGGAAACAGTCAAAAAATTATAGTTACCATATGTAACAAATGTACGAGATTCACAGCCATTTTGTTCATTCTTTATTCATTATTCAACTCATTTTTATTTAGTGCTTACTTTGTGTACTGTGCTAGCAATTAGTAATTCAGCAACTAAAGAGACCTAAATGAGCAATTGCATACTATTTTCAAGTTAATAATACTGTAAATGTTTAATGTGTAGAGTTTTTTTTGTTTTTGTTTTTTTTTGGTCCCTTTAGGATCCACCATGTGATGAATTATCACAAAAAAATGAACTGTCTCCAATTATTTAACTTTCTCAAAAATTAGCTAGAAATTCAAGGGGGAATTTCCCTCTCAGTTCCTGCCACATCTCCACAGCATTCAATAATATTTTTTGATTTTCTAAAAGAAGTGAAGTTTCCAGGCAAGGCACTGACAAGTCAGTTTAATGGAATTTATTGAAGGCTTATTCCTGATCTATCCCAAGAGTCCCTTGATTTATTTAGTTTATCCCATAGCATAAGAACATGGGCTACATGGATGAGGAATGCAGTCTTAAGGCCAGGGTTATGGTTTTCTGTGTCCTTGGATGGTTACAATTCCCTCTCTTAGTGTATTTTCATATGGTTAAGTCTTAGCATGATTCCATTGCCAATGAGTCTTTGCCTAGGTGCTTGGACCACCTTTGATGCCATCTTGTGGTCCTACTAGTCTCCATAGTGAATGAGTGGTGACCTCCCCCACCACCTCCCAGCTCAGCCTGAGAGGTAATGGAATGATCTTCTGTTGACTAGGCACCAGCAAGGAAGAACGAAGACCCAAACAGGTGCAGGTCCTTTGAGTGAGGGTCAGGTATGAAGGATGCAGCTGCATTCCTCAAAGGCAAGTTTTTCACAGAAGCTTATCTGGAATGTCCCAATTCTCAATTTAATAATAAAAGTCATAAACCCTATTATTATCATCTAGTGATTGCAGAGGGCCCTCCCTGTTGCAATTCTCTTTTCTTAGAATAGTCTACAAGGTCCGACTTGGACTCGACTTCTTGCAGAAAGCCTCCACAATCTCTCATGCCTGAAATAAAAATGGTCCCTCTCTGATCATTTGCTACAACCTAATGTTTCTTCACAATACTTCTTACTGCCTGAAAATATCATGCATATTTTTGTTTACTTATTATATTAGTATGTTTTCACGCTGCTGATAAAGACATACCCGAGACTGGGTAATTTATAAAGAAAAAGAGGTTTAATGGACTCATAGTTCCACATGGCCAGGGAGGCCTCACAATCATGGCAGAAGGCGAAAGGCACGTCTTACATGGCAACAGGCAAGAAAGCATGAGAGCCAAGTGAAAGAGGAAACCCCTTATAAAAACAGATCTCGTGAGACCTATTCACTCATGACAAGAGTATATAGAGGAAACTGCCCCCATGATTCAATTATCTCCCACAAGGTCCCTCCCACAACACATGGGAATTATGGGAGCTACAATTCAAGAGGAGATTTGGGTGGGGACACAGCCAAACCATATCACTTATTTATTGTTATTTCTTCTCCTCTACACACTAACCTGGTCCTATCATGATAATGGGGGTCTGTCTGCAGCAGCAATGAAGGGGGAATGGAAGAAATCCACTTTTTGCCAAGTGAATAAGCAAGTATTAAGTGCCAGGTGCTGGGCTGAGGCCACTGCTGAATGCTGGCTGTTGGTAGTGATTCAGTGGCTAAGATCTGACCCCCAACCACCATTGGATGCATGTTATCATTAATCCTGGAGATTCACTGAGATTAGTTAACTTGCTTAAGATCCTACAGTAAGTAAAAGATTGAGCCTTGATTTGCACTCATGGACTCGGATTTCTCTGCCTGCCTTCTTAACCTATTTGCAAACGGCCTCAACCTCACTTTACCTCTTCATTTCTAACAAGGGAAGTTCCTTTGCCTTCCTGTTTTCCAGGTCATTGCCCAGGTCCTAACCCACCTGTCTGGTTTTGCAAAAGTCTAAACCTCTTGTTGGCTGTGGCTTTCTTTCCTCCCATTAATCTTCAGAGCTCAAGTTGCATCAAATGGTTAAAAAATAAAGTACATATTATTAAACTTTTCAATAATGGAGTCACTTTATTATTGGGAAATTCTACCACAGGATAATGCTTTTTGGCAAGCTCCTGTTTTAGCAGGAAGCCTGCAGTGAAGGTATGCAGAGAGAGAGAGTGAGGGGGCATCTGTTTGCTGTCAGTTTCTCTGACAGCTTGGATGGTTTGTTTGTGTCAGCGTTCCCAAGGATGGTAACTGTGATTTCACAAAAGGGTCAAAGCCCATCAAACCTTTTTGCCTGCTCTGGTCCCACCCCCAACCCTTCTCTCCTGCCTCCTTGTCCCTTGTAAATTAAATCACATTCCACTGCCTTTTACTGAACAACCTCTGGACAAAATTCTCTTCCACACACTCCTCGCTTAAGGCAAAGTAATTGGAACAGAAAGTGCTACTGGCCAAGAGCCACCAACTAATTGCTTTATGCCCACTCCCCCCACCAGGGGCACACCCAGCATTGACAAACCCATGGCTGTTTCCCAGTTTTTTGAGGTTTCTGAAACAATTGGTCCAATCTTAATTGCGGGGGTAGGCGGGGGAGATGGAGATGCAAAGCAGGGGTAGGAGTGGGAGAAAATGAATTCTCTGTAGTCATTAGTACCTTTTACCTGGTCTATTTAATCTCCTATTATTTTGATCATGGATATCTGGTTTTTTAATTTCCTGTAATCCAGCAAGGAATGCTTTTCTAAGGACATCTGTGGTCTCTGCTTTTTCATGTTCCAAAAATCCTAAAAGAGATGTTTTGTCAATGACTGGATATTTCATTAGAAATCCAAAGATTCCCATTAACTTGAATTATTTTCGTAGCTCTGATCAACTTTTAGGTTAATAATTCATGATATTTAATAACCTGTTCAGATCGTCACCAAAATTATTGATTTAATAATATTTGGTCATTAATAATGAAAAAGGAGGGGGAAATGATTGTTCCCATCACTTACATCAATTTATTCCTTATTGCATTGCAAATCTCAGGGAAAACCAATCATCGTAGCAACTTTTAATATCCCACCGTTGTTCTTGGTAGAAGCCAGGAAAATGTTCTGCATTTTAAAATGCCTGTATTCTTAAGTTTAAAGAATAAATACAATGAAGGCATCTGTTTAATCCAACCATTCTTGATTTTAGCACTTTCCAACAGTTTGTAGAAACCACAGCCCCCATTCCTCCCAGGTTCTCTAGCACATTTCAACTGGCTTTCTTCCTCTCTTTTATTATATTCTATTGAGTCACACTGGAATCACCTTTTGTGGTTCTTTGCTAATATACTTTGTAATTTGAAACAAGAATTGAGCTGAAAAGTTCATCATCAATTTATTTTGGCAACGTGGAGGTTCAAATAGTTTTCCCGTAGAGGTCATATTGGTGATGGGGTTAAAGTGAGCATTTCATCTTATATGAAAAAAAGAAGTAGGAGTCACATGTATGAACCAGATGTGTAAATATTGATTACTATTTTGAAGTTTTATCACATTTTATTTCCAACTTTAAAATAACTTTTCTGGGGAGCCTCATTTGAAATTTGTCCTCATGGTTGGAATATCCATATGAGGACTTTTTTTTTTTTTTTTGGTAATAATAAATAATTCTCTTGGCTGACTTCCAAGAAGAACCTACATTATTTCAAATTCTATTCAATACTTAATGGTGTTATGGCGAATTTCCAGCACCTAAGTTTCCAGGCAACGAGAAATTTCCCTCTAGAATTGTATTTTGATGGAAACTGACTTCCTATATTGGATAAATAATGGACAATATGTACGCAACTTTAGCTCAAGAAACATCATCAGAATTCCCCCACCTGAGGCTTTCTCTGCACAGGCCAGAACATCTGCAGGAAAAAAGTGCCTGGGGCAGGGACAGGGTCATTGTGTCTACACAATGCCAGAGCATCTGTATATTTGAAAACATTCAGACAATTAACTCTGTTTTTCACTTTTTATCACATAGACCCGGTTTGAGTTTAACAAAAAAAAAAAAAAAAGAAAGGAAAGGGAAAGAAAAGGAGAGGAGGTGGGGGAAGAGAGGAGAGGGGAGGGAAGAAGAGGGGAGGGTAGAGGAGGGGAGGGGAGGGGAGGAAACAGGAATACTTTTAATAAGACCATGAAAAGTGAAGGGTGCAGTTTACAGAGAGTAGAAACAACCTTTGCAAAACTCAAAGAGTGTCCATAACATCTCAGCTGAAAATATGTTTTGGGTTCTACAATAGTGATTCTAAATCCTGCTATAGTACAAATACTTCATAATCAACTCCACCCATTTTGTTTAATATTTAATCTGTAAAAAAGTTCTGATGGTAGAACGGAAGAATCTGACTTGGATTTTGAGTTGGGCCGCTCATGTAGTTTAGGAGAGAACACTGTTTTTCAAATTGTGGATCAAGGCCTGTTAGTACAGTTAATTTTGTGGATTCTGACCAGCATCTTTAAAAGAAAAAAAAAAAAAGAATAGATTAGAATACATTTGGGTACCTTGCATGTAACAAGGGAAGTAGCATTTTTTAGTTGACTGTTCCTTTATAACATATGAGCACATGTGTACTGGGTCACAATATCAAATGTGTTTTTCACTATGGGTCAATTACAAAGAAAAAAAGTTCAAAATCCCTGGTGTAGAAGGAACAGTTTCTCATATTCAGGGGTAGAAAGAAGTAACACGAAAGCTAATACACAAGAATTGTACCTCCCAAGTATATTGAAAAAACATAATCTTTGGTTGGTTTCATTTTCCTGTATCCGAGCAAAAACGGGTATCTTTTGGTTCTACTTCTCTCTTTATTTCTCAAATGCTCAGCAGACAGCAAAGTCCCCAGGGGTTTCTTAGATAAGCAACCTCTGATGGTATGTTTAAAGGAGAGTTTAATTTCACAAAATTAAAATATGCCAACTACCTAATACATATGTGTGCATCGATTGCTTTTATTTAGGAAAACCAGGAAGAAATTGTTTGGGGAAAACTATTTTGTCTAATTTGTAGGGAAAGCAGAGAGAGTGCGTCAGCTTGGTTTTGAAACAGGAGTGGAAGTATAGAATAACTTCAGTTACCAACATTGTTAATAACTTAGAGAAAACTCATCTCACTTCTCCATGCTGCCACTATAATTTCAGGCCCACAGGTAGGTTGATCTGACCTCTGGGAAGTATGACTTGCCCCTCACCGTTTCAGTCACAGGGCATGTTTGCTGTTTATACGAAGCTAGTGGCTCTCAGTATCATGGCCTTTCAGGTGCAGATTTTGATGCTCCATGATGAATCCAGCTCTTGCCACCTGGATTTTAATATTCATTGTTAACTTGAGGAGCTGACACAGGTGGGACAAGATTTCTTTATGAGCCTCTTTGAACTTACACCAGTTATAGGAGTGGAGAAATAGATTTCACCCAAGAACATTTTTAATGTTATGTCAGAGCCCAATTGATCTGATGGACTTTTAATGACTTCACTGATAATAAGAGAGATCATGACTCAGGCCCGCTTCCGCCAGTGTGGAAAGGTTGCTGGCAATTTGCATGGTCTGATGAGATCTGAAGTAGGAGGAAATGGACTTCTGAGTTCTAAGACAACGTGCTCTACAGAGGTGCCATGATCCGCCGGCTGCTGGGGACATTGACCAGTGGGCATGCGTGCTGTGAATTCTGCATGCCTCAAGTCACCTGAATTCATCAGCAAAAGTCATAACCTATCAAGAAAGCAGGCAGACTTGGGGGTGGGGGGAAGGTGAGAGGGTTGGACTCACCCACAGATACCAGAAGACCTGAAAGAATCCTGAATAAAGAAGGAGTGGAGAAAGACAGGAAGAAAGTTTCCCCACTGTTAGAGGCCATTTAGGCTGCTTCAGAGCACCAGGAGCAATCCAGAGAAAGTACTTTTCACTTGCATTTTAAGCAAATAGGAGGTTTAGCAGGACATTATCACCTGGAGAGCACAGTAATGGGTAATTGAGTAGGGAAAGGGACTGTGCATTTCTGATTAATATTTACCAAAGTCTTTGTGTGTTTTTTCCTTAAATGTTAACGACGCGACAGATCGAATTGAACAAAAAGGACACTGTGGATGGGAATATGGTACTGTGCCCATCAAATTCTGCCTCCTCTGTGCTTGGCTTATGATGAATACCATTCTTTAATAGCAAACTGGTGTTCGTGAAGAACTTATTACGGAGGCTAAGAGAAAACCAAGAGTGAAGGAATGCCTGCCTGGCAGTGATCAATCACCCCCTTTTCAAGATGAACCGATCCTTCTTTTTTAAAGTAACAGTTCATACGAAGGTCTCAAACATAAATATGCAAGGCATCGAAGCAATTACAGTTGCCCCATCCTATTCGTGTTTGAGGAGAAGATGAAGATGGCGCCCACCGCTCCCAGGAAAGTTTTCTTCCAGGAGAAAGGAGCTGAGGCTCTTCTCCAGAGAAGGCTTCCTATTAAACAGAGGTTAATTATTGGTACCAGCAGCATAATAACATCCTAATGCCAAAGGACGAAGTCACATTTGGTTAAAGATTTCTACGTTCCTAGATGCAGTAGTCAAACAAGAGTCACTCCCGGGAGAGCTAGCTGAGGAAGCCACGCTTGAGAACTAAGGGACACGAGAGTCTGAGCCAAGATGCCCCAGACCCAGAACTCTTTTCGTGGCCACGTGGAATTTGCAATGCCTTTTTCAGTTGACCCCTGACTTTATCATTTCTTGCTGAAAAATCTTTAAAGCAAGGTTTCTCCGCTTCCTTTACCTTGGCACTGCTGACATTAGGAGCTAGAGGATTCTTCTGAGAGGAGCTGTGCTGTGATTGTAGAATGTTTAGCAGCATCCCAGGCCTCTCCCCAGCTGCTAGTAGCAGCCCCTTCACTAGTGGTGATAATTAAACTGCTTTCAGATATTCCAAATGTCCCTTGGCGGGTAAAATCTCCCCCTGTTGACAACGATGACTTTAAAGATAACGGAGCCTTCAGAAAAGTTTAATCTTTTCTGAATGCCCAAAGGCCTTAATCTCATCTCCTTTAACCTCTGCTTCTCATTCACTGATACCCATCCCATAGGGTTCGCTCTCTTTTTTTAAGTTATATTTTATTTTATTTTTAATTTTTATTTATTCATATTTTGAAACAGGGACTTACAGGGTGGCCCAGACTGGAGTGCAGTGGTGCAATCATGCCTCACTACAGCCTCAACCTCCTGGGCTCAAGCCATCCTCCCACCACAGCCTGCTGAGTAGCTGGGGCCGCAGGCGCACCCCAGCATGCTCAGCTAATTTTTGTATTTTTTGTAGAGCTGGGGTTTCGCCATGTTACACAGGCTGGTCTCGAACACTCCTGAGCTCAAACCATCTGCCCGCCTCAGCATCCCAAAGTGCTGGCATTCCAGGCATGAGCCACCACACCCAGCCTTATTTTATTTTTAATTGGCAAATAATAATTGTACATATTTATGGGGTACAATGTGATGCTTTGATACATGTATACATTGTGGAATTATCAAATCTGGGTATTTAGCATATCCATCATCCAAATCTTTAATATTTTTGAGGGAAAGCATTTCAAATCTTCTATTGGTTATTCTGAAATATAAAACATATTACTAATTGTAGTCATCTTCCTGTGCAGTAGAACACCAGAACTTTCTTCTCCTATCTAACTGTAATTTTGTACCCATTGACTAAGGTCTCCCTGATCCTCCCACACTCCAGCCTCTGATAACCACCTTTTAACTCGCTTTTACTTTTTTTAGATTCTACATATAAGTGAGGTCATACTGTATTTGTCTCTCTGAGCCTGGCTTATGTCACTTACCATAAATAATTTCCTGCAGTGCCTTCTCATACTTTCTTTTTTTTTTCTTTTTCTTTTTTCTTTTTCTTTTTCTCTTTTCTTTTTCTTTTCTTTTTTTTTTTTTTTTTTTTTTCTTTTTGACACAGAGTCTGTCTGTGGCCCAGGCTACAGTGCAGTGGTCCTATCATGGCTCAATGCAACCTCCACCTCCCAGGTTCAAGCGATTCTCCAGCCTCAGCCTCCCGAGTAGCTGGAACTACAGGCGTGCACCACCACGCCCAGCTAATTTTTGTATTTTTAGTACAGACGGGGTTTCACCTTGTTGGTCAGGTGGTCTTGAACTCCTGACCTCAAGTGATCCACCCTGCCCCCTCGGCCTCCCAAAGTGCTGGGATTACAGACGTGAGCCACCATGCCTGGCCCTTCTCACACTTTCTAAAATGCTCCAGGAGCAAGCCCTCTGCCTGTGTCTTTCCCATTGCTGTTTCCTTTTAGGCCCAGTTCACTGTAGGGTCCTGGTGCCCAGAACAGGTCCTAGAATATGGACACACAGGTGACTTGACCTTCTCCCACAGCCCTGTATCTGCCGAAATTCCCTCTCCCTTCAAGCCATAGCCCAGTGGGTTATTTTGCAGAAGCCTTCAAGTCTATCATCATGGTTGAGAACATAAAATCTGGAGCTATCCTAAGCTTGTTTTCTTCTCCTCAACCTGCCAGTCATGTGACTGGCAAGTTACTGTAACTTCTCTGTGCCTCAGTTTCCTCATCTGTAAAATAGATATCATCATGAAGTCCATGAGGGCCTCAGAGGACTAGTGTGAGAATTGGTGAAAAAAGCATCTGTCACATAACAAAAGCAGCACCACCTCTGTTTGCCGTAATTAGCACCTCCTAGCCTGAAGCCTTCTCTGTGGGCGTGGTTGGAACATCCATCTCAGTTTTCTGGTAGCATATTTTCATTGACTACATTTTCTGAGCCAAAATCAGGTCATGTTGGGTGATAGCACCTAGGACAAGGGGCCAGAGGTCTGAAATATGAGCAGCCTGAAAACCTGTGGAGAGTAGTTGTCATAATTATAGTTCATTCCCATGTGTATGCATACACGTGGGTACCGCACGTATCTTCTCAACAGAGCATGGGTGGGAGACCGTATCTTCATCTCTGTTCCAAGTGCAGAGGTATTAATAGAATAGGGAGAGTGTAGGGGGCCCCCGTGTAATATTTGTTGATTTGAATTCTTCTAATTTAATGAAAGGAGAGTCTCTTTCAGAAACTCCTCTTTCTGGCTCCCCACATCCTTCAGTTAAGAAAGAGATGGCCTTTTGCACCCTCTAATTTCTTTTCTTTTCTTTTCTTTTTTTTTTTTTTTTTTGAGACGGAGTCTCGCTCTGTTGCCCAGGCTGGAGTGCAGTGGCCGGATCTCAGCTCACTGCAAGCTCCGCCTCCTGGGTTTATGCCATTCTCCTGCCTCAGCCTCCCGAGTAGCTGGGACTACAGGCGCCCGCCACCTCGCCCAGCTAGTTTTAATTTTTTAGTAGAGACAGGGTTTCACTGTGTTAGCCAGGATGGTCTCGATCTCCTGACCTCGTGATCTGCCCGTCTCGGCCTCCCAAAGTGCTGGGATTACAGGCTTGAGCCACTGCGCCCGGCCTGCACCCTCTAATTTCTTAAAGCCAGGTCCTGCGCTTCTTACCAGAACAATTCAGGGTAAGATTTGTTATTTGTCAGAACTTGTGGAACAGTGTTTTGTTTTGTTTTTAATTTTTCCTAATGTAATCTATGTTCCCCATGGGGAGCTTGATTAAAATATAGATTTCTAGGCTTCAGCTTAGACTTACCAAATTAGAAATTCTGGTGATGGGACCCAAGAGTCTGAATTTTTAAATGCATCCCAACCACTCATGTTTACTCTCACTCCTGTTGAGAACCACAACTTTAGGATAAAGCAGCAAAAAGTAGGGAGGCTGTTTGGCGTTACACACACACAGAGCCGGAGAGAGTCTGAGCTTGAAAATGCTGCCATTTTTATGAGGGGAGTAAGATAGAATTATTTTCCTCTGTGCTTTCTGTCATGTTCTGGATAATGTAAGTTATGCACATGAAGGCATTTTCTTTTTTAAATGAAAGGGTTGTATTCCACATTCCACAACTCTTAAAAACAAGCCACCCCGAGGAGGAGGACTAGGTTTTTACAATTATAGCTGGAAGACAGCACGTGTTACCCTCCACACAAAGGGCAGCACAGGTAGTCGACAAGTTCTGAGAATTCTTTCTGAATATCATGAGTGCAGACTATGACTTCAGAGCATCCCTTTTGGGAAGTCTCCATTACCAGGTGTACCAAAAAGGGTTCCATATGGCTCCAATATTCTAGTAGGATTGGATGCATATTTGAGCACAACCCAAAGAGATGAAATAATCCATCCTTGGTTTATTTCTAGATGATTAATCTCTCCTCAATATCCAAGACTTGTTTGATGATTAATTTGAGTTTTCCCACAACCAAGAATCTGTATCACATCCTCACGAGGAACAGAGCCCCACATCCAATATGATTTATTTAAGGAACAAAAGCAAAGAGGTTGCTGAGTCTCTTCCTTCAACGTCCCTGTTCGCCAACAATTTCATACCATTAATTTCTTTTTCTTCCTTCCCTGCGGTTTCTGAAGAATACACAACTCTCCCTTCTGCCCCTCCACCTTTCACCCTCCAAGAACTCAGGACATTTCTTGGGATTTTTTCATTGCCTCTTTTCAACTGGAGGTATTCCAAATGGACCTCTTGAATTCCCACCCTCTCATCTCCTGACTTCTCTCTCCATACAAACATTCTCAAATCTCTCTTTTCAACAAATAAACAGACAAATAATCATAATACATAAATGTACTTCCATACTTTAGTTTTCTCGTTTTAAAATGGGCTTAAATAAAGTATCTACCTTAAAGGTTTTGCAAGGATTAAATGAGTTAGAGCTAAAGCTCTTAGAAGATTATTGGCCCACAGGAAATGCTCATCTCCTCTCAGGTAATAATTTCATGGGAGCATGTGTCTGTCTCAATCACCTATCATCTGTCTGCCTGTTGGTCTCTCTACCTGTCTGTAGACCTATGCTTCTTTCTCAGTCCACCCTATCTCTCTCTTATCTTTCATTACCAACCTCTTTGGAAGAGTCCTCTCATTTTCTCCCTGGAGCTCCTCCCCTCCCACTCACTCCCATCTCTTTCAATTTGCTTTGGCCAACCCTCGATGGACCTGAGGACATAGTTGCATGGCCCATCCTGTGACTTCTCTTTTGAGCTCATCCCTCCTGAAAGTACTACAATATTGTGCACAGAATTTTAATTCTCCCTTTCTTTTATTTGCAGTGTTGCAATGGCGTTTCATTGATATTTCCTCTTCTAAAAGAATCGTTCTTTGGTTATGGATGTGGTTGTGGCCGCTGTTGTTTTCCTGATTATGATAGAAACAGAAGCTTGTAGTCCTAGATAATCTGTCCTGACTGACTTTGCAAGAATTGGAGTGCTGCTCCTTCCCGACCTCTGTGATGATGCTTTTGCTCTGTTCTTCCTCCAATGACCCAGTAAATGTCATGACTCCCTAGGACTCTGTCCTGGGTTCTCAGCTCAGCTCGGCTCAGCTCATCTTTAGACTCAGAGATCTCGAAATAGCAACCTTCAAGAAGGACCTGGTCCACAGAAATGTTCTGTTGGAGCTTCACAATACTTTAAAAAAAAATTAGTTTCTACATTTCCATTTTTTTCACCTAACAATTCCTATTTCTGGCTTCTTTTGAAAAATCAGGGCATTTCAGCATGCCAGGCTTGTGTTTCTGTGTGATCATGGCCAGCTGGAGCTATGAGTAGAGCAGTCTTAATCAGGGCATTTCCAAGTTCTTACAACCATCTTCACTTAATTCTGTTCACTGCCCCTCCCCTCTAGGCCGCTGAAGTTGTCATTCCTATTGTGCTGGCCCTAAGTCAGTTATGGCTCTGCAAAACAAGGACAGACAAATTTTTATTTTTCAGCCCACCCTGGCCCTCATGCCCACAGCCAAATTCTCACACATAAATCCCAGACTTTGTCCGGCGCTCACTTGCTGCGCACACTTGCTGCAGCCCTTCTTCTCTATCCCTTTAGCATAACCTTCAGAACTCAACATTCCATCTGATAGGGTGTTCGGCTCTGGAATTCTAAAAGGAAAAAATAAATTATGTTATGCATTACTACTTGGAGGAATGCTAGTTGGGAACCACTGCTCTATAAGAGGACTCTAGTTACATAATAATTTTAAAAAATGTTAAGAAGATGCGTGATCAACAAGGAAGGCAGGCCAACGTCTGTTGGAACAGTTGGGATATGAGTTAAAGAGTACTGGAAATATGGTGGTAAGGGGTGGAAATTCAGACCATAGTGAATCCAACAGCCATGGCAGAGAAAAGTTGGGAGACAGATAACGTTACAATAAAATAAAATAAAGCAGATGCAAAACCTAAAATAAAGCTACAGAAAGAGCTTGTGGGTTGGCGGTGCCACCGAGATATAGATGGAGGCAGAGACTTGGGGAACTGTTGATGGTTCTGGAAGATGCAGCTGAGTCCCATTTTGGGCATACTGAGTCAGATGCCAGCAGACATCTAAAGAGAAATGTTCTGTACAGTTGAAGGTAAGAGATGACATGGAGAATAGAAGGGTGGATCTAAATGGCAGTTTCAGAAGTCACCTATCTATCTGTGGTTTTCAAAAAGTTCTCTATGAAAAGGAGAACACAGGGAAAGAGGAGGAAAAATGAGGAGCCCAGGCAGGAGAACAGAGTCAAGAGAGAAGTGCAAAGTCAATCAGAGAAGTTCAGAAATCAAAATGATAGTTTGATATAAAAGGAAATTGTCCAAGAGGGTCAACTGAGCAAGGAAGAATATCTGCATAATATATCTGCATGAAGCTCTCAGACGTGGCCAGGAGAAGATTATTTATTCAGTCAATGAATATACACTAAGCATCTATTATTTGCCAGAAAGTGTGCCAAGAAGAACAATTCATCACTGAGATTATATCCATCAGTGTAGACTAGGTTTTGCTACACTGAACTCCCAAATCTTTATGGCATAAAATAACAAAAGTTTATTTCTTACTCATGAAAGGGGCTCTGATCCCTGTCATTCTCATTCTGGGCCCAGACTGATAAAGCAGCCACCCTTTGAAACGTGGTGCTTACTATGACGGACAGAAGGAAGATATGAATCAGCTCTTAAATCTCCTCCCAGAATGGAAAAGCAAGTGCAATTCTGGCACACCCGCAGAGAAGAGACCTGGAACATTGGTGCAAAGCCTCACTCACTCCACCAGGGTTGATTGCAAGGGGAGTGGAAGACATTCACAGCCCTAAATATTTTCATGTTACTTCTCTAGCCTAAGGCCAACTAGAGAGGCCCAGTGCAAAATGGAAATGCAGACCCCAGATTGAGCCAGGAAAGGCAGTGTTTCCTTCCCTCAGGCCCCCACCTTAACTCAGGGTGGTGGGATGACCCCCAAAGATTGCACGCTTTGGTACCTGATGCAGAGATTACAATCCTTGGGGGGTCATTCTACCACCTGGGTCAGGGATGGGCAAGAGGCCCCACCTACCATGCCTTGGTGCTGCCACTGCCTTGCCCCATCCTGAGATGCTGAGGGCACGTGTCTAACCCTGACTGTCTCCACACCCATGCCCCAGCCTCACCAAGAACTGAGAACCATGGCAGAAGATGGGCCTTCCCCCACCTATATGACCCAGTGGCCACCCAGGCAAAGCCAGGCAACAGGAGCAAGACAGGGACAAGGGAGGAACCCAGGTGGGGCCCAGGTCACCAGAAGGCAGGGAGGGACCAGCTGAGAGTCCTGCTTAGGGAGCAGGGAGAGCAGAACCATGCAGGAGCCCACGCTCCAAGCCCCTAGCTCATGCCCTATGTCCCACTGGACTTCAATTAACAAAGCACAAATTCACAGATAAAATTATTAAGTTCTTCAAGACGGCGACCACAGAGCCCCTTCTGAGCGTGAAATCCTGTGCAATTGAACTGCCTTAAGTCCATTTTAATGCCTCAGTTTTGACTGGAAGGACATAGATTTCTTCTGCCCCTTAATTTGTCTTCTACTTTTTCTATCCTTCATTCCAATTATTCTCAAAATCATATTCAGATTAGGGATAATTCTAATAAGAAATTCATTTTGTGTTGGTTTTTTGGGGTTTTTGTTTGTTTGTTTGTTTTTGAGACAGAGTCTCACTCTGTTGCCTGGGCTGGAGTGCAGTGGCATGATCACTGCTCGCTGCAGCCTCGACCTCCTGGGCTCAAGCAATCCTGAGTAGCAGGGGCTCCAGGTGTGCACCACCACACCTGGCTGATTTTTGTACGTTTTGTAGAGATGGGGTTTCACCACATTTCCCAGGCTGGTCTGATATTCTTGAGCACAAGCCATCTGCCCAGTCAACAGCCTCCCAAAGTGCTGGGATTACAGGCGTGTGCCCCTACACCTAGCTGGAAATACATTTTGGATGTAACAGAAATCCCATCTACTGAGATTACATGAACAAGCTTGAATATAACCTATTATTTTTTAATAGTCTTCATCAAAGATATTGGACTCTTTGTAACCCCTGGTTTGCGGCCTGAGGAAAGGACAGGTCAAGGGTGGAAGGCACAAGTTAACTTGGCAGGACCCATAATTTACAAGTTCCAGATTTATGCAAAGCCTAAGAATATCAGCCATGGCTTGCAGTGAGATTGCATATTTGATAAGCCCTCAGATTCCCTCTTTGCCATGGAGGCGGACTGCAGAAGAAGTCAGGTGTCAGGGAAATAGAAATAGGTGGTCTTAATGTGCTCTCTGGTGTTACATCTGTCTGTAGAGAATATAGCTTACAACAGATTAGCAGACCTGACATATACGAGAACGCAGTAAGAATGATGCTGTTGACGTTTTCAGCAATCCCTGGAGGGAAGGTTTCTCTTTTTATCTTCTCTTTCTTTCTAGAATTTGTTTATTTGTTCCCCCTCTGTACTTGGTTATTCGTTAACCCATTGCCGTTTATCTCCCTGAAATAGTTTTGTGTATCTAACCATATTAAACCCACTTATTTATTGTAGTGTATCACTGTTTAGCGTACTGAATGTTTATTTATAAGCCACTCATGTATCTAACATTTACCTGCTTGCTACTTACCGATGCTGTGTGCTGGCATGTATCTGGCTGAGCTGCACATATATTTGATACTCTTAGATAATACGAATAAATAGAACTGTTTAGAAGTTCTAAAGAGAGGTTGAGAATATCTAAGAGGCAAAACATTCTGCACCCAGAATGTGCCCTAATACCCAGAAAAATGTGTCCTAGAATTGACTCTGAGTGTGTGTCTGAACAATAACAAAACTTGGCAGTCCTTAAGCGTAGGTTAATCCCTTTTAGTATGTGCTTTTAATACCTTAGGCTTCTCTTCTTATCACAAATTAATAAGTATTAGTGTTTTATATAAGGCTGCTTTCCCCAGTCATGTCTGAACTCCATAATGGGATCCAGAAGTGTATGGATTATCTGGCTTTCACTCAGCAGTGGCTCTTTGACACCTCTCTATGCATGGTACCCAAAAAAAGGTCCATATAGTCAGGGCATGGAGGCACATACCTTATAATCTCAGCTACTTGGGGGGCTTAGGCAGGAAATCACTTGAGTCTAGGAGTTTCAGGCTGCAGTGAGCTATGATCATGCTCTCACATTTCAGCCTGGGTAATGGAGCAAGACCCTGTCTCTTAGGAAGGAAAAAAAAAAAAAAAAAAGGTCCAATACACATTTCTGGAGTGGATGGTGATTGCTTTGTTCCATTTTGACCAAGACTCTTACTTTTCTAATCTCTTATAAATTTGTGTCTGGGATTATGCTAATTTACTTATATGTGTTTCATGGATGAGTACACACAAAGCATCCATGAAGAGACAATCTCAGATGAGTGCTCAGAAGCTGGGCTTTGGACCTGTGTTTATACCTGGTCTTGAGCCTAAGTAGCTGCTGAACCTTGGACACATCACAAAATCTCTCTCAACTGCAGACCCTTATCTATAAAAGAGAAATGGTACTAGTACCCACCTCACGATATGTCATAAAGAGGAAATGAGATGATCAATGTAAACTATTCCGTATACAGTAAGCACTCCATAAATAGTAGCTACCACTGCTCTTTCCAGTGCAGTCTGGTTAAATTACATGCATCAGGCACCTCTGTCAGCAAGTTAGAAATTTGGGATGTAAAATGGGCTTCTCAGTACAAACTTGTTGGTGTGAAGATCCACCGCTGTGGATCTTCCCCACATGGCTGCTCATGCTCAGACAGAGGCAGTCTCTAGAGCTTACACACAACCCTAACTTTCACTAAAATTCTTTAGAGAGGAATTGGTAAAAGAGAGGGGTGATTATTTGAGCCTTCTGCTTCAATTACTTTATGCCTGGGGTGTGTGTTTATATGCCCCCAGCAAACACTGAAGCAGGAACAATGCATATGTGCACTAAATAGGAGTTACCGATGTTTTAAAATTGTGCCCAGCAATTCTGAGGATGGACCTGAGAGGCAGGAAAGAACCTGGGTTGGGTACCACACATTATTCCTTGCATGTGGGAGTGTTAGTTCTCAGTGACTGGTGTCCACTGAGACGGATGAAGTGTCCTTGCAGGGGCCAAGTCTTAAGCATTTGGGTGGCCCCCTTACCTTGTCAGGCTTCCTCATTTGTTCATTCAACAAATGCTCTTTGAGGCGCTACTCCATGTCAGGTACTGTGCCGCATGTGGGGGTACAAAGCTTTTCCCCTTGTGGATCATACCTCCTAGAATAGAGGGAAGCCATAAATATGTGATCGAATTGTAGGTACTATTTGGTGGCGATACGGTTTGGCTGTGTCCCCATCCAAATCTCATCTTGAATTGTAGCTCCCATAATTCCCACATGTCATGGGAGGGACTTGGTGGGAGGTGATTAAATCACGGGAGCAGGTCTTTCCCATGCTGTTCTCATGGTAGTGAATAAGTCTCATGGGATCTGATGGTTGTATAAAGGGCAGTTCCCCTGCACATACTCTCTCTTGCCTGCTGCCATGTAAGACGTGCCTTTGCTTCTCCTTTCCCTTCCACCATGATTGTGAGGCCTTCCCAGCCATGTGGAACTGTGAGTCCATTAAACCTCTTTCCTTTATAAATTACTCAGTCTCAAGTATGTATTAGCAGCGTGAGAACAGACTAATACAGGTGGCATGACAAAAATAAGTAAATAAATGACACAGGGCAAAGGAATTAAGAATGGTAGTGAGATACAGAGGTGGGGAGGGGAGAAGTGTTCTAATTAGGTCACCAGGGAGGTGATATTTGGGCAGAATGAGGTAAGAGAATGAGTCTGGTGAGAGGAGAGGAAGCACATTCCAGGCAGGTGAGCAGGTGCAAAGGCCACTGGTGGGGAGATGAACTCCAAGTGGAAGAAGGGGAGGCACATAAGCAGGATTTGGGGGATCAAAATTAGAAATTATGGGTTCATATTGAATGAAAGAACAACAAAGGAATGAATGGATTGATGGATGTGGGTGTGGATAAGTGATTCAATCCAGCAATGGGGAAAGCAATGGGGAAACCAATGGGCTGCTGTGATTACCATCAAGGAAAGCTGTCGTGAGACAGGTGCTGCAGTGAGAAAAGTCTTGTGTTGCATTACTTCTCTTCCTTATACCAGTTAGCTCTGCAATATTTCTGAGCCTCAGTTTTCTCATCTGCAAAATGGAGATTATCTTTAATGCTTCTTATCAGAATTAGAGATTCTGTGTGCATCAATAAACTATTGCTATTAATTGATTGCATCACATTATATCATACTATTTTAAATATATGTTTTTCAAAATGATGAAAGAGAAATGCACATTTAATGCATTTTACGTGTGTGTGTGTGTGTGTGTGTGTGTGTGTGTGTATGTATATATATAGCCTAGCAGGAGCCTAGCAAAGAATCAGTATAAGACTTCCCCATAATAGGAAAAGCAAATCCATATGTCCGGCAAAGAGAAGGTGGTCAATAAATGTTCATTGGATGAATGAATTCATGGATGAATTCATGAATATGAAGCACAGATACTGCTGTTATTACCAAATGGTGCCTTTGAAGATAATATAGAGGCAAACCCATGCACACACACTCCTGAACATATCCACAGTCCCCTTCATCCCCCTCCACCCACCAACATACACTTGTGTCAAAAGTGTCTTCAATAAGAAAAGTAACTAAGAACTACTTTGTGGGGAAGAGTTTAAGGCTGTGAGTCTCCTTCTCTCTCTTCTGACTTGCCCCTCCTCTCCTGGCTCTGACCTGGCTCCTGTAAATCCCAGCTGTCCTCATTGTTGCCTTCCACTTGTCTTGGGGCTGAGAGAAGAAAGCCAAGCCCTTTTGTATTCACCACCCCAGAGGGTGGAGGCTCTGCACATCTCACTGCCCATTCTCAGAAGAGAGTGAGTAGCTGACTTCTCTGGTTCTCACTGAAAAGTTGGGCAGCTGGGCAGTGACTTGAGACTGGGCTCCTGCCTTGGGAAGTTCCCAGTACTATGTCCAAGGCCAATGACTCACAGCCCTAGATTGCATTTTTCGTATATTGTTTTGAATGCATTTTTAAATTCTGCCAATGAGAAGATCAATGATATAGCTCTATGTATTTGCTAGTGTCTTAATCAGTCTGGGCTACTATAGCAAGAACCACGGGCTATGTGGATTGCTCAACCAACATTTGAGCAAGTTGAAATATTCCAGAGGCTGGAAGTCTGAAATCAGGGTGCCAGCATTGTTGAGTTCTGGTGAGAGCCTTCCTCCTGATTTCCTCATGGGGGAGAGTGAGAGCAGGGTGGAGGAAACGGTAGAGAAAAAGGAAAAGAGAGAGAGAGAGAGAGAGAGAGAGAGAGAATGCTTCAGTGCACGTTCTCTCATGCCTCTTCTTATAAGGACATGAATGTCCTCATGAGGGCTCCACCTTCATGACCTAAGTACTTTCCAAAGCCCCTACCTCCTAACACCAACCCATTGGGAGTTAGAATTACAACTTATGAATTTTAAGGGGAACAAACATGCAGTTCTTAACACCTAGTAAGCTCCATATAGAGGTTCCTGGCCAATATCATCACTGCCTGCAAGAGATAACATATGGCATATCTTCCTTACCAAGAACAACTTGTAGTTAGCTAAACTAATTTAAGTCATTCATCCACTTAGAGCATAATTATAAAGCACACACAAGGTGTCAGGCTCTGTTCTAGGCACTGAGAATTTTGAAATGAGCAAGAGAGACAAAAGTACCTGCCCTTCAGGAGGCTCCTTTCTAGTGAAGGGAGACAGACAATAGTTGTGTATATAACAAAATCAGCTAGTGCTAAGTGCCATCATGCACATAAGATAGGGTTATGCATTCAAGAATAACACTGGGAGAAGGAAGCAGTTCTAGATTGACCTGAGAACCAAGTGAAAAGTGGGAGCCAGTTGTGCAAATATTTAGAACAAGAATGTATTGAGAAGAGCCAGCTTCAAGTTCAGAAGTCCTGAGGCTTAGTTAATGGCATTGATCAGTCATTTGGGAGTATAAACTGAAATACCATATTTTAAAGCCATAGTCATGGCAAAAAGCAAGTGCATTCAAGGCATCACTTGGGTTCTAAGTAGCTCTCTGTTCCCATCTTTTGGCCAAGCAGTGGACAAATTCAATGTGTTTCTCACTGCTTAATCCAATGTCTTTCCGTGATTTCCCTCAATCCACCTGTCTCTCCATTACTAAATGACTGAAATGGCAGCTGGATGTAAAGGATGAGAAGTGTGTATTTTCGTAAAGACTTGTCACGGTTGCATTACAGTTGGGCCACATGGAGAAGTGACAGAATTATCCTTCTTCTCACTCAGGAGAATTGTGGAATTGTACAGTGATGGAATTTGCTCTTGATCACCACTGTTTGATTGGCATGCTTCGAGAATTTACCAGTGCATTCATGGGTTAAAAGGGATATCCAGATAAAGGAGCCAAATGCTTTTGCTGGCTTACGCTGTATGGATAAATGGTTCTTATGAAGCAATGTGTTGATAGTTTTGAGGGTTAGTGAGGGAAGATTTAGGAGAAATTCTGTAAGAAACAAATAGATTTTAATTTTAGGGGAGCGGGATGGGAAGAAGAGTTAAAATATGACCAAAAAGCCGAAGAAGTAAATCCTAGTGTCTTACGTGAGGTCCACTGAAAGAAGAGCCTGAGGCAGGGATTTATGTGCTGGTGATTTATAGAGGGAGAGCTCTCAGGGAAAAAAAAAAAAAAAAAAAAAAAAGCTAAAACAAAACAAAAACTTATGAGAGAGTGAGGAAACAGGACAGGGCAGGAGAAAGAGTGGAGGGAGGGTGTGGTCTCAGGGAAAATCTGACCTTGGTCTGAAGCGCAGGCAGAGGGCTCTAGAACATAAACTACAGTGGAGCTGTCCTCGTTAGAGGTAAGGGGGTGGGATTTGTGTATCCCAGTGTCAGCTAGTCATCAGTTATGGGTGTCAGGGAGATTCCTTAACCTCCCAGGTGGGTGAGTGCTATCAGCCTGTGGGGACAATTTTCTGGAGCTGGGAAGCTGTAGGCAGCCAACAGTCACCACTTACAATAGCCATAGAATGGCCACACCAGAAAGCCATCTTGGTGGGTGTACTAGTCCATTCTCACATTGCTATAAAGCCATACCTGAGAATGGGCAATTTATAAAGAAAAGAGGTTTAATTGGCTCATGGTTCCACAGGCTGTACAGGAAGTATGATGTTGGCATCGGCTCAGGAAGCTCACAATCATGGCAGAAGATGAAGGGGAAGAACACACATCCCATGGCTGAAGTGGGAGCAGAGAGAGAGAGAGGGCAGGTGCTGCACACTTTTAAACAACCAGATGTCCCAAGAACTCACTATCATTAGAACAGCACCAAGGGGATGGTGCTAAACGATTCATGAGACACTCACCCCCATGATCCAACCACCTCCCACCAGGCCTCACCTCCAACATTGGGGATTAAAATTAGACATGCAATTTGCTAGGGATACAGGTCCAAACCCTGTCAGTGGAGTACTCATCAAGTCTCCTGCACGTAGATTCTCCCCCTACCAAAAAAGATCTATTTTTCTACAAAAGAAATGCATACATTCATTTAATTATTAACTTATTTATTCAATAAGAGCTTACTGAGCATCTGCTATGTTCTAGATATTGGTGTTACATCAATGAGTGAACTGGATCTGTTGCCAGTCATCATCAAACTTAAGCAAATAGGGACGAGATACAACTAAATGAGACACTGTAAGACATGATGATAAGTGCCACGACAAGAGAGGTCAAGTTCATGGATGCTCAGAGCCCTCAGTGCAGCCAAGGGGGGAGAGTCCAGCACTATGCTGCCCAGCATGGTAATGATGAACACGTATGACTGTTGAATGCTGGAAATGTCACTAATTCCAATGGAGCTACGTTGTATGAAATACACATGGGCTATCAGGATGTAATATGCAAAAAAGAATGTGAAAGGTTCCATTGACAATGTTTATATCAAGTATATGTTAAAATGGCAACATTTTGAATATAGTGAGTTAAATAAACTGCGTTATTAAAATTAATTTTACTTGTTTAATGTGGCTGCTAGAAAATGTTTGTTACACATGGGGCTCGCTTTATATTTCCATTGAGCAGCACAGGTCTTGGGGCTTCATAAAGCTTTATTTCTTCCCTTCTGCATCACAGCAAACCTCACAGAACAGTCTTCTAGCTAACGTGGATGTCCACTGAATATCTTCTCATAATAAGGAAGATATAGCCAAGAGTCTCTAAATCTAATATTCAGCATTTCTGTTTGAGGCACCTATGTTTTGTTTTGTTTTTAATAAAGACCTCTAATTATGGATTCCTCTTTATATTTTCCGCTGGTATTGAAAGGATCACAAACATACAATTTCCCTCCCACATCCCATCTAGATAATTGGAGTTTGATTCAACACTGTTTCCATCCACCACAGATACAATTCTCATTTCATGATTCCTTTCTTTCCCTTCTCTGCATGGAATGAGCATGAATATAAATCCGTAGATTCCAAAGTGAAAAGGCAAAGAAGTATAAATGGTTTGAAGTGCGTCTCTTTTCAAGTAATTTTTTCACCTAACCTAGTAAGATGTCACTCCACAGAGATTTCACAGTACAGCCACGCTACAAAGTATGATAATCGTTCAAAACATAATTGAAAGATTTCAAAAGTTGAACTGGAAGCATTTTTGTCAGAGTTTATTGCAACTATTTTGTATCTTTAAAAAAAAAGTTTATGAAAGTTCTGTGACAAGAAGATAAATTATGGAACCGTAAGAACGGGGAAATAAATGCATTCTGGAGACTGACAAACAGGGCAAATGACGAGAACATATAATTTTAGAACACAAAAAAAGGTAACTAAATTTGAAAAATTGCATTAGTGTATCATTTTCTGTATATGAGCCATTAGAGGGGAAAAGTGGAAATTACACCCTGTAACAAAGTAAAAATGTTTTCAGTGTTTAAAGGTAATTTTGTAATACTGCTACTATTACTTAAACTCTTACCTCTTATAAAAATCCAAAGACAGGACCCCTGGTGATATTACCTGTGTCTTAGGCAAAGAGCAACAATTTGAATTCCATTCAAACACATTTGTATTTTGCCAAGTGCTATCAAGCCCTGAGTTGCATAATTTGCCATATAAGTGAAATAGATACTTTTCCTCTGCACATTTATCACTCTCCTGTGGGCTTCATTACTGACAATCAAATCATAGAAGATGTACAAAATTGTCATGATGCACTTATTTTCTCATGATATTCGATACAAATAGTTCTTCTTTACAAATGGCCTCTTTTTTTTTCTCTTTGCCACAACATTTTTGCTGTCTTTTCAGACTCTTAGGAAAGTTCCAGTGATAGACTTTTATTCCCAGCAAATATGTAGGCCTCCCTGTAAAACAAATATTTCTATTTGGGGAAAAATTAAAAATGCTTCAGACAGACAAAATCAGTGTTGTTTACAAGTAGTTCTTCTACTGTTTCTCCATATGTGTGTCTGTGTGTGCATGTCTAACATGTGAAGGTATTTGTGAAGGTATCTCTTCCTTTAGAGCTCATACATGTCTCATTACTAAATCATCTTAAGGATTAAATTTAGGGTTACAATATCTAATACCCCAAATCTAGAAAATCCAGAAAAAAAAAGTAAATGAGGCAGTAGGCAATAAATGTATAGCCTTCATTGCCTCGCTTCTATTTTTCTACTTTTCAGAGGATTATGAGTACAAATAAGTTTCAGTCTACTCTGAACAACGATGGCAGGCAGTTGACACTGCACCTGTAATTGGGAAGACTGCAGGGAGCAGTGGGGACTGTGATAAACTGAAGACGCATTGCTTCTAGACGGAGGAACTGCTGTCAACTCCTGTTTTGGGTTACTATGTGGGATGCTATGTTTCCCCCTTTATTTCTTTTCAAGAGAAGCCAAAAATCTGAATGTCTTTCATTGAGAGACAGATATTTTCTGATTTTTAAAAGTTGATAATGTTTTTTAAAGTGTATAAACACCAAACAAGCCAAAGAAAACACATTTTCCAGCGAGATACAGCCTGAAGACTGCCAGGGTGTGGCTTTTGTGGAAGAGACTTCTCTAAGTTTCTCGGGGAAGTCAAGGTCATTATACAAGAGTAGTGGTGTAGGTCCTGAGTCTTGTTGTCCCTCTTCTCTCCCTCCCAGCAAGGGATCTGTTGGAAATGAGATCGTCTATTGATAGATGTTGCTTAAAATGTCATCTACGTTAGCTGCAAATATTCCACTTTTCTTACCAATATAGGTGGTATTTGAATGTTAAAAATAGTGATTTCTGGCCGGGCATGGTGGTTTATGCCTGTAATTCCAGCACTTTGGGAGGCCGAAGTGGGCAGATGGGTTGAGCTCAGTAGTTCAAGACATGGCTGGGCAACATGGAGAAACTCTGTCTCTACCAAAAATACAAAAAATTAGCCAGGTGTGATGGATGCGCCTTTGGTCCCAGCTACTTAGGAGGCTAAGGTGGGAGGGTCGATTGAGCCCAGCAGGCAGAGGTTGTGGTGAGCCAAGATCACACCACTTCACTCCAGCCTGGGTGATAGAGTGAGACCCCATCTACAAAAAGAAAGAAAGAGAGAGAGAGAGAGAGAGAGAGGGAGGGAGGGAGAACACAACAGCAACAGTGATTTCCTCTATCATCAACAACCATCACAACATTATCGTCATCAACATCATCAGGAGTAGCATCTAGTTGAATATGTTTCGGGACAAAAAATGAAAGATCTACAAATAAGACCACTTTTATTTTCTAGACTTCAAGTTAATTTCTGTTTCTAGCAGGGCAAACAGAAGGCTTTAATTTTAATCTTTTACGGGCTCTTCTTTCCCTAAAGTTGAGCCAGGGATCTAGAAAGGACTCCAGCACACGGTGTTTGGAGGGAAGAGGGGGCAGCTCTCTGGAAGGATGGACAGCCTGTTGGGTTACAGGGACACATTCATCACACCAGTCAGGATGCTCTCTCTGGCATCTGGGCCATGCTAAGAGGACGGATATTTTTCAGCAAGGCTGCCTCTGGTGTCATGGCTGCCTAGACGCAGCAAAGATATTGAATCCCTGGGATGCTGACTTCCATTCACTGTGCAGTTTCTCCTCCTCCCTCCTCTCCTCCTCCCAGCCAAAGTGGACTCTCTTTTCCATCTGGAATTGGTGGGGGACAGGGCATGAGGAAGACCCACTCTCAACCCCCACTTCTGATTAAATACGTTTTCTTTTATTTCTGTTCCAAATTCTCTAAGCTTCCCTAGAGATTTAAACTTTTGGAAATAAAAACCATGGGGAGGTACTGGGTATTTCCGCTTTCTACTCTGCCACTTCCCTTCCCAGACATAAGAAACACCACCCATAACTACATGGATGGGTTGGAGACAAAACACAGATTAAATTACAGAAGTATCTCCTTACAGTCACCAATCTGGCTTCTCCAGCCACCTCTACACCCGCTCTGTGCTGGATCTCACTAGGTATTGTCTCTATTTTTCAAAGCAACTTGTATGAAGTAAATATCCTCATCCGTGTCAGTTATCTATTGACAGTGCTCCATAACCAAAACCTCCAAATCTCAGTGCCATAAACTTTAACAGTGTTTTAGCTCGCCAGTCTGTGAAGTACAGGTGACCCGGGCTAGAGCTGGGCTGATCTCAGTTAGTCCTCTTCGTAAATCTGTGATCAGCTTCCATGAGGGAGTACAGCCTCTGCCTATCTGCACTGGGCTCACTGACATGTTTAGGGGATTGACTAGTGGTTGGATGATCTAGGACAGCCTCAACTATGATGGCTGGGACACCTTGGTCCCATACCACACCTCTGTAATTGTGGAACAGGCTAACCTAGGCATTTTCTTCTTATAGCAATGGCTGAGGGAAAAAACATGAACAAGTCCATCCAAGTAAGTAAGCATTTTTCAAGTTTTTGTTTGCATCACACTTGCTAATATCCCAGTAGACAACATGGCACAGTCAAGCCTACAGTCAGAGGAGGAAGACACGAGTAAGTTAGCTGGCAAAGGGCATAGATAGAGAGAGAACTGAAGTACTGGGTCCCATAAAACAAGCACTACCCCATTTCCTGAATTATGGAACGGAAGCTGGAAGAATGAAACCATTTGTGTAGGGCCAGAGCCCGAAATGAAGGCGGCTGGGCTTTGAACCCGTACATGCCTGCTTCCAAAACTGGACTCCTAAGCGCATGATTCTGCTACCTTAATTTTTAAAAGGTGCTTATAAAAACAATTCTCCATGTTAATGCAGCATCTTCCAGGTCAAACGGAGTGCTGGGTGATTGCCTGCTTAATATGGTTTATAGAGAAAGCAAACTTCAAGCCAAAACACCCTAATTTCCCCTAAACATACGTAATCATCTTAATTTTCTCTTTTCCTCTGTTGACATAGCTTAGGGAAGACAACTCCTTTGTGGCATCAGCCAGTGTTTCCCTGGGAAGCAGCATGCAGGGAAATAGGGTTGGCATTCTTCCCTTCTAAAAAATGCATTTCATGTAATCCCACTATCTTTCCTGAGCTGGTCCTTCACAACCCACTGGGAATCTCTGTTGCTTAACTGGACTCTTTTCCAATGGGTTTGAACCCCCCTGCATATCTGCAATCAGGCTTCTATTGGGCAATTTGGGACCCAGATTTAGTCCCAATCACTTGAATCCATTTGGAGGCCGAATTTCATTCCTAATGAACAAACTGCTCAAGCAGTGCTGATGCATCTGGAAGGACTAGGTCACTGACCAGTGCCTGGTTGGTTCCAGAGGGCAGTGTTGTCCTAATCCGAGAGACAGATCACATTTTTGAAGAGCTAAATGCAAACTTGGCATCAGGAGGAGCTCTCTCCATGCGTCGACATGACCAGGAATTGCCAACTTGGTTTTACGGATGATTAGACTCTTTAGAATCTGGCATGAAACCCTACTTATAGACTCAAATTATAACGATAGTGATCATATAGCAGCAAAAATTTTCTGAACCTTTGTCAGGTACCAGGACCTATACGAAATTCTTTCTTTGCATTTTATCTTCGTGACCATCCTACGATGTTGATGTCGCTACATGCCCATTTTCCACCTGAAGACAGTGAGATTTAGGTGACTTCTTTCCCAGAGCCACACTGCCAGCCAGAAAGTGACAGACATGGCCAGGGAGTGGGCATAACACATGATCGTTAGGAGGTTAGCGAACTTTGTCTGTAAAGGGCCAAATAGTGAATAATTTAGGCTTTGCGGACCATGCAACAACTCCTCAACTCTGCTGCTGTGGAGAGGAAGTAGCCATAGATAATTTGTAAGCAAATGGGTGTGACTCTGTGCCAATAAAACTTTACTTACAAAAGCAAGCAGTGACCTGGATTTGGCATCACTTTCGAGCTCTATGGCTTGGATGATTTACTCAGCCTCTCTTGGATCACAGTTTTGTCATCTCGAAAATGAAGATGGGCAGGGCATGATGGCTCGCGCCTGTAATCCCAACACTTTGGGAGGCCAAGGCAGGCAGATCACAAGGTCAGGAGTTCGAGACCATCCTGCCTAACACAGTGAAACCCCATCTCTACTAAAAATACAAAACAATTAGCTGGGCATGGTGGCGGGCACCTGTAGTCCCAGCTACTTGGGAGGCTGAGGCAGGAGAATGGCGTGAACCTGGGAGGCAGAGCTTGCAGTGAGCCAAGATCACACCGCTGCACTCCAGCCTGGGCGACAGAGTGAGACTCCGTCTCAAAAAAAAAAAAAAAAAAGAAAAAGAAAATGAGGATGATAATAATCATAATGCTTAATTTATAGGGTGATTTTGAGGAGTAAATGACTGTTGCATAGAAAGTTCTTGTTTATATTATTACTAATGGTTTATATTATTGCTAATTATTACTAATTACAAAGAGATATTGTGAAAGGCTGCAGAGGAGAGAAGTCAACAGCAGATCCTCCCTGGGCATAAGTCTCACCTCTCCCAGTGACCCGCTGAGTGGCCCTACCTCTCTGAGCCTCAGTTTCCTTTTCTTGTAAAGTAAAGAATAGTAAAAGGATGACTCTCACAGAATGATGACAAAGGTGAAGTAAATTTAATGCCTGTGAAGCTTTTAGAATAGTGCCTGGCACATGGCAAACACTTTCTGGGTGCTCGCTGTATTACTATTATTGAATAATCATGAATTGAGCCCAAATGGGCCTAGCTTCCAATCTCAGGCTCTTTCCCACCCTATGCTCCTGCAGGGGTTCTTAAGTATTTTATACTATCTGGCAACCCCCCGGTGATCTGCTGACACCTATGGACCCCTTTTCAGAATACTGTTTTTGAAAGCATAAAATATATAAAAGATTGCCCAAACATCTCATTATACAGGAATACAGTTACCAAAATATTTTTAAAAACACACACACAAATTTTGATGCAGTTATAGATGAGCTTCTTTATTAACACATTAGATAATGAAATCGGTCAGTGGGCTTAATAACTGCTACAATTTTGAAATAGAAATACATGTCCATGATATTTCAATTATCTCTGCAACAACTGTAATGTGACATGCAGAGATCTCCGATTTGTATTGGTGCTAAAGTCACAGGCCCCATGACTTGGTGGCTACATTTATAATAGTAGGAATGCTAAATTTCACTTAAAGGTTGATAAAAATAAAACTCTGGATTTTTGTTTGTTTGTTGTTTTTTAAATGCGCATTTATGAAATTCCCAGATTCATGGGACCCTTGATGTCCATAGGCTCCCAGGCCAGGAGCCTCTGTGCCTACTACCGTGAAGAAGCCATTTTAAATGATAATAAACCTAAACAAGGCTAGTGCTCATCCACGTAAATACTCCTTGCATCTAGATCTTTTGGCACACAACCATCTATTAGATTTGGGAGAGCGATGTCCACAAAAAGAGCCAGGACTTCCTATGCCTGTGCGATCACAAAGCATTCATTCATGGGTATGTGAGTGAGAAATTAGGAACTGCCTTGTCCCCTAATTTGATGCCCTACATGGGAAAAGATTGTCATTGGAACTAAGCCAACGAGAGGTAATAGAAACATGATACCAATGACCTCATCCAGGAAAAATAGCTATTGTCACAGGACAGAGATGCTGAGTATTTGTAGGTTTGGGGAGAAATATATTTGTTAGTGAAATGGAGCTTACTCTGGAGTGAGTAAAGGTGAATTATTTGTCAGATGACTAGAGGAGTTTATGCAATATAGTCTTATTGAGCGGAGCTATTAACAGAGTGAATTGCTATTGTGACATGCCATTAAATTGTTTTTAGTGTCCACAAAGGTATCATTCAGGAGCTGGCAGGGTTAGTAACAGAGTTGTATTTTTGGTGGACAGCAGTAGATCTTGAAACAAAATAGCATATTTTACAAAAAAGTAAAATATGACCAAAGCTGAAAGTCTATAGTCAGAGGTAGTCATTTGCAGCTACTTGACAAGCACCCCGAGGATCTGAACAAGGCTTTCTGGATCCACACAGTTGTAGCTCGTGGAGGCTGAAATCTGAGCAATCCATCAGGAAGAGGAAATGAAGGAAGTGAGAGGTAGAGAGAAATCTGAATCCTGGGCTCTTTCAAGGATGTTCTATCTGGTCCATGAATGTACCTCCAAAATTTAGCAGAGGGATTGGCTTAATAATTATTGGCCGAAGGAAGGAAAAAGGAAAAAGAAAAGAAGAAAAGGAAGAGAAAAAGAAAGAGGGAGGCAGGAAAAAGAGAGAGAGTGAATGAATTAGCCAACCAAACTATTGGTGGTATATTGATGGTATCTATAGATGCATGTGTGGGTTTGTGTGTGCATGAAGATGTATTTATTCATTTGTTATTTTTCAATAAATATTTATTGAGTGTCCACTAAGTGTTCGGCACTGTGCCAGAAACTAAAAATGTGCTCAATGAGACAAAAAAGGACGAAGCTCTCAGATGACTTACATTTGAGTGAGGGATTCAGATAAACAAGGATCGAAATAAGCTTACTTCAAGATAGTGCTAATATTATAAAGAAAACAAACAAAAAATAAAAACATTGTAACAAGAGAGAGGGTAACTAGAAGGAAGCTATGGCTGGACATAGTGGCAGACGCCTACAATCGCAATGCTTTGGGAAGCCCAGGTGTGAGGATTGCTTGAGGCCAGGAGCTTGAGACCAGCTTAGGCAACGTATTGAGATCCTGTCTCCAAAAAAATATTTTTTAATAGAAAGAAGGGGCTAGTTTGGGTAGGATGGAGGCCCTGAAGCTGAAACCTTGATGACAAGGAACCAACCATGGAAAGATCAGTGGAAACCGATGTTTGATTGACGGCGACCCACGTGTCAGACATGCACTCAGTTCTTTGCACCCATTATTTGATTTAATCTTTACTGAAAACTGTGAGCAGAGTATTTAGAACAACTTCACAGATGACAATGAAGAAAGTGAGACTCAGAGAGACAAGATGACTTGCTCACAGTCAGAGGGCCAGGAAGAGGCAGAGGCATGATTTGAACCCTGATTTGCTGGATCCAAAGCCTCACAGATGAGCCAGGGCACCCCGTTGCCTCAAGACCAAGGGAAGCTCTTTATTCCTGTTCATGCTAACGAGGGGAGAAGAATTTGCTCTAAAGTCTCTGTCTTTCGATTTGCAAATGAGTGTTTTTTTTTTTTTATATACCATGTTGTGCCTGTTTTCTGGCTGGTCACTTGGCTTTAATCCACAAACTTGTTGGTAATCCAGACAGTAGATTTCATCTTTAGGGTGATTCCTAAATGATACTAAAGAAAATGTACTTCTTTCCTATGTGATCAAAGAACTGAGTCATCTTCCTAAGTTAGATGGGGGTGGGGGAAAGGGACAGAGACTTAAAGAAAACAAATTCTTCCACTGAAGAGTCTCAACCCCATATGGGACATGTTTTCTCATAACTAAGCTCATATGGGCTGAGCTATGTGGACTGTTAGAAAAATAGAGCAATTTTAGTATCAACCAGTCACATCCTGCTCCATTTCTGCCTTGATGCCTTGGTTTTATTGTTTGTTTGTTTTCTTGTTCAGTACCTGCTTCATCGGGGCCAGTGGATTTGGTGTTTCTTGTTGTTTTTTGGTTTTTGTTTATATTTTAAGATAGTAGATTGCCATAAAACATTGGTAGTGTGATGATAGATAGATAATTGCTTACCAAAGATATACAACTTAAACCACCAAGTACCATTATTATTACTGTTACCATTATTATCTTGGGTATCAATTCATTATATTATTTCTTTATGTCAATACTCAAAGAAATGAGCAGGAGCATTTTTTTATTTTTTTATTATTTATTTATTTATTTATTTATTTATTTATTTATTTTTGAGATGGAGTCTCACTGTGTCACCCAGGCTGGAGTACAGTGGTGTAATCTCAGCTCACTGCAACCTCTGCCTCCCAGGTTCAAGTGATTCTTCTGCCTCAGCCTCCCAAGTAGCTGGAACTACAGGCACACGCCACCACACCAGGCTAATTTTTGTATTTTTAGTAGAGACGGGGTTTCACCATATTGGCCAAGCTGGTCTTGAACTCCTGACCTCAGGATCCACCCCCCTCGGCCTCCCAAAGTGCTGGGATTACAGGCATGAGCCACCGCACCTGGCTGGGCAGAAGCACTTTCATATGCGCCAGGAGGAAGTCCAAATTCATAACCCCCTCTGTTGAGCACTTTGGTAAGATATCAAAGGCCCATGAAGTGAACAACAGCTGTGACCCCGTACTTACATATCTAGCAATCTAGTAGGAGAATCTCTGCACTAAGATAATTATATCCAGTGAAACATTGGTAAAATAATGAAAAATTAGAAACAACAACAATGTCCAATAATAAGGAAATAATTATGTATTTTTGTCAGTAATATAAAAACATATTATTTTAGGGCAGTACTTCCCAAATTTTAGTTATTTGCACACCATTTTCACAATGTGCCATAGCTCTACTCTTTATTTATTATTTTTTAAATTTTGTATGTACATGGTAGATACATATATGTATGGAGTACGTGTGATGTTTTGATCTAGGCATACAGGGATTGGTTACTTTTTTTTAAAATCGGGCAATGGATCATCACCTACCATTAAAAATTCATGTTTATAAAATGAAAGGTTTCCCACATATTAGGTAGCAGGAACAACAGGCATCTTACAAAATAGTATGTACATTATAATCTGTACCATACTCTATCCATTTATAGTTATAATATATCAATACATGGATGTAACTATGGATAGATACTGTTGGGTAATATTATTACATTGTTATGATACAATTTATCATAGGCAGTACTCTTCTTTACATTTTTCTATTACTTCCAGATTTTCCTTATGAAACATAACATTATCACCGGGAAAATATGCACACACACAATGAATGAAGGTCGGTGTTGAAGGTACAAGTTTGGCCATTAGTCTACGCAGAGTGTCTCTGCATGTCCTCTCCCCTCCCAGGCCTTGCTTAACCCTTGGTTGGAAGATCCACCCTTTTTCTGTGGCCAGCACTGGCTCCTGGCATCCTTCTGTTTGCCTTTAGGTTTTCAGCACAAATTCCTGATCTGATTCACCAGGTCCTACTTAATATGTATTACCAACCCTGTGTTGACAATTTCAGAAAAGCTCAGCGCTGCTTTTATACTCGTTTTCCTCTCGGAATGGTAGCCAGCAAAGTGTGTTCTTAGAGATGGGTGGTCCTGTGTCTTACTAATTCCCATAAAGGGAAGGGGAGTGGTAGAAGAAAAAATAAGTAGGAAACGAAAGTGTTTAGTTATGTGTGTTTGATAGTGGCTCAGTGGGTTTACATATTATGATAGTTATCAATTCCTTAGCACTAGATGCTGGGAATCTAAATCTATGTAAGACTCAAGAAGTGGTTGTGTGTCTTGCATGTGAACTGTATCTCAGAGCTAAAATTAAAAAAAAAAAAAAAAAAGAAAGAAACAGTCATGGGAGCAAGGGAGAGCAAAAGCCAAAGGTGAGTTTTATTTGTTGTTGTTATTTAAAGTAACTGGATCGGCCAGGCGCGGTGGCTCACACCTGTAATCCTAGCACTTTAGGGGGACCAAGGTGTGCAAATCACTTGAGGCCAGGAGTTCAAGACAAGCCTGGCTAACATAGCGAAACCCCATCTCTACTAAAAATACAAAAAGTTTGCCAGGCGTGGTGGCGCGAGCCTGTAGTCCTAGCTACTCAGGAGGTTGAGGCATGAGAATTGCTAGAGCCCGGAAGGTGGAGGTTGCAGTGAGCTGAGATTGCTCCATTGCATTCCAGCCTGGGTGACAGAGCAAGACTCCGTCTCAAAAAATATATGTGTGAATAATAAATAAATACATTAAATAAAGTCACAGGGCCGACTGATTTCAGAAGAATGTGTATGTTGAAGGGCAGTGTGGTTAGCAGAGAAGATCTCAGGTGCTGGATTCAGAGTTGCCTGGGTTCAGACCCAGGCCCTGAATTTATCGACTTTGCTACCTGGAACAGAGACAGTCCTATTTAGCAATCAATACGGGTATCCAGCAACCAGACACCCAAGTTCCAATCCCAGCTTAGCAATTTCTACGTGTGCCATTGTAGGCAAGTCACTTAAAGTCTCTGAGCTCCACTTCTGTGCATGCAAAATGAGTGAAATGCTATTTCTTTTTCAGAATCAGAAATATATTATTAAGCCTCTGACACAGGGATGATACATAAAATGGTGACTAATATTATCACTTTCAGTGATGATGATTTCATTTTATGTATGCGTCTTGCAAAGAGTAAGAAAAATAAGAATATGAGGAAGAGGGAAAGATAAATCAGATTAGGTTGTTTATAATGATTTCATCAAATGGAGAACTCCTGAATGTTTTGTTATGTGTTTTGTTTTTTTGTGAAACACACAAGAAAGTTACCAGGACATCTGTGGAGGCATGTGTGTGCTCCCCTCCATATTACATTACATGTTTTAGGACAATGAATCAGTGAAAGAAAAGTAATAAATAATGCATGCTGACAATGTGATCATGTTTATTAAGAAGCAACAGCCTTGTCATCTTCATTTTCTTCTTCAGTGATTCTCTTCTCTAAGGGTTTTCTCTGCAGGGACTCCCTGCAATCTAGCTGGAGGCCATTCTCTAATTCCTGTTTGCAGAAATACCTGCTTTGCAAAAAAAAAAAATAAGTTAAAGGCTGAACACCTGGGTCCTCTGATGAGTCTCCCATCAAATGCAGCCCATCATTAGAGGTCGCATCTCAGTTTTGAACATCAGGGAGAAACGAGTGTCCCCACTCCACGCCTCCTGCATGTTGGTGCCTTCCCACCCTCTGTTCTTGCTCCTGTCTTTCTGCTGTGAGTTTTCTAAGAAGTATCTTTAGGCATCTAGATTTTGAAAAAGAAAAGAAAAAGCCAACTTTTCTTTTCCTAGAAATTTGCAGCTGCTAAAACCAGATGTTGACATTAGTGCCTTGTGACATCCTAAGATTTTAATTGGGGTTGCATTTTAATCTGCTATTCTTCACTCATATGCACTTGAATGACCCTGAAAAAAAAAAAAAAAGCCACACTAGCAATCCTAGTCTCTCAGATGCCTGGAGCAGAATTTTGCTCTGTAAAATTGAAGAGTGTTGCATATTGAGAAAAAGAGAGGGAGCGAGCCAGGTTGAGAAAGTGGGAGTGGTGAAGGAGAGTAGAGGGAAAGGGAGAGGAAGAGAGAAGAACTTGCAGGCGGCAGCTAGGAGCACCTTGGCTGGAGTGGAAGGAACCTCACATGTGCCTCAGCCTCAGCCTTGTATCACCTCTTTGAAAATGTAATGATCAATCTGACCCAGGCAGTAACTGTTCAGACATACCCTTTCCTCAAATGTCTTGCTGTCTGTGTCCTAGGTTCTGAAAGAGGGTTCTATCTTTTGAGAACAGAGCTAGCTTAGGATTTCAGTCAAGGGTCAGCTTATATGTCTCTAAATACCCTTGAATCCCCTGCTACCACTCAGTTTTCTCATTATTCTTTCTGCCCCCCCGGCCTTGTTTTTTTTTTTTTTTTTTTTTTTTTTTTTTGAGATAGAGTCTCACTCTGTCACCTAGGCTGGATTGCAGTGGCACCATCTCGGCTCACTGCAACCTCAGCCTCCAGGTTCAAGCAGTTCTCCTGCCTCACCCTCCTGACCTGGCTCATTTTTGTATTTTTAGTAGAGATGGGGTTTCCCTATATTGGCCAGGCTGGTCTCAAACTCCTGGCCTCAGGTGATCTGCCTGCCTTGGCCTCCCACAGTGCTGTGATTACAAGTGTGAGCTATGACACCCAACCCTGCCCGTAATTTGTATTGTCCTCAAATAAAAAGCTAATCTTAGAAAACCACAGAGGTCTCCCTCTCTCTCCGTTCTCCTTCCTAGTATTATACCATCTCTTCATCCCAAGACCTGCATCATCTTGCTGAAGGTGTGTGTACTGTGACACTTTATTGTTGAGTGCCAAGCCCATTGTGCTTAAAATATTGACTAAATAGTCAATTACCTGTGTACAGAATCCATGTTTAATTAGCTTGTCCTGACATAAAATATCAGGATTTTATGTTCCCCGGCTTACCTCTGACATTCATTTTTAAATTAATGTTTTGTCTTCTTGCTTCCTTCATTCCCTCTCTTCCAGCCTTCCTCTCTTATTCTCTTTCTACCATTTTCTCTCTTTCACGATGCATATCTCTTCGCTCTTTCTCCTTCTTTTCTCTCCCTGCTAGCATTAGATGAAGTTACAAAAGCAGTAGTATCTGTGTTTTTAATATTATTCATTGCATGGCTTTCCTGACCTTCCTTTTCCCTCCAGGGTGGGAATGCAGCCCCTGAATTCCTTGACGGGTGGCCACGCTTTGACACCTTAGACTCTAACTTGCTCACCTTCTTCCAACTGTCTTCAGTTCGTTCCATTTTGACCACTGCCATCGTTGGCTTCTACATGATCCCTATTTGTGTCTCAACTTGGTCCCTTCAGCCAGGACCGCTGAGCTGCCTGTTGCTTGCCTCTGATGTGCCTCCATTTCCTGTAATTAATCTCAGCTTTCCCACAGCTCAGAAGCTACATGACAGACACAAGGGTAAAGCACCCAGTTCGAGCCAGCTCCAGCATCTCTCTGCTTGTATCCATTCCTCGTGGTCTGCCACTTTAGTAGGCATCGTGTTGCCCCAGAGGTGGCACATATGCATGCCATGCAGAAAACACAACACTGACTTCTGTTCAAAGAAAATCAAACCGCCAGAGAGTGAGGTCATGCAAGCGGGCAGGTCGTCACATTCTCAACAGGGAGCTTTGCTGGGTAATTCTACTTAAAAATACATATATTTACATTTTTATTTATGTTTAGTTCTATGTATATTCAGTGTTCCAAGAAAAACTAATAAAAATCAACTAAACATCTAGCCATTCCAGTGAATTCTATCGCATTGCCAAATATAGTATTGGGAACATTGTCCTAATGCTGTCGTCTCCGTGGTATCAAAAGGCAGTATCACTCTGTGTTCTTGATTTTTTCTTATCGACATTCCTGACACTGGCTTTGGGGTGTGTTCAGCACCAAAAGGTCTGTTTTGCCTAACCCTTTGACCAATAGAACAAATAGATTGGAACAATCTGTCCTTGTAAGGGTTCTTTATAAAAATGTTGTCCTTGCATTCTTTGATAGATTTTTTGCCATTTTTTCTGGAAAAAAAAAAAATAGGCCACGTTTCATGGGCGAGACCTTGATACTATCTGGAGGCAGATAGACACAAAAGTACTTTGAAAAATTAAAGGCATTCTACTCATTCTATTCTCTAAACAGTTAAAGGTATCCTACTTCCCCCATGAGTCTCAATTTCCTCACTTATAAAGTGGGCACAACTCAGTGGGCCAGACCAATAGCAACCTCTGTGAGATAACCCATAAAGAAGTGCTCTGAAAAGCCCCGAATGTTCTAACAATGAAAACACTGTGCTCCATCTTCATTTCTATCTGGAAAACAGAGCAAATTATTATATTTTCTTTGAAGCTGTCTACAAGAAGTGTTTGGCTGGATTAGCCAGTTAATGTTAGCAAACTGTGTTGAGGTATTAAATTGAAAGGTTTTATAAAAAAGAAAGCAATATATGTTTTTTTCTGACACTGTAGAATGTTTAGTGTTCATTTAACTGGGAGCATGGCACACCTCAATATAAATTTCCTCATCATTTGACACTTTTTATTGTCTCTGCTTACCATCTGAAATATGGAAGCTGGGCATTTGGAAAGAGGGGAGTTTGTGTATCTCAGGGTTTCGACTTGTCTGTGTCTTCCGAAGGAGATGCATCCTCTACGTATTACACAGCAACTTGCTTTGCTCACTTAACGATATAGCATGGATACTCTTACAGTTCAGCAGCTACAGAGCTACATGGCCAACTCTATGTTTTTACGCACACACACGTTACATAATTTTACATAATTATGATCACATTATATGATATTTGCTGCTTTTATATTTTGTTGGTCATCTTCTCCCTTTCACTGACCCTTTCACTGTTGGTCCCATCCCATATCCACTGCACTCCTCTATCCCACCCCATCCCATAACCCAAGTCAACAACTTGAAGAGACATTCACACTTCATGCCATGGGAAAATGACCTGTTTGTGACATTTATACTCCTTTTCTCTCTCCCTGACATCTCTCCCTGACATCTCTCCCCGACAAAGAAACACACACACACATGCACATGCAGACACACACACACACACACACAAGGGTTGTGGCACTGCCTTTTTAGTTTTTAATCTATGTTTGTGAAAATGGCAAGCATCCTCCAAGAATGAAGACCTAACCTCAAATTTGTGTCTGGTTGCTTTTTGTCTTATTTTTTAAATTATCATATGGTAAAACTGACTTTCTCCTGTGATGTACACTTTTATGAACTTCCATTCATGTATAGATTTGTGTTATGACCACAACAGTGAGGACCCAGAAGAGCTCCATCCCTCCAGAAAACTCCCTCCTGCTTCCCTCTCCAGTCACACCTTCCCCCTACCCTATTCCCTGTCAACCTTTAATTTGTTCTCCATCTCCATCGTTTTGTCTTTTAGTAATGTATATAGATAGAAACCCGCAGTAATTAACCTTTGGGGACTGGCTTCTTTCATGTAGCATAAGGCCTTTGTGATCTGTACGAGTTGCGGCACGCATCTGCCGATTACTCCTTTGCATTGCAGAGGAATGTTCTGCTGTATGGATGCACTGCCATTTGTTGATAAGTTCTCCCAAGAGTGGAGATTTCCTATGGTGCTGGTTAAGTATGTGTGTTTATTTTATTTTATTTTATTTCATTTCATTTTATTTTAAGACAGGTTCTTGCTCTATCACCCAGGCTGGAGTACAGTGGTGCAACCATAGTTCACTGCATCCTTGACCTCCCGGGCTCAAGGATCCTCCCACTTCAGTCTCCAGAACTGAGACTGGAACTACAGGTGTGCACCACCATGCCCAGCTAATTTTTTATATTTTGTAGAAATAGGGTCTCCCTATGTTGTCCAGGCTGGTCTCAAACTCCTGGGCCCAAATGATCCTCTGACCTCAGCCTCCCAAAGCACTGTGATTACAGGCATGAGCCACCACACCCAGACAATATGTTTGTTTTTATTATTCCATTTCTAGTAGTTCAGTTTTAGGTAGTGTATTAGTGTGTTTTCTGTGGCTTATAACAGAATATCTAAAAGTCGTCAATTTATAGAGAAAAAAAAGTATTTATTATAATTACAGAAGCTGAGAAGTCCAAGGTTGAGGGGCTGCATCTGGTGAGGGCCTTCCTGCTGGTGGGGACACTCCACAGAGTCCCAAGGTAGCATAGGGCATCACACTGTGAGAAAGCTGTGTTAAGGTGCCATGCACAAGTCTCTCTTCCTCCTATAAAGCCACTAGTTCCACTCCCATGTAAACCCATTCATTCATTAACCCTTTAATGCATGAATGGATTCATCACCTCGTCAATGCCCCACCTCTCAATACTGCCAAGCAGGGGACAACATTCAAACTATAGCAAGTAGAGAGTGTACATTGGTGCATACATTTACCAAATTAAAACATGGAGAAAACCAAGGGATGGAAGAGCTAATTGTTAATAGAACTTAAAATTAATTGGAGCTTAAATGACAGATGGACTACTGGGAATAATAACTCCTTCCACCACGTACTGGCTACTTGCTGTATGTCAGGCACTGTGCTGAACACTGTATTTCAATATTTTATTAACTCTCTTAAAGCCCACTTCAGTAGACACTCTTAATTCTGTTTTATGGAAGAGGAAACTGTAACATCAAAGTAGTGAGAGGAAAGTATCCAATCCTCCCTCCCAAACACTGGAACTTTCCAGCAGTTTGTGCTTCTCTTGGCTTGAGTTAAGAGTTTCAAGTCTCTTTTCACTCAGTAGTTTAGATAAACTTGATATTATAGTTTCCTTTCATTCCTCTAAGTGATGCAAATTGCTTTACCCAAAGAAAGGCATCACATTACACCATTACAGGAAAAAAAAGTCTACTGAGGAAGAAGGGGAAAAGAGATGTTTGGATTTTTTTCCCCTTCATTTTTCTTTCTACCTGATTAAAATGACTGTTAGGATCCATTTTCCCCTTCTTTCTTAAGTGAAGATATTCCAATCTTACATACAGAAGCAAAATGAAAAGAGATGATCGGTTATGTGGTTTAATGGATTGATATCGTCTAGATGATTCACAAAGCAGGGAGGATGGTGTGTCTGCCCTCCTCTGCCTTCCCCTGTGTGTGTGGGGATGGCGCTGGGGTTCTGAAAAATTAAAATACATGAAATGAACCAGTTACCTACTTCAATTTCCCACTGTAGTTATCCTGGTTTGCCTTTATCATTGAAAATAACACTTCTGCAGCTAAAAATCTAAGAATTAGATTTACAAAATACTGAAAAAACTGCTAACAAATTTTTCTTCTATTAGCTATGTAGCATCCACAGCCGGGCAGACAGATGGATAAAATATTTGTGTTTCTTTTTTTTTTTTTCCCCCATCCTAAACACTGTATATCAAGTAAATAGTTTTTCCCAGGAAGGATCTTGCTGGCTCCATCACCAAGAATTCAGCTCCTGCAGGTTACATAACTGTGCGTTAGGCATTGAAGAGCTCAAGATTCCAGTGTCTCTGAATGACTGATATAAATGGAATCACTTTGTAAATGGCTGTCAGGAACTGCCCCTCCATTAAGGAGCCACATCTAACCCATCACAATTGCCACCATCCCTCTCTCCCCCATCAAATCTGCTGCTAAATCCTGTTTGGTCTAACTCTGAAGTGGCCCTCAAATAAGTCCCTAACTCTCTTCAACCCCACAGCTGCTGCTTCATCCAGGACTTTGTCACCTTTCAGACGTATTTATATCATCGCCCTCTAGCTGGTCTCTGTGCATCTAGCCCCTCTAATCCATTCTTCTTATTGGCAACAGGAGCATCTTTGTAAACCACAGCTCTGACCTGATCATCTAGTTCCAAAAATACTACAGATCCCAGGGCTCCAAACAATAGTTCCAGAAGTGTAGTGGATAAGATGCTTTGGAGGAATATACAAATGAATACATTTTATTTGAATAGTTGTGGTATTTTTAGAGCTATCTTTTAAAAACAAATATAGTAAATACAATAAAGTATATTTTTAAGAGGGCTTCTTAAAAAAGAAATCCCCAAGTCCATAGCTAGACAGGGCAAAAATTGTGAAAGTGGTCCACAAATGACTGATGTTTGGAAAACATCGTCAGAGGCAGAAAATCCAAACTCCTTAGCCCATCATTAACAATACTTCACATTTTGGTTCCTCCAAAACAGCAAATAGTCACCTTAAGGTCTGCCCATTCTCCCTCCACACACGCTTTTCAACCAGAGACTTTCTCTCACTCTTAGTCACATCAAACACTCAGCAGTTTGTTCAGCACACTAAGTCCTCTCATATTTGTGCTCTTCCTCCACCCACCCACCCCTGCCAACATATTGTTCCTTGTTTCTATTCTAGATCGTATTTTTCTACCTGATAAACTTCTATATATCCTTCAAAACCCAATTTACATGTGCCAAACTTTGATAACCCTTCTCTAAGTCCCTAAGGTGGAATTCACCAGGCCTCTGAGCTGCTACACTCTGCTGATAACATTCAACACTTGATGTTCTGGCTGTTGGAGTAGGTGTTTCCTTCAATCCGCAGCACACTAAGGAACCCCACAGGGCTGTGCCCAAGTCTCTGTTTCCATTGGCCAGCGGCGGGCATGGTGCACAGAAAAGGGCTCAAACATTTTCTGAACAAATGAGGAAATGAATAGCTGAGTGAATCAAGGCAGATTTAAGGGTGTCTACAGGACAGGGAGGTCTCACACACAACGCATCTGACAAAAGGAATTAATCACAGCACACCACCCTCCCTGCTAAGTGGGTCTGAGAAAGTTGTTCTGACAGTGTTTCTCAAGCTACTTAACCACAACTATCTTTTCTTCTTTAAATTACTCTGAAACATTCACCCTTAGCAAATGGTGACACAGCTGCACAGATGCCTTCATGTAACACTCACAAGACTTAATATAACGGCGTGCTCTCTGCCTCTCCTCCCCGCCAGATTCTCAGTTTCACCAGAGCAGAGACTAAGGCTATTTTGTTCATTGCAGTACCACCTGCTAGCACAGGGCCTAGCTTATAGTAAGTGCTTGTTATTTCCTGAATAAATGGGATCTGAATACATATTCCATGAATTTATTTGGCCACCAGACTATCTCGATTTTTCCTTGCAGAAAGAGACTGGGCAAGGTGAGGTGGAAACCTTCCAAAGGAGGCCCCTTCAAAGCAAGTCCTTTCTTTAAATAGTATTTGCCCTGCATTTACTCTGCCCTGCTGTGGTACCAGTTGCCAGCCTGGAGTACTTTCCTTCATTCCCTGAATTCCCACTGTCCTCCCACTACAAATCAATCTAATTCTGTGTTACTGGCCGGCATTTTGCTTTCAAGTGGCAGTGATCAAAAGTGGAATCTTTCGTTTCAGATAGAGGGTTTAGCAGAGTGGCTGGCACACGGCGAGGCCTCAAAAGTGCTATTATCATTTACAATAATTTATCATGATGTTTACACTCCTAATGATAATAAATGCTATGGGCAAAAAACTTGGTTCTCTTTTTCCGGTTCCTTTTATCATTTTATGTCCAGTCCTGAATCCATTCGACTGTTTATTAGGATTCACACTAAACCATACCTGTCAGTGATAGCTGCCCTAAGAAGCTTTTTTGCATGTTTCTCAGCATTTAATCATTTTAGGACGTTTGCTACAGAGATTCTCTAATCCCTTCCTCTTTTTGTTTACTCATGCATGTACTTTTTATCTGGTCATTTTTTTTAACCTCATTGGATCCCAGTGTTCACAGTCCTTCATTAATTCATTCAACAAATATTTACTGAGCACGTACTCTATGTCCAGGTACTCTTCTCGGTTCTGAGTGCACAGTGTTGAACAAGACAAAACACCTTTTACCCTCTGAAAAAGTTAACTGTAGTGGGGAGAAAGACAAAAAGAAGAAAAAAGGGAAAATATGTACATAAATATATATGTGTAATATATATAATGTGATATACTAAAATATGTTAATAGAATATAGCAATATATTTAAAAGATAGAGGAGCCGGGCGCGTAATCCCAGCACTTTGGAAGGCCAAGGTGGGCAGATCAAGAGGTCAGGAGATCGAGACCATCCTGGCCCACATGGTGAAACCCTGTCTCTACTAAAAATACAAAAAAAATTAGCCAGGCGTAGTGGTGGGCGCCTGTAGCCCCAGCTACTCGAGAGGCTGAGTCAGGAGAATGGCGTGAACCCGGGAGGCAGAGTTTGCAGTGAGCCAAGATCGCCCCACTGCACTCCAGCCTGGGTGGCACAGCCAGACTCTGTCTCAAAACAAACAAAAAAAAGATAGGGGGACAATCACGTAGCCTCAACCTCAGTCACAGAGTCAGTGGCTTTTTGGTTTAATTCCTGGTTCTGACCCCCATGGCTATATTCCCCAACCAGATCTGTATTATCTCATGACCCAAACAAGCTTCCCACTGACCTTTGCACATTTCCAGTCTTACCACTCCTCAGGCTTCCCAGACTTTCTGCCATTGGTGGTTCTGATCTGTGCATCACTCTGGGCAGAGGGAGAGCTTTGGGGGCAAAGCATGCCAGGAAGAATCTGTCCAGGGAAGGGGTGAGTTGAGGGCCGGTGTGGACAACAGGTACTCCATGGTCTTTCCCAAACCCATCTCTTGCCCATCAGTCAAAAATGAAGCTTTGTGTGTCTTGCATTTCAAAGGCATGCTTTAGCCACAGAGAACTTTCTGGAGGTTCCTCCTTGCACTGTGGAAACGTTATTTAGCCCAGCATCTTAAATGAGGTAGGCGGTATGGGAATACTTGTTAAGTGTCTGAGACCATCGGAAGCTGACCACCAAGGAGGCTCTGGGAATTGAACTCCATTGATAGGGATGGTGCAGTGAGCCACGTGAGTACCACCAATGTCCCTCGGTGGCTGAAGGACACCTGCAGCTCCTAAGCAGACAGCAGAATGAGCTCCAAGGAGCCACCCCAGGCCAGCAGCCAGCCTCCAGAGTTGTCTGATTCTTCATGGCCTTTTTCAGACTGGCGAAGGGTGGGCGCCCAGGGCATCATTAGTATCCTTCCATCACTTCCTCATTAGTTCTTAGATAGTGTTTTAATGACAGCTTGAGAGGCTCCGCATCCTGGCCTCCTTCTATTTATGATCCCCACCGTGTTAATGTGCACTTAATGAGAAATTCTTGTCTTGCTTGTAAATCCTGTAGCTGGCATTCAATTTATTGACAGATGTTTGCTTGGATCTCTTTAAAATTACTTCATAAATCTTCCCGGATAAAAGGCCTCAAGTTTGGTTATTAAGACAGGGCCTTGTTGACAGTTTCATATTTAACTGTTTAGAACTCAGCTGTCAGGGCTGTAATGGGGTGTACAGCCAAGGGGCACAGGGCATGGGTGCTGTTTGCCACCTCTCCTGCGCCTATCCGGGCCCTCCCTGGTGGAGTGTGTCTACTGTTTCCTGCAATCCCCTCAGTTAACTTCTGGGTGACCTCGCTGTGCCTTGCACTTCTTCAACTTATTCATTTAGCATATCAGCGTGTCAGTGTGATAAAGTGTTCTGCTGATAGGCGCTAAGGGCTGAGTAAGCCACAGTGCCTCCATCACCGGGGAGAAGTGTTGATGGGAGCCCAACGCTGAGGTCGCCCTTCCCACGACAGCCACCGGGCACCAGCTGGAAACCTGTGTGCTTCACCTCCATCTGTGGGCAGGAAGCAAGTGGATGTCGGGGACAGCGGCAGGGGGCTCTGCTTGGAAGTTTTAAGACCACACTCATCTTTTGTGGCCATGGACTTTTCAATGCCATCCTAAGTCTAGATTTTTTGTTGTTTGTTGTTGTTTTCGTTGTTGCCCATAACATAAAACTCACCTCAAAAAGACTTAAGGAAAGAGATAAAGGAAAAGAAAGAGAGTGAATTGGCTCACGTGATTGAAGTGTATAGGGGAAACTGCCTTCAGGCCAGGTGCAAGGGCTAAGGTAATTTTGTTTCACTCTCTTTCTAGGGTCCTCCTTCCTCTGTATTAGCTTCACTCTCAGATCCTGTCCTGGCCCCAGCAGCTCCACAGGGCTTCCGGATTCAGACCCAGGAGTACAGAAGGCCACGTGCTTCTCTTCCAAATGCCCAGGAGGAAAAAGGCTAATTAAGTCTCATTGGTCCCCCCCTAGGTCACATGTACAGGCTGTAGCCAATCACTGTGGTCAGGGGTAGGCTATGTTCTGATTGGCTAGGTCTGAGTCACGTGATGAGTTCCAATGCAAGCACAGGAAGGAAGATGAGGCAAGAGGACATTCTCCAGAGGAAAAGTGGGGCTGTGTTACCTGAGCTAGCCAGCACTCAAACACGTGTTCAGATGTGCTGATCAAGTTCAGAACAACATCCTGCTTTGTCTAATGCTTGCATTTCATTTTGAAAAGTTGTTATACATTGGCAGCCTCTAAGCTGCAGCCTCTAATGCTTGCATTTCATTTTGAAAAGTTGTTATACATTGGCAGCCTCTGAGCTGAACTACTGAGGGTGTGACCTACTCATTTGTAGAGTGCATTCAAAAGATTAAAATTCCAGAATACCCTGGAGAGGCCAGGCCATTGAGAGGTCCTCTAAACCCACCCACAAACCAGTAACAGTATTAGGATGAAAAAAAAAAAAAAAGAAAAAAAAATGCCCTGCTTAATACTATCACAAATCAGCCCATTGCATGTAAGACGATAATGAGCACTTGGGCCAAAAATAGCGTGTTTTTTGCTTACTTGCTGGTGTCCTGTCACATTGCATTGCTTGAACTGTGTCAGATCGCATTGAGTAACTTTGCTTAATCCGGCGCTGACGTGACCTGCTGCTTTGCAACACTTAAGACAAGTGTATAGGGACTTTTCTCCTCAATCCATTTCGTGTGTGAGTGAGTGCTGTTTACCAGATGAGGCATATGTAAATACTATTCGAATTGAAAACACATCGACATTTAAGCTAGAATGTATTAAGGGGCCTATGGGAGGGAAGGCACAAGAAACATTTACTCACAGACCCTGGCAGCCTTCTACAGGAGACTCATTCCTTTGCCCCAGAAAATGCCACGCTTACTAAATTCTGATATTCACAGTTTCCTATGTGGAAACTACTAAAAAGTTTAGGGCACACTATGGCTGACAGCCAGAAAGTAAACTTGGCCATGATTTTCTGTTAGGCCAACTCCCCATGCCCCCGAGAAACACATTCTTCACAAAAAATAATTGTAATAACCTTGATTTAGAGTTGCCTTGTAATGTAACTGCCCAATGGGTTCTCCTTGCCCACTGCCTAGACACAGTCGATTTGTCAAGACAGGAGAGTTGCAATAGAGAAATAGTTTTATTCACGCAGAGCTGGCTGTATGGGAGGCCGGAGTTTTATTGTTATTCAAACCAGTCTTCCTGAAAACTCAGGGACTGGAGTTTTTAAGGATAATTTGGTGGGTAGGAGGTTGAAAAATGGGGAGTGCTGATTGGTAAGTTTGGAAATGAAATCGTATGGAGTTGAAACTGTACTCTTGCACTAAGTCAGTTTCTGGGTGGAGGCCACAAGACCAGAAGAGCCAGTTTATCCATCTGGGTGGTGCCAGCTGATCCATTGAGTGCAGGGTCTGCATAATACCTCAAGCATGGATCTTAGGTTTTACAATAGTGATGTTACCCTGAGGAGCAAATTGGGAAGTTTAGAATCTTGCAGCCTCCAGCTGCATGACTCCTAAACCATAATTTCTAACCTTGTGGCTAATTTGTTAGTCCTGCAAAGGCAGTCTTGTCCCCAGGCAGGAAGGGGATTTGTTTTGGGAAAGGGCTGTTACCGTCTTTATTTCAATGGTAAGCTATAAACTAAGTTCCTCCCAAAGTTGGTTCGGCCTATGCCCGGGAATGAAAACAACAGCTTGGAGATGACAAGCAAGATGGAGTCAGTTCGGTCAGATCTCTTTCACTGTAATAATTTTCTCAGTTATAATTTTTGCAAGGAGGGTTTCAGTAATGATAACAGCAGGCACTTGTACAATGTTTGCTATCTGCCAGTTACAGTTTAATCACTGCATATGTTTTAACTCCATCAATCCCTACAACAGCCCTATGTTATTAGGTATTATTATTATTCCACTGAGAAAACTGGGGCACAGAGATGGTAACTACCTTGCCTAACAACCCATAATATTCATGGAGTTGAGATTTGAACCCACACAGTCTGACTCCGGAGCTGTGCTCCAAATACTATACTGTGTTTCTTATACTATGAAGTTTTATGGATAAACACACTGACTCAAGATTCATGCCACTAAATGGTATTACATGTATTAAAATGTATGAAAGAAGAATTAAATATATATATAACAATATATAAAATATAATACAGATATATATGTAGCCTAAGTATTTTTAAAAACTTTCTCTTCAACGAATTGAGTCCAGATATAATAGTTCACACCAAAAATAATGTTTATTAAAAGAAGATGAGAGAGGAAACAATGGCAAAATTAAATTTTGTTAAAACAATAAAATGAAGCAGGGAGAAATGTAATTTCACAAGAATGTATTCAACTAAAATTGGAGTGAAAATTTGGGCCTGAGGATCCTGAAAGATACAGCACAAGAAAAACAGGTGAAGAGTTACAATGTTGGCCTCATCCCAAGATTCAAAGTCCATGCCTGTCTCTCAAGACAAGTCCAAGAGAAATTTCTCCCATGGTTCCTCTGATCAGGACATGGTGGGTGGTGAGAAACATCACTTTCTTTTAAAGAAAGAGAGTTGGAGGAGGACCAGGGCCCGATAGAAATCCCATATATTGGTGTCAGAATGGCAGACCCACTCTCTTTTCCTGCACGAGATAATGGGGCCCCTGTTTTTCTTTCCTTATCTGTACAAATGTGCTGTCTTCATTTGTGTTCCCCAAGAACGACACCTCATATCAAGAATTTTGAGTACACGTTCTTTCTTTGGTTGTTGATCCTGGGTAACCCTAATAGCAGAGTGGGGCTATAAGACAGGAAGGGAAGGATCTTAATGAAGGGTGAGTTATCCAGCCTGACAGCCCGGTGGGCAGCAGGAGCTTCCTTGTGCTGGGGAATTCTAGAAAAGAGTGTAGAACACACACCTCAGAGTTATCCCAATGAGGGCTAAGGATGCTGGGATAGTTTGTCACCAAATCTTCATCTGTCATTGCTTGGAAGCTTCTAGGGGCATTATTCTCCAGCATTTCCAGCTTGCCCTGTGTGGGAACAGCCAGACAATTGCCCTCAACCAGAGAAGCACAGGTAATCCCAGAAGAATGCTTGGGAGGGAGAGGCACATGCCTAGGAAATATGCACAAGGCCCAGACAAAGTCTAGCATGGATAATTGTGGCCCTTGCCTCCTAGCACAGTTGTAATGATTGAATGAGGTAATAAACAGAAAGCACTTGAACTGCTGTCTAATTTGAGAAAAACTTAAAAGTTGGGGAAAAGCATGTTGGCTCACAATACTAAAACGTCTAGGAGAAAACCTTGAAGCTTCAGGAAAGGGTGGATCCAGGCACTCAAATATATTGGGCTAGGCAAGAGCATGGTGGGAGGGAGAATAGCCTGTGCTGAGGGGTGCAGGGCTTGTGGAACACAGATAAATTTTAGAGTTTGATTTAGTAAGGACCATGTCATCTTCGTGGTACATTTCATATCTAGTATATTAAGCAGATTCATTGTTAGATACTCAAAGTGAACTCAAATCATCAGCGAATGCAGTTGTGGCGCAGGGGGTGGATGAGTCAACACAATTTGGCATCGTGTAGCTAAAACCACCAGCGGTGTGATGGACGGTTTCATTTCTCCATGGACGGTTTTGGCATTGTGTAGACAGAGCCTAAATTGGTGCCCGCACCTCACACTAATCATGCCCAGAGAGAGATAACATGGAGCTATTGAGATCCCCAAGCAGCACTTTGGCACACACACTATCTAACGATATCAAGAGATGAAGGAGGCCTTCGAAATGAGCTTTTGCGAGTGAGTAATGACCTTCAGGATGTGGCTCAGGATTGTCTTTTGAAACTGGTATATCTTGATGGATGATTGAAAAGCTGCTGTCTTTGGTATAGTTTTCGCGGTTTTATATTTGGGGATGTGTAATAAATAAATGTGTAATTGCCCTCAACATGATGCAAGACCAGGAGGTGAGGATGAGACAGAAAAGTCCTATAACAGCATAAAATTTTATTAGGCTCCCCATTGGTAGGCAAGTCAGTGTTGTGTGAACAAAGAATAGTCTGTCTTAACTTGACCAAGATAGAAACCAATACAATGAGGAACAAATTCCACCAGTTGATTTGCAGGGAGGTAGAGGAGCGGGGCGGGCAGGGGGCGTGAATGATAGGTGCTCTGATTTTAAGATCTTTATGAAAGTAGTTTCAGTACCCATATTAATAACTGCAACAACCACCTGAATTATTGACCTTATAATTCTGAAGATTAACCAGTTAGTATTTATAAAGCATTTGAGGTTATTTTTTCAATTGGTGGGAGTAGCTACATTTCAGTGGCCTGTAATTCCTCTTAATTCATTGTTGTCTTTTCTTCTTCCATTTTGATGCTCAGGTTGATTTTGTGCCCAATGTATTAATTATATGCTTTTCGTTTTTTATTCTTTGTGATCTCAGCTCAGCTTATTACATATTTTTTGTTTTGTTTTCTCATGTGATTCTCTTTATTGGCTTTATATGTGGATGGATCTATCTGTCTCTTCTAAATTAATTTTGATCTCTTTTAGTGACAATTGATGGGTGACAACCTTAGGTATTATACATGGTGTCTGGAAACTGGGCTCAGTTTTCTTTTCATCCCACTTTTTTGGGGGGTAGGTCAAAGAATGTCTTTAATATCTCTGTATAAACTCCATTTTGAAGATTTGTATGTTAACAGTTTTGTGCTATCATCTACAAAGAAGGCATAGACACAAAAGTTTTCTTGTAGTCCTACCTCCCTCAATCCAGTCTAGAAACTTAAATGTTCGCAAAGGTTTAATAGTATTGTTTAATGAATAGTAATTCAATATTTTTCAAAGCTTTAATAATGTCATTTCATAATATCATTAGAAAAGAGATTTTTGATTGTTGGTTGCCATCTCCCTATGGTATCAACGTGATTTGTGTGAGACTAAGATTTCTTTTTTTTTGTTTTACACCAATATTCAGTTCCATCACATCTATGCATAAGACATGCACAAAATAAATGGTGGGTCTATGTCTTTTTGTTTGTTTGTTTGTTTGTTTGTTTGTTTTTCTGAGACGAGTCTCATTCTGTTGCCCAGGCTGGAGTGCAGTGGCACCATCTCTGCTCACTGCAACCTCCACCTCCCGGGTTCCAGTGATATTCCTGCCTCAGCCTCCTGAGTAGTTGGGATTACAGGCACGCACCACCACGCCCAGCTAATTTTTGTATTTTTAGTAGAGACGGGGTTTCACCATGTTGGTCAGGCTGGTCTCAAATTCCTGACCTTGTGATCTGCCCGCCTCGGCCTCCTAAAGTGCTGGGATTACAGGCATGAGCCACTGTGCCCGGCCGGTGGGTCTATGTCTTATAACAAGATTTTTATTGTTGTTACACAGCTTAAAATAGAAGCATTTGTACAAACCTGATAAATACAAATGTGTCGCTCGGAAAGTCCCTAAATTCCTGCAGCCAATGTTTTCTATATCATACCATTTAGTGTTTAATTACCTACCAACTTCAATTGATCCCATGAATGTTATTTCTCTTTGGGGATTTGATCTCAAATGTACTGAACAGTGGTTCTCAATTGGGGGAACTTCATTTCTCGGGGCACGTTCTGTATTGTTTGGGACACTTTTTATTGAAACAACTGGGGTGGGGAAGCTGTTAGCATCTAGCGGGTAGAGGCGAGAGTTGCTGCTAAGCTTCCCACAGTGCACAGGACACCGCCCACTGCACAGAGTGATCCAGCTTCCAACCTCAATAGTGCTGAGGATGAGAAATCCTGCTTCACTGTTTCCTAATTTCTTGTTTTGGATAGAGTACAGGCCTGACGCCCTGTAGACGCTCATATTCAATTTGAGAATATGGCTGAGTTTGCCTATTAAATCAGGACCCCAAGTGAATCTAAGTGCAGTGGTTTTGATTGAAAGAAAAAAAAAAGTTTTGCATTCAGTGTGTGTGAATCATGGGGTGGGGGTTGATACAAAAGAGAAAAAAAAATAAAGAAAATGAAGCCATCTCCCAATCTTTGCTGAGATTGCCATCAACATAAAGGCAGGTTATTAATCTTCAGGGGACAATCTTTGGATGGAGGGAATCCCTTGGGGGATATTGGAAATTTTATTGCTTTTCATTGGACTTAGTGTAAAACGGGGGTAATTCAGGCTTAACAAACAAAGCTCGGGTTGACTCACTTTTTTTCTGAGGCTCCAGAAAGAAAATAGAATTCTCACAGAGCAGGAATCAACCTTTTCCTCCATAAATCACAGGAGGAGGTGAGAATTTGGCTAATATCCAGAGCACTGCAAAGAAATAAACAATGCAAAGCAATCTGCGGCTTATTTGATAACCAGTTTCTCCATAGATACATATTTCTCTGTTTCGATCTTACACATTTTTCCCCCAAGCTAAAAGTTTTTCTGTCTCTCTTCCAGTCTATCTGTTAGGCGAGGCCTTGGGAGCAGGATCCTGACAATGTACTGGTCAGCTCTTTTAGGGTTTTTTTCTTTTTTTTTTTTGAAGTTGATTTCCTGTTCTGGTGAGCCATACATCACTGACATCCCAGTCTGTGCTGCTTGTCTGTGACAGAATGACAGGTGTCATTTATCACTGGGGCTTGCGGAAGCTGTGGGAAGAGGGATTGAAATTTTTTTTTTCTGGAAGGCCTCAGTGTCTGCCAGATCATTAAAAAGGGGGCTTTCCAAAGAAAGCTGTGTGTAATGTGATTGCACTTACTGTCAACGATAGGCTAAAAGAAAGAGAGAACATCAAAAGGGAGCAAGAGAAAGAGGGGGAGGAAAGAGAGGAGGAGTTTCTGCCAGGGGCATTTAAAGTTCTTGAGCTGCCAATGCAAGGATCTGCTTTAGTTCAGTTCTAGTGTGTGCATGCTAAATAAGTCCTTTAGAGATTTCCGCTCAGCTCATGGTGCCAATGAGGAGACCGTAACAGGAAACCTCTTTAATAGCACTTCTTCTCATCACATATTATGTAGGGCACGGAGACAGGCTTGGTACTGTACAGGGCATGACTTGCAGTCCAATCATTGAAGAGCTGAGGCAGGAAAACCTATTTGAACAAAAGCAGAGGGTCCCAATAAATCACGAGGCAAAACTGAGACCTGCTGGCAGGCTGCTTCTCCAAAGAGACATTTCCAGCATCCTGTTTGCATAAGCACACTCGGAAAATGCCCAGGAATATCTCCTTACAGCTTCTCTCCTCTTGGCATGAAGTCCGCCACCAAATGGATCTCCAGGGATCAGGGAATAGAGGCTGCTTATCATTTCATTGCAAAGGGGAAGTGTGCCTTTTTCTACTCCCTGTGCCATTCAAGTAAGAAGAAGTTAACACTTTCATAGTTCTGTCTATGTGCCGGACACTGCAGTAGATGTTTTACTTATAGACCTCACTGTAATCTTCATAGAAATCCTGTGAGATCGGTATTTCTATTTGGGGGATGGTATCTTTGAAGCACAGAGAGGTTAAGTAACTTGTCCAAGGTTGCACACTTCTTGGCAAAGCTGGGACTCAAATCTGGATAGTTGGGGTCTGGAGTCTATGCTTTTAGCCTCTTATTGGGAGGGTGAATGATGAACATAGTGAGGAGGCCAGATGATGTTGATAACCTCCAGATTGCAAATCTAACCATGCTGATTTAGGAAATTAGTAATTAATGATGATCCAAACCTGGGATGGGCAAACTACAGCCAGTGAGTCAAATCCCACCTGTAACCTGTTCTTATACAGCCAGCGAATTAGGAAGAATTTTCACATAAATGGTTGAAAAATTTTGTAAAACTCTGTTTTTTCTTTTGTTATATAAGTACCTGCACATATCCTCAATTTTGTCTCTTGTCTTGCAAAGCCTAAAATATTTACTAGCTGGTCCTTCACAGGGAGTGTTGGTGGCTTCTAATCTAAGGTAAAATCAGCTACAGCAAAAAATAAAATAAAATAAAAATTTAAAAAAGAAAAAAAATGAAAGAAGGAAAGAAAGAAAAAGAAAAAAGGAAGGAAAAAGGAAGGAAGGAGGGGAGGAAGGGAGGGAGGGAGGGAAGGAGGAAAAAAGAGAAGGAGAGAAGAAAGGAAGGAGAAAATTTTAAAAAGAGAAGAAAAGAAAGGGACTTCACTTAAAAGCAAATAAGAAAACTAAGATCCTCACCAGTGGCGCTCTGAGGCCAACAGAAACACTGAAATTGGGCTGACTTAGGTGTACTTAAGTGGGAAGAACATCCTTTCAAAATAAGTTTTCCTTGACTGCTTTTTCACAAAGCCTGCTGCTCGGAGAGACAAATTAGCTATTAGGTAATCTAGTTAATTGACAAGTGACTTAACTAATTACCCTAACATGCTTATTAAATGTTACCTTTCCCATTCTCAACACATTGTTAGAGCATCAATGTATTTAAGGCCTTATCATATCACGCTCTCTTGACAGCACATTCCTGTTAAAACAGAAGGTGCATGGAGTATGTTTTTTCTATCACTATTTTTCTCCCTCTGTGGATAGAGTCATAAGAGATAGAATTGGGAGCTGGGCACATAACAAGCCCATCCCTATTCAGGGACAATGTCCTATTATACTGGTGCCTATTCACTGAGATAGATTAAGAATGGATTAAGTAAAGAAATAGTGCATATTATCAAGCCTCAGCTAATGGGTGTAACAAAAGCTTAGAGAAAACTTAATTTGACTCTGGACTAGTCTTTCATAGCTGGGAGGGCTAGTGTCTATATTTACACAAATCTACAAATTCCTCAACCAAAACTCTTTGGTTTTGGTTGTGTTTTGAAGTTCAGAGTTTTCCAGATCTTAGAAAGAGAATATGGTACATATACCATGTAGCAGATAATACCTTCAGGAAGGAAGGTGAGGAATAGCATCTTGTATGTAAAAATATAAATATTTCTGCAATGAAACATTAGGATTACTAAATGAAATTTTTTTAAGCTTTAAAAAGTTCAATAGATTTTTCTGCTAAATGAATTACAAAAAATAAGTTTAAAAAACCTTTTGGTATTCAGAGCTTTTAGGATTTTTTGAATCAAAGATAGGGGATTGTGGACCAGGGTAAATGTTACTGTCACCTCACGGCCTTTCTAATAACGACAGCCTTCAAGTTATTTTTACATTTTATATTGATCATAATTGATACATATGAATATCATTGGTGATTATTCTTTAGCATGACGTGAGATGAAGCACAATATATATCAAGATGCATACAAAATAATATGTGTGAATGAATATATTTCATTATAATTAATGCTTTCATAAAATACTAAGCAAAATAAGAGGATTGGAACTAAATACAAAGATTCTCTTCTGTTTAGAACTGAACTCAAGGGCAAGGTTGCTGTAAAATGGGAAGCATCATCTGGTCCAAGGTTGACAAACTCTGATTTCTGCTAGAGCCATGCAGGTACCGTGCACTAAAATCCTAAGATATGCATTTTTCACATTACAACATCCCTGAAGTTAGAACGCATCCTCCATTCTTCATTGTACAATAGTTTGATTGGCAACATTTTTTTTTTCACTTTCTTGACAGTGAAAGTAAAAAAGCATTGAGCAGCTTAGATCCAATCCACTGCAGTCTCAGAGGTGAGGCAGGGAACCCAGGTGACTTGGGAGCTTACACCGTTTCTACACAGGACTCACTGGAGCTAACCCAAATTCTGCCCCTGACCCTGACCCTAACTTTAACCCTGACCCTCACCCTAATCTTTACCCTAACCCTGACGTTTATCCTGACCCTGAGCTTGACCCTTATTCTAACCCTGACCCTAATCCTGACCCTGATTCTAGCTGAATGGCTGTTGCTCTACCAGCTGTTGCCACACAGAAACACAGACCAGGGGTGGCCAATCAGATCTTTTGAGAGAAGCTAGAAATTCAGCCGTGCAGTCTCACAATATTTAACTGTTGCCAATTAAACTGTCATTTATTAACCCTATGTAGGCCAAACAAGACAGGTCAGTTATCCAGATTGGATCTGGCTCTCCAACACCTAGAAAGATTAATGAGTTGATTGACTAACATCACTCTGCTGAAATATGACATTATGTCTGACACCTCTGGTTTTATTTTTTGTCTGATTGGAAAGACAGGTGAAATGATTTAAAAAGCATAAGCCCAGAAACTCAGGGAACTCACAGCAGAGAGGGAGAGATATTCAAGTAAACATTATTACATTTATAACATGGTGTGATGCTTCCAGGGGCTCTGAGGACCCCGAGAAGAACTGCCTACCCCAGTCCTGGGCAGGCAGGAAACGATGCTCAGAGAAAGTGTTCCAAAGCTGACAGAGGAGTGAGTAGAGGGTGATGTGGGAGAGAGGTTGATAGGGATATTCCAGGGAAAGGGAGTAGCATGTGCCCAGGACCAGAATCCATCATGCCTCAGAATGCCTTTTCAAAAATGCAATCACCCATAACACAAATCAGGACATCCTATGCAGCCTTATGGAACCAAAATCAGCTGACCTATTAGGAAGTTGATAAGAAAGAAAAGAATATCTGCTGTGACCATAGCCCCTGACACATCCTATGCATTGAGGCAAGCATAAATGTCCTCTGTCTGGGATTCCAAGAGTCCCTGACACATCCTATAGTTCTGCAGCGAGGCAAGCATAAATGTCCCCAGTCTGGGATTCTATCAGAGCTCAAAGAGCAGGACTGTTCCTGCAGTCTGGCCAAAGCAGGCAGTGGCCTAGACAGTGCTAGGCAAGAGGTCCTTGTCACCAGGTGTGTCTTCAAAATTTGCATGGGCCACCCTGTCCCTCTCCTGCTTGGTCACGGCTGTAGATGACCACATCAACTTGTATATCGGGCTGTTATGGTTCTTGGGCTGCAAGCAATATCAACTGACTTGGTAACTTAAACAAAAAGGAAATTCCTGGGTGGGTTACCAGTAACTCACAGAATGAATGTGAAAGGTGGAAGACTAATTCTAGAAATGGGTCAATGCCAGAACCGAACCTGAGTCTAAAAAGTAGAAACTGCAGACCAGTCTGTTGAGGTCCCATCCCTGGACTAAATGAATTGTTCCCATGGTGGTAGCAGAGTTTTAAGAGCAAAAGCCTGTTAGTCCTTGTGAGCTAGTCTCAGAACTGTACTATGCTTACTTCTATTACCTTCTGCTGGACAAAGTAAGTCAAAAGGCCAGCCCAACTTAAGCAATGGAAAAATAAATGCTATCTTTTAATGGATGGAGCTTCGCAGTCACATGGCAAAATGTATGTATACAAACAAGGCCAATTTACCAATGATCAGTCATACTAGTTAGGGGACTAGAACAGTGGACTTGAAAAAGAGCTTCATCAAGCTATATCTAATGGGGAGAAAGTAGCAACTCCCCAAAAACTTTAGTTTTGTTAGGAAAGGGAAATCTAAGTGACCAAAAAAATTTTTTTAAGAAGTAAATGCTTTTTAATATTGCTCCTATGTATGATTCAGTAGAAATAAATGTCTTTTCCCATGAACAAAATTTGTTTCAGCAGTAACATAAAAATAACAAATAATAAAATTAGGTCTCCCAGCTTCTCTTCAACTTCCTGGCATAGCAGGAACTGCGACCTTCCATGCACAACCACTGCTGGTGCCCTCTCTTGCCCAGTCGAAGGATCCAAACAGTGTGGCCCAGAGATTTTTGATTCAAAAACCAGTTGCTGGCCGGGCGCGGTGGCTCAAGCCTGTAATCCCAGCACTTTGGGAGGCCGAGACGTATGGATCACTAGGTCAGGAGATCAAGACCATCCTGGCTAACCCGGTGAAACCCCGTCTCTACTAAAAACCCCGTGTCTACAAAAAACTAGCCGGGAGAGGTGGCGGGCGCCTGTAGTCCCAGCTACTCGGGAGGCTGAGGCAGGAGAATGGCGTAAACCCGGGAGGCGGAGCTTGCAGTGTGCTGAGATCCGGCCACTGCACTCCAGCCTAGGGGACAGAGTGAGACTCCGTCTCAAAAAAAAAAAAAAAAAAAAAACAGTTGCTGAAATATATGATGAAGTTCATCAATACTTTTCTTTCTGGAATACTCCAGCCCTCATTGACTACTCCTGTCTTTGAAATCTGAATGCCCTGAAATCTAGAGGTAAGTATGAGAGCTGGGCTTGAGTCACACACTTCCTGTATGACTCTGAGTCAGTGAATATCTGTAAAACCTCAATGTTCTCATCTGCAAAGTGATTATAGGAGTGTAGTTCCCTCCAAATTTTGTGAGCAGTGACTGAGACAACCTCTATGAAGCACACAGCATAGTATCTCATGAATAATATGCAACCAAAAACTATCCTTTGTTTATGCCATCATCATTACCATTATTGACATTCATTTAATTAGTTCTTCTGCCCCACTAGAAATTATTACATCTAAATATTACCTTCTGTATAAAGAATGCCTGTCACCTCGATGTAAGTTGGAAAAAAAATTAGTTAATATGTGTGAGACTTTTGTTTCTTCTAAGACAGGTGTTTGAACACGTATTGATTTTTTTTTTTTTTTTTTTTTTTTGGTCAGGAACTACATAAAGGTTAATCTCTTTTTCTGGCAAATATTTACTGAGTGCTTCCACGAGGACTGCTTGGGGAGCTCACCTGTGATTCTGATCTGGAATTGGACCCTCCCTGTGAAGTATTATTATATCAGTTGGTTTACCAGGCAGGGAACACCTGACCTACCCCACTAGGTAATAGGGGAAGAGTTTAATAAAAAGACAATCAAAAGGTAGGAGTGGTGTTTAAAAAACCAAGAAGGGATATTTTAGTGACCTGAGACTGGTGTCAGAAAGGAGGCTTTGGTAGAGGAACACAGGACTCATGGCAACCTGGTCAAAAGGAGCCAGTGGAATATATATTCCCGCCTCTCCTCCTTCCACCTGCCCATCCCCTTTGGACAAACTCCAGGGGTAGCCAGAGGACAGAGGATCTCATTGAGGGGAAATATCAGGGACAGTCTCCCAGGTCACAGGTCTGGGAAGGAGGGTGCAGAATTAATGTTCAGGGTAAGCAGAAGATACCTGGGACAGATCACTGAAGATTGAGGGAAAACTCAATGCACAATATCTTCCCACCTTGGGAAGACCCCACTCTGAAAATGACTTCACTTCTTAGGACATGCGCCCAGGAAAAATTACAAAAGGCTTTAAAACCCCACTTACCAGGGAATTTTGCACATTTCATTTCAGGAGATGGGTTATCTGGTCGATCTAAATGTTGGGATAGACTCTACATTGGCCTCAAAAGACAATTAAGACATGATCCTGTTTTAAGTTAATGAGAAAACATTCCATCACTGGCTGTCTGGGTCACAAACTTGTAGCCTACAAGACAGTACCACCCCTGGATATTTCTCTAATATTTTTTAAAACTTTAATTACTTATTGACTAATTAAATATGAGGAGGTTTTACATATGGCTCTAAATGCCTGTTTCTTTCCAGAAGTTAGAAACCTAACCCCATGAGTCTCATTTTCTCCTGGGAACAAGGGGCTGCAGCTGAGAGTGTGCAAGTTCTCCAGCTTGCCACAGTCCGCACCGTTCTCTATTGTCTCTGATTAGCCAGACCCATGTATCCTTTACCATTTTTATTATTCTTGTACTGTAAATTTCATCATGGTAATTTTTCTTTTTACCCATATCTCTATCAACGATGGGCCAACAAAAGGTAGTTGAAGATGGTCAGTGAATTTTAAGCAAAACTGAAGAAAACGTATGTCTCTGTGGAAGAAAAGAATCTTCCTACACTTACATACACAAAATGATGGTGTCTGCCTGGAAAGATGACAACTCAGTGGGCCTTCTTTGGTTATCTTATTGGCCTGGGTCACATGGGCACTGGGGTTTGCAGTCACACATTCCAGAAGAAGAGCACTTTTGTATGCACCATCTCATTTAAACCTCATAATAACCTTGTGAAACAAGGAGAGCAAAGCTTATCACCCTTTAACTGAAGAAGAAGCTCAAAGTTCAGTGATTTTCCCAAGGTTACCCAGTCAGCAAATGTCAAGACTAAAACCCAGATCTCATCGTGAAGGGCAAACTCACATGATTCAGAGATGACTGAGGCTTGTGTAGCCCGGAAAGAAAAGAATTGCTCAGGTTTGTCCTACATTTCAGGATGAAAGACCAAATGCAGTGATTTCCACACTGTGCTGAATTAATACTTTTTTTCTTAATTTTTTTTCTGGCCTACTTCATTTCCCCAATAGGTTATATTCTAAAGGTGGCCAAAGATTTTAAGATAACATTTCTGTAGGTAGGGGGAAATAAGAGCTGTTGAAATGACCTGAGTGTCATCTCTACCTCCAGGGACAGATACCATCTTCCGACTTCTATCTGCCTTAGAAAAGTTAAGCAAGAAGGTGCAGAGCTTTATTAAGCAGAAAAACATTAGACCTTTCAGCTGCTTATGCCATCTAATTACCTGTGACTCCTGGCATCACATGCAAGCTTTATTACTGCATGTGTGAAAACTGCAAGGCCTGCTTTCATGTCTGTCCTTTGAAAGTCCTCCCAACATCTACCTCTGCTCAATTTTCAGTACAGCTAGAATCTTACCCTCTATGAGAAAAGAAACTAATTTCTCAATTATGCTTAAAATTTAGTAATTCTAGGAATAATTTTTTTTAGAGCTTAGATCTTTATGGGCATAAAACACTCCGATTGTGTTTAAGGATTCTACCTTTTATCAATGTCTCCAGTGGGTTTGAACAGAATTACTTCCTTTGGCAGTTTTCTGGAACTCTCTATACATTCATTTCACTAATGTTCTGTTGAATAAACCTGTTCTATCCTCCAACATTGAGTTGGGTTTTTTTTGTTTTGTTTTGTTTTGTTTTTGTTTTAAGAGATAGGATCTTGCTCTCTTGTCCAGACTGGAGTGCAGTGGCATGATCATAGCTCACTGCAGTCTGAAACTCCTGGGCTCAAGCAATCCTCATGCCTTAGCCTTCTGAGTAACTGAGACTACAGATGCACACTACCATGCCACACCCTGAATTGGTAATTTTAAAGAAAGTATTCTCATCATGAAAATGTCTCCTGTGCTATAGGAAGCACTAGATAAATGTTGATTGGTTTATACCAAGTGAAACTAGTGTTATGTATAATAATATATCTCAACATATTTAATCTATTTGATAATAAAACTGATTTACTTCTGCTTTTAGAGAGAGGGAGAGATGAATAGATTGTTCCTTGAGTGCTCTTCATGCATTTATTTATTCAACTCACATATTTTAAATACCTACTTTCTGTTTCCTGGGCATTTGGGGGTCTCAATAAAGAATAGTAAAGTTTCCTGCCCTCAAGAAGCTTATACTCTAAAGGGAAAGAGCGGTGAGCAGTCACAGCCACAAACCAATGAATTCCAGGTAGTGAACTCTGTCACACAGAGAGAAACTGAGAAATTTGAGTGGGGGCTTGTGAATTGCTGCTGCCTTGGATGGATTGGTCAAGGAAGATCTCATTTGGGGAGGCAATGTTTGAACAAGATCTGGACGAAGTGAGGAAGGAAGCTGTGTGGCCATGAAGGGGACAGTGTCCCAGGTGGAAGAAAACAACCAAGACCTGGAAGTCACCATGGGCTTTGGAAACAGTAAGGAGATGCGGATGTCTGGAGCCAAATAAGGAAGGCGAAAGTGGATGAGACCACCAGGGGGCAGATTGTGCAGAGCCTATGGGACTTCATAAGGACTTTGGATTTCACTGGAAGAGTAATGGATGAGGCTAGAAGGTTTGGGGCAGGAGAGAAGCATCATCTGACTTACCTATGAGCAGGTTGACTGTGCACCAGTGGATGGACTGTGGCGGGGGTGAGCTGGTAGCAGGCAGGCAGGACAGGGCTGTGACAGTCGGTGGTGGCTGGGGCTGATAGTGGTGGGCTGATAGTGGTGGAGGTTGTGAGAAATGGTTGGATTGTGGGTTAATTTTTGAAGTTTGAGTCTATCAGTGGGAGAACAAGACACGAAGAAGGACATTGTTAGTGGCATGTATTTTAAATGAGATGATCTCAATGTCCCCAGAAAGTGACTCCTGTTTTTACTCTATCAACATCCATTTCCAAGAACCTGACTCATTGCCTATCAGACTGTCGGGCCCTGGAGCCCTCCAGCTGTGATAATGTCCTGGCCTTCAAGGACCATCCCCTCCCCAACCATGGAAAGGACAAGTTACAACCCTCCTTCATCACCACCACCTGTTCCAGGCCACCATGGCTGCACTCCTGGGCTTCCTGTGGTATTTTCTCCCATGGCCTCCCTGGCTGGTCTTTGTGTCACCTGCCCACTGTGCACACAAAAGCCACAGTGATCTTTCTTTAAACCTCAAAACATTCTTTACGTTGACTCTCCCTTTTTTCCTTCATTACATTTATTTTTAAAACAAATTTTATTTCATAACCATATAAGAAAAATTAGCAGAACTAATGATAGATAGAAAGTAAACATGAAAACAAATACGATAGGTACAAAACAAGGTTGTTGAATTCCAGCTCATGTATTTGACAGCCTCTTACCCTCACAACCATGCTTTGTTATGACCATTATCTCATTTTAATCATAAGTAAACTGAGTCCCAGAGAGATTAATTGATGTGCCAAAGTACATAAAGCAAGCCAGGGAATGTACCACCCTAGTTTCCAGAGTTAAATGCCAGGCTGAGCCTGTATTTTTGTCTTTTCCTCATCCTCTATAGTGGAATCAGCAAAGTACAGCTCATGGGCCAAGTCCAGCCCAACACCTGTTTTTGGAAATAAAGTTTTATTGGCACACAGCCACTCTTATTTGTTGACGTATTGTCTGTGGCAGCTTCTGTACTATAATGGCAGAATTGAGTAGGTGCTACAGAGACTATGTGACCCTCAAAGCCTGAAATATTTATTATCAGGCCCTTTATAGAAAAAAGTTTGCCAACCCATGTTCTAGATAGAAAAAAAAATGAAGTACATCAAAGAGAATAAGTTATAGTTCATGTGACAGACATAACATCTATTCTTCCCATGACTGCAACAAAATGTCAGTTAAAGAGAAATAAATGTTTTTTGAATGAATGGTTTAAAAAACAGGAGTTAAGAAAAGAAAGAAAACACTTAAGTGACCAAAGTCAGTAAGTTTTCTATTGTTCAAAATAGGAATTTGCTCTTATGACTTTATTCTTTCGGTTGATTCTGACAGTAAATTTATTCATTCTTTTTTTATTCATTTGACAAAACTTATTTAAATGTCTATACCATACTAAGCCAGTACCTGTAATAGCAACAGCATGTTCCATGCTGAGCAAAGCTGACATTTTTCTTGCCTGAACATTGCTCTCCCTCTGGTGATAGAGACAGTTGTTAGTCAAATTATTATAAAATTTGACTAGTCAGGGAAGTTGGAGGAGGCTTTCCCGAGGACATTGTGTTTGAGGTAGGAGCTGAATGATGAGGAAGTGAAGAGGAGAGGGAAGTCCATCATCCCAGAAGGGAGGGTCCACATATGAAAAGGCCCAGTGGTAGGAGGGCGCATAGTAGGCCCTAGGAAATTCAAAGCAAGATGCCTGGATGTCTGAAGAACAGAATGCAGGATGGGCAGATGAGAGAGAGGAGATTGGGGAGGCAGGTATCCCTGACCATACTGGGCTAAGAATCTCATGTTAAAGAGTTATTCTCCATCCTAAGAAAATGGAAAACATTGAAAGGGCTAAAGGGAGTGGTAGCTTTTTATGGGATGATCTTTCATCTTCCTGGGTTCAGGAGTCCACATCAAATCTCTTATGGCTATGCTGAGTCTAATCCTTGGTCGTGCAAAGTACTTCTTCTCTGTGTTCCATAATCATCTCTGTTGTTCAGTTCAGGTATTTACAGTATTGCTGGAGCCAAGTAAAGCATGCACAAGGGCAGTATTAAGACAGATATTTTTAGGGTCGGGGGCAGTGATTCATGCCTGTGATCCCAGCACTTTGGGAGGCTGAGGTGGGCAAATCACTTGAGGCCAGGAGTTTGAGAGCAGCCTGACCAACATGACAAAACCCTGTCTCTGCTAAAAATACAAAAACTAGCTGGGCATAGTGGTGGGCACCTATAATCCCAGCTACTCAGGAGGCTGAGGCATGAGAATCTCTTGAACTCGGGAGGTGAAGGTTGCGGTGAGCTGAGATTGTGCCACTGCACTGCAGCCTGGGTGACAGGGTAAGACTCTGTCTCAAAAAAAAAATGGTTATGTGGCAAACTACACCTCTGGAAACACTTTTCTTTTACTCACCATAGGCCCATCTTCTTTAAATTTACCTCTTCATCTATTTATTCCCTATTCTTAATCTATTTCTTCATAAGGTGCTAATAGGCCAGGTGAAAATTTCTACTAATATATTAATAAAAGCAGGCCAGCGATAGGCTTTAAGAATAAAGTCATGATAAAGTTAGCAAATACAGAGGGGAAAGAAACAGCAAAATCTTTGGTTTTTTGTTTTGTTTTGTTTTGTTTTTTCAAGAACATTGCTACTTGGTTCCATTAGACTCCTTTGTAAATGACAGAAAGCAACTCTGGTTATTTTCAGCAAAACAAAAAAGGAGGTAATGGAAGGCTATCTGATGAAGTGGTATTTGACTTGAGAGCTCATTATTGAGGAAAAACCCAGCCAAATGAATGTCTGAGGAATGAGTGCTCTAGGCAGTGAGAAGGCCCTAAGTGTTCTAGGCAGTGCAAAGACCCTGAGGTGAGAGCAAACGTGGTGTGCCACAGGGTTAGAGGAAAGACCCGTGGGTGGGAGGAGGGTGAACATGATGGGGAGCACGCAGACTGATGAGACAGGGCTTTGTAGCTCATGGTAAGGAGTTTCGATTTCATTCTCTGTAATAGGAAGCCTGCTATAAAATATTGCCTGAGACTGGGTAATTTATAAAGGAAAGAGGCTTAATTGACTCACAGTTCTGCACGGCTGGGGAGGCCTCAGGAAACTTACAGTCATGGCAGAAGGCAAAGGAGAAACCAGTAACTTCTTCATGAGGCAGCAGGAAAAGACAGTGCAAGCGAAAGAGGAACTGCCAAACACTTATAAACCCATCAGATGTTGTGAGAACTCACTCACTATCATGAGAACAGCATGAAGGAATCCGCTCCCATGATTCCGTCACCTCCCACCAGGTACCTCCCTCGACAAGTGGAGATTATGATTCCAGATGATATTTGGGTGGGGACACAGAGCCAAAGCATATCACAGAGTTTTAAGTAAATGAGTGATATTATTTGAGTTAAAGTAGAGAAAGATCACACTTTAATAAGCAATTACGATATCTCAGGCACTATATATCCACCTTAGGTCCCTTTCCTTTAATCTTCACCAATGAATGGGTACAATTATTATGACTTCTCAGATTAGTAAACTGAGGCTTAGGGAGGAAAAGTGACTTGTCTGGAGACACATAGTGACTGTATGGCAAATCTGAACCTCAACCCTTGTCATCTGCCTCCAGTTCCTGGCTCGAAATACTCACTAAAGGCTCATTTTTATTGCCATTGTTTATGATGTTTATTTTTGAAACCCTTCCAAGAGTGTTTTGTGGATTGCATTATTCTTTTCTTCTCAATTTTATGAATAAAAGAGACTCTCCTCAAAATCATAACTGAAGGAAAAAAAAATAACAAATTTGTAGTTTCCTCTGAAGAACTTCATGGACACCCAGCTCAGAAGAATCTGGCCTGGCCGGGGATGGGGCAGGGAGGGAAGGACTGGCTGCCGCAATGGTTTGGGTTCGGTTCATCATTTGTGAGAATTAGGAATGTTCTTTGGATAAAAGATCAAAGACAAGCTTACTCCTTTCTATGCTGAGATGTTGCCCACTTGCTTCCTCTTTTTTATCTTTCCTGGTAACTCGACTTCAGTTTCTCTGATGGTAAAGAGATGAGATCAGCCACTGGGGAATCGGTCGATGGGATCAGGTTTCAGTCATCAAAAAATTACGTCAAGTGCTAAGCATGAGTTACCTTCCATTGCCAGTGTCAGCCCAGGACATGACTGCAGGGCCATCAATCCTGCCTTCCTTGTCCTTGTAGACATTAAAATATAGGGTACTCTGGGAATTCGTTAGGAGGGGGTGTTGCATGGGAAAGGAGGGGCTATGCTCCAGGAAAAAGCGGGTATAGAGGCAGAGATGTAGCGTTCTAATGCTGTTACCTTGCACATTCTAACTGTTAACTACAGAGACATGTCCTGATGGTTTTCTTTACAAAGCTGGGGAGGGGAGAAAATAAGAAAGTTAATTTCAGAGTTGGAAGTAGATTTAAAATGACCTTCCTCAGTTACAAATATAACACCTGCTTATTTTTAACCAGTTTCTTTCCAGTTCAATAACTTTTATTGAGTGTTTCCATCATAATCATTGTTTTTTAAAAGTTTACTATTGGAAAATACTGAAAAGAATGTAGGAAAGCAATTTCCTCCATAGTCCTACCATAAAGAGGAAGATCCATTCTGTTTCCTGTCTATCAGCCTCTCTGCTCCTCTTTTAAACACCGAACCCAACTTTTTTATTGTTTCAAATGATGTGACTATATGGTACCTATGATTTTTGTGATAGGCATCACACCCAGGAGGTGTGGGGGTCCCCACCTCCTGACATCCCTGTCCTTGTGTGATTTTATCCTCTTGAGAGTGGATGGACTTATTGACCCTCCTCTAGTAAACAGAATATGGCAAACATGTTGGGATGTCACTTCCAAGATTAGGTTATAAAAAGATGGTGGCTTCCATCTTAAGCGTATGCACGCTTTCTGTCTCTTGAATCACTCACCCTGGGGGAGAGCCAGTAACTGTGGTGTGAGCTATCCTCACACCACAGGTTTGGTGAGATACTGAAGGTGTCACTAGGCAGTCCACAAGTCTGCCAAAAATCACTTGCCAAAAACTACATGAGTTAACTTAGGAGTGGGCTCTTCATTCCCAGGGCCTTGACTGCAACCTGGTGAGAGATTCTAAGTCAGATTCACTGAGCTAAGCCCCTTCTAGTTTCCTAAACCACAGTTTCTTTTTATGTAGAGTTTCTATTTTTTTTTAACTATTATCCTAAAATAGATTGGAATTCGTTTTAGGATTAGGAATCAGCTTGGATGACTGGATCAAAGGGTAGGAATATTTGTATTTCTCTGGATTTTTATTAAACAACTTCTCCCCAGTAGGAGAGATTAATCGATATACTACTACCAGAAATGCAGGTCAATGTCTACTTCATCTCGCCTTTGCCTTTTATTTTGATTACTGACAATTTGATAGGCAAAATATTTCATAGTTTTACAACTATTAAAAGGAAGAGATCATTTTCCTGGTCACCTTTCCTCCTTAAAAAAAAAAGGAATATACATAGGGGTTGAAATACTGAGATAAGGAACTAAATATTAACTAGAAGAGGTGCTGTCCAATAGAACTTTCTGTGATAATGGAAACATCCTCTATCTGTGTGTCTACTCTAGTAGCACTAGGCATCTGTGGCTGCTGAGCCCTGTTAGCTAGTGCAACTGAGAAACAAGTTATTTTTAAATTTTATTTTATTTTAAACACCCACATGGAGTTAGTGACTACTATATTGAACTACACTGTTCTGAAGGATTAAATGAAATACTAGCCTTCTATAGAAGAAAGCAGTTGAAGTGAGACACTGAAGTTTTCACCTTCCTAACAATATCCCCTTTTCCCTATGCATTGGCTTTAAATAGGATGCTCCATGCGTCTGACATTTAAATCATAGTAACATTATTTCCATAAGGAACTCCATAAAATAAACATATGTTGTGTACCATAAAAGGATAAGCTTAGAGGTACCTAATATCATTGATGTTTGTTTGGGATGCAAGGATCCTTGATTGATACTTATATGATCACCACTTTCATTTAATCTCTGCTTCTACTTTCCAATATCCCTGACTAGTGGTCTTGCAAACCATTACACTTGTCACAGAGGCTGGTATGAATGAGTGGATGGATAGATGAGTGGATGGATGGATGGATGGATGGATGGATGGATGGATGGATGGATGGGATGGATGGATGGATGGATGGATGGATGGATGGATGGATGGATGGATGGATGGGATGGATGGATGGATGGATGGATGGATGGATGGATGGATGGATGGATGGATGTGGATGGATAAAAGTAATAATAACGGCTAACACTCATAGTGTGCCTATTAAGTGTCAAAGTTTGGACCCAAGGTTTTACCTGCAATATTTCATTCTCATTCAATCTTTGTAATAGCTCAAAGAGGCAAGTGTCAATAACTTTTCCTGTCTGGCAGATGAGGAAACTGAGGAAATAACTAGTAAGTTACACAGCCCATGTGTGAACTAGATTTGTCTGCCTTCAAGCCTTTTCCTAATCAATTATCCTACATCATACCATGAAGCTGTAAAATAGAGCACCATGAATTATTTACACCTTGTCACATTGTCGTGGTGGCAATTGAAAATTTTCTCCTGCAGGTAGCTACAGATGCTAGGGAGAAAGTGCTCGAAACTGACAGGTACCTCACTTCCCTCTAAAAGTGGCTCTTTCACTTTTTATTGCTGACCAACTTCTAACGTGTCAGTGGTACACTAATGTGGTTAACTGTTTGCCTGGGGCAGAAAACTAAAGCTTCTGGCATGCAATTAAAACCTGTCTTGCCCAATTGGGCAACTAATGAGATCAGCAACAGTGGAGGCTGCCTAGTTAAGGCGTAGTTTGTGTCTCAGATCCCATTTCACGGGGCAAGTGAAAGAGTGGCCAAGTGGAGTCGCCTGATGGTGCAATTTGAAATGTAATTAGGTAGTCCTCCCAGCCACCCTTGACTGCCCATTTGGGTCCACACACAGACTCACACACAGCGGTGACTGCAAACCCTCGCACAGCCGCTTAACACTGAGCTCCTTTCTGATGGGCTCACACAACACTCCCATCATTCTGTCTTCTGGCCTGGACACTGAAGTTCATCACAAACTTTCTGGTTTCAGATGGTGGCATATGTTTAGTGGTCCCATTCCCAAATCTGTGAACTCTTTGTTCCTGCAATGACTTACCAGAAACTAATGCAAGTTGAAGATTTGTCTAAAATGGGCTGTAGGGACAACTGGACATCTCCACCCTTCGAGGATATTGCTGGGAGCTTAGAGTCCATGTTAGATTTCCCCATCCTTGGTTTTGTTATTAAAAGGTTTCTCAAGAGGTGTTGGGTTAGTTTCAACATATTCTGTTAATCAAGTTAATTTTGATATACTTTATTCAACAAATGTTCATTGAAAACCAACTGGGTAAGAAAAACTCTAAGTGTGGTGCACACAGCCATTGAATAAGGCAAATTTGGGCTGGGCATGATGGCTTACACCTGTAATCCCAATACCTTGGAAGGCTGAGGCGGGAGGATTACTTGAGGCCAGGAGTTTGAGACCAGCCTGGGTAACATAGTAAGAGCCTGTCTCTACAAAAAACAAAATTAAACATTTGAAAAATTAAAAATTAGGCCAGGAGTGGTGGCTCATGCCTGTAATCCCAGCACTTTGGGAGGCTAAGGTCGGTGGATCACTTGAGACCAGGAGTTCAAGACCAGCCTGACCAACATGGCAAAAGCCCATCTCTACTAAAAATACAAAAAATAGTAAGGCATGGTGGCATATGCCTGTAGTCTTAGCTACTTGGGAGGCTGAGGTAGGAGGATCACTTGGGCCTGGGAAGTGGAGGTTGCAATGAGCCAAGATCACACCACCGCACTCCAGCCTGGGCAACAAAGTGAGACTGTATCTAAAAAAAATAATAAAATCAAAACAAAAATAAGGCAAACTCTCTGCCTGCATGCAGCTTACCATCAATGGTGGGAAAAAGACAATAAACAGGTACATAAATATGTGAATAGGATAGACTCAGATGCTTCTAAGTATTGTAAAAAAGTAAAACTGATAATGTAACAGTGAGTGACTAAGAATAAGGGTGGAAACAACTATGGAGACAGTGCTCAGAGGAAGGTGACATGTAGGCTGTGACCAGAATGCTGATCAGTCTCAGTCAGGAGAAAAATCTGGAGGAAGAGCTTTCCATGCAGAGAAAGCAGCAGGTGCAAAGGTCCTGGGGTGAGAATAAGTTGGGCTTGTTCTTTCTGGAAAAGAAAGATGGTGGCTGGAGCTCAGTGAATCCAGAATGAAGTAGGAAGATGAAGGTAGAGGCCAACAGAGGCCAAGTCATGTATGACTATGCTCTCTATGGAGAAGAGCTTTTATTCTATGTCAAGAAGGATATAGTTTACATTTACTGTAACCAGACACTAAATTGAGCACTTTATATACATTTTCTCTTCTGACCTTCACACCAACTATATGAGGTGGACATTATTTTCACCATATAGGTGAGAAAACTGTTGCTCAGGCATGTTTAGTAACTTGCCTAAAATCACAGGTAGGAAGCGGGGAAGTCAGGCTTCAAACCTATGTTTGTCCGACCCCATCACTCATTCTCACAGTCACCAGGCTGTGCTGAGATCAGACCTTGTGTCAGGGTGGAGAATGGTAGGGAGTAATGTTTTGTTTCTTTGCTTGCTTGGGGGGGTGTGTGTGTGTGTGTGTTTCATAAGGGACTCTAGGTATTCCTCAAATCATATCATTTGGATGGCAGTTTAATTCATAATGTCTTAAACATTGCAATCTCGAATCGTTCTTCATGGAGGCCATGTGTGTTTGAATGAGAGATGCAAGTGGTGAAGGTGGCAGAGAGGTGGACTTTGCAGCACCTGCCAATGCACACTGCTACTGGGTAGGGTGTTACGTCCCCCATAGAGTCTGTGAAGTTAAGACAAATGTGATATTAGCACCAACACTGGAATAAAGAAGACAAAGTTGAACATGTGAATAACTGTCTTTCAAGGTGTTTCCTTATGCCCAGGTGACAAAAAGTCCCTGGTACATTTCTGTCTGTCTTTCTGACAAACTGATTTCCACAATCTGGCAGGGAGTGGCAATAGTCGCCTTGCCAGGCGTGGGCAATCTGATTTGTTGGACTGCAGGGTCTGTCTGGCATCAGTTGGTCACTGTTCTTTTTGGCATCATGGGGGTGTGATTATGTCTAGAAGGCAAGCAAACCTCAGTCCGCGAGAGCAAGTGCACTCTGAATTTGATTTGTTCAGGGTTTGAACAATGGCACTGTTGACATTTTGGACTGGATAATTGTTTGCTGACGGAGGCTGTCCTGTTCATCATTGGATGTGTAGCCCCTACCCCCAGATGCCACTAGCACCTCATCCCAGACTGTGACAGACCAAAATGTCTCCAGACATTGTTCAATGTCCCCTAGGAGCCAACCTCCCCACCTGCCAAATAAAAACCACTGGCTTATTCATATAGTCCAGTTTATGGGAACGGAATGTGTTCTTGGTTAAACTCCAAAACGGTTAAAATCCACTCAAATATACCAATCCAGAAGCTAGAAATAGCATCTATAGCTGGCTATTCAGAGACTTTGCCTTAGAAAAATTATGATGAATATTGGAAAAATTGATTGAATATATATGGATTCCATGACATACTCTGAAAGATGTTTTTGTTTGTCTGTCTCCTTGTATTCATTAGGATAATTAAGGCTAGCTGGTGATGCAAACAGCTAAATATCTCAGTGGCCCAACACAGTCAACACGCATTTTTCACACATACAAAGTTGATCTCTACATGGTGACTCAGATGCAACCTTCTTTACCAGGGTAGCGTTGCCATCTGAAGCATGTGGCTTCCAAAACCATTGAAGAAGGTGTGAATGAGTTCTGTAACTGATGCCCATCACTTCTGCCCACATCCCATTGGCCAGAAACTGGGAGAGTGGTCTTCCTGTAGGAAGAGAAAGAAGAAAAAGGATTTGGCAAACAGATAGCATCACTTCTGCTATCATCCTAGATATTAGCTTTTCAGTTTATTGAATAATGTTCAAAATATTTTTGATTTGTAATCTGAATTACAAATAAACAATATTTATGACAGTACAGTCTTCCCTAAACATGCCAAGCATCAGAATTATAGACTCCTCACGTCCTGCCCATCCATTCCAATTTGAGAGGTCTGAATGAGGTTTAGGAATCTGTACTTTTTACTTGCTCCAGGTAAGTGGGATGGATAGGTATCCAGGACTCATTGGTCTCAGATCTAAGTAGTCTTACATCTTCATTTTTACTGCCCTTCATTAGGTTAAGAAATTGAGAGTTGATTCTCGCATTTCTGGGCTTTATTCAAAACAAAAATTGTATTGTCAGCTGGTTTCGGCTCTTCCTCCAATCTGGTAAACTCTACAAGCCATAATTGTACCAGCTCCTGGCCTCTCAACATCATTGCTCCAGCCGTGTTGAGCTCAAGTCTCCCATGTTTCTTTGACCAATGCTCCACATTACTCAGAAATCTCTTAGGAAATGCAAATCTGTTGGTTTTATTTCTTTGCCCAAAGTCATCAATGATTTCCCATTGTCCTAGGATCAAGTCCAGATGTTTTATTATCTACCTAAAACACTTTTCTTCCAACTTTCTTTTTTAACTACATCGCCAAGGCTAGCATGGTTCCTGGCATATAGTAAGCCCTTCAAAAAAATCTGTTGCATGAATGAGTTTGTAGAATGCACTGAACTGTGCATATCTGTAAATTTAAACTTGTCAAAGGAATTAGATGTCATTCCCCCTCCCCTTTTTAAACAGAATCCAGTTTATATCAGTTCTTCACAGTGTCAAGAACTCAAGTCTTGAGAATAGTGGTCTATTTTTATAGAAATTTGCATATTACTTAATAAATTTTGCAAATGTGCATGCCCAGGTATGTGCCTATATATACATTGCATATTATACTTATGGAAAGGTATTTATACACAGTTCACAGTTATATATCCAATGTATGGTATGTGTACTTATACATTCATAAGTAAACATATTCAATAAATGTATGTGTGTGTAAGTTTCTATATTTGCATATATATGCCCATTTTTTTTCCGGATCTTCATACTACCATTGAAGACAAGAATGCTATAACTACTGTTTGGAAAACAGATGTGAGAACTGAGACTTGCAGAGGAAAATCAACTCTAGCAGAGTCACACAATTACAGAGCCAGGTTTTGAATGGAGATCTATCCAGCCCCGAAGTCTAGACTTTGTCTTTCAATTACACTGCTTTTCTAGGGCTAGGCCGCTTCTAATTTCGTGTTAACATTTGTACCGTAAACAGAGTCACTGTTCCTCATAAATAAGCAAATGAAATTGACATCTAGGCTAAGAAGCAGTAGACTGCAGCCTGTATCTACTGTAATGCGATTCTGAAAGAGTTTTGTTCATTTCCTCTTAGGATAGATACAGTTTTGTATTTCCTAGCAAGCATATGCCAAAATCTGAGTCTGCTTCCTTAGAAGTTTGGCATCTTTCCTCTCACCTAAGATGAACCAGGGTTTCTGAACCTTGACGCTTTTGAACCAGATACTTTCCTGCTATGATGGTGGTTGCAGGGGCCGAGGAGTCTGTCCTGGGCCCTGTACACTGTTCAGCAGCATCCCTGGCCTCCACCCACTGGATGATCGTAGCACCTCTCCCCCCAGGTTGTGACAATCAGAGAATGTCTCCAGACATTGGCAAATGCACCGCCAGTCGTGAATGCTGGTATATGTGGTGTGAAAAAAGGTTTCTAATAAAATAATGCTGAGCTTAATGGTACTAAAATAGGAGGCCTTTACATAATGAAAGGGCATTGGTTTGTCTTCCTTAAGGTGAGGGATATTGGATGTTAGGACGTCAGAGTGGTGTTTGGGCCCAGATCTAGCCATTCCCAAGACACATGTCTCCGGCTCTTCCTTCTCCAGGCTCAAATCCCCACACCTTTCATGGTGCTCCTCTCAAAAGGAAGGAAAGACAATAAAAAATGAAAAGGAAAAAAGTAATTAAAAAAAAAAGAAAACACAAAAAGACATAGTTTCAAAATTACATGTCCTTACAGTCTGTCCAGCTAATAGAATTATGCACCGCAGCTTAAATTTAGACATTGAGTTTCATCTCTTACTTAAATGTATCTGTGTGTTTTAATAGGAACATTCAGCTTTGCTTTTATTAATGCAAAAACATTAAGGCACCAGCCCTCGATCCGAAAGCCTTAAAGGGCTGTTTCCAACAGAACCTGTCATAAAATGTGCTCTCAAGCGTGTCCCCTTTAAGAGACTCCAGAATTAAATGTTCCCGTATGTGAATTTTATTTTGTACAGCACATTTGCTTTATGGCTACAATTAAGTTAGATGTGCCGATAACAATGTCTGTTTTCCATTTTAAATCGCACATTTCAGACAGTGTGCATTGTTTTATTATCTAATCCACATGCTTTTAATTGCAATTATGGTCCCTTATGAGTCCCCTGGGAGGGCATGATTGCAATTAAAAATGTAATTTAAATGTTAATTAATTACATTCATTTTCTAAACTGGGAAAATTTCATTTATTATTTTCATGTGTTGTGCACTTATCCTAAATGCATTACCTTCTAAATGTTTTTTTTCCTAAATTAAGTGTTATGTTTATAAAACAGGGTGTTTAATACCCTTTAAAATTTTTGTGAGGATGTTTGTACAAATTATTACTTTAAATTAATTGATTCTGAGCTATATGCAGGAGTTATATGTTTTATATTTAATAAAAATAATTTTGTTGACTTTTCTGAGGCTGAAACATGGTATCAAAATATATGTTTTTCAGGTATAACTCCCAATGCAATCCCTCCCCCCTCCCCCCTTCCCATGATAGGCCCCGGTGTGTGATGTTCCCCTTCCTGAGTCCAAGTGATCTCATTGTTCAGTTCCCACCTATGAGTGATGGGTGCAGCAGACCAACATGGCACAAGTATACATATGTAACAAACCTGCACGTTATGCACATGTACCCTACAACTTAAAGTATAATAATAATAAATAAATTTAAAAAATATATATATATATATGTTTTTCTCGTTTATTTTCTGGTTGACTTTGATATGGAGAGGAAAGTCTACTTTTTTATGACTATCATTATTATTGTTTTTTCTTAAACAAAGGGAGAAAGGTATTGTTACTACAAATGATACAGATCATTAATATGAAAAGGACTTTCCCCCTAGATGAAAATTGCAACCTAAGGAAGAAATGTATAGTTAGATTACTAAGTCATCCTGCCTTATATGAATAAAGCGGAACAAAAAAAAAACCACAAAGACATGAAGCCTTAAAAATCATTGTAACTTACTAGGGAAAAAAAAATGATTGCTGTATGCATATCCAGTCAGCCCTGTCATTTTTCTGTCTATTTCACCTTGCCTGGAAGAAGAGGGTCATTTTAGATATGGATTATAAAGCAATGTCTATCTACTTTAAACTCAGAACCGTATCCATTTTGGTTGGTTTTAGTGAATTAAAGTGTAAGTCCCAAGAGGACAAGGGCAGAATTTAAGTGTTTTTCCCAATTCAGTTCCAAGTATAAGCTACATGTGATCAATTAATAAAAAGCCTTTTGAGGATTTTCTTTTTTCTGTTTGTTTCCTCTTCAATTGGCCAAATCTTCCTTTAGCTCTTTTATTTTAAAAATGCCTGCTATGTCTGAACTCTGGCTATTGTTTGGGTTTTATTTTTATTTTTTTAGATTTAAAATATTCAAAAGATGTCTTAGGAAAATTCTAGTCAGTTAACAGTTTAAGCTGCTCTGTGGGTAGAGGAGGAAGAAATAAGGGAGAAAAGAAAAAGTTCCCAGACTTACAATGTTCAGCAAATATTTATGGCATCTTCACTCTGGAGTCTAAGCTTGAATTTTTTACAGTCTTAGTAGAGACTGGGTTTCACCATGTTGGTCAGGCTGATCTCAAACTCCTGACCTCAGGTGATCCACCCGCCTTGGCCTCCCGAAGTGCTGGGATTACAGGTGTGAGCCATGGCACCTGGCCCCCTGGGCTTTTTCTTCTTCTTCCTTGGCCCTTGGTGGTTTTGTCTGATGCTCAATGGCCAGAAGGAAACACACCGCAGTGCTCATCTCAACAGCTTTCTTCCAGGAAACACGGCACTGCTTTCAGAGCATGCACACCTTGTTATCTTGTCCCTCCGAGGGAGGTCAGGTCGGTCTTCTCATCCCTCTCCCACAGATAAACAACTGAGGCAGAGGGCGGATTGGGGTAGGGCAGGTAGTGGCTGCTCCAGGCCATGCAGTGAATCAGGAATTAGTGCCAGAATGAGAAGTTCCATCGGCTCCTCTAGAGTCCTTGGATTCAGATTGGTAGTATCCCGACCTGTAGACTTGGTTAGCGTGTCACAAAGACCGACTTCCCCCAACCTTTGTTGCACTCATTCAGCTGAACTTCGCTGGGCATGTGCCAGCTGCCTGTCGAGGTGTGGGGAATCCTTCAGTGAACAGGACAGAGCCTTATTCTCATGGAGATCATTTGCTAGCAGAGGAGGCCCATACTAAAAAAGTAAATAAGTAAACAAGGTAATTTCAGATCATTACAAGTGCTGTGAAGAAGATGAGTGTGCACACACACCCCTTTAATCCAGATATTTGACACTCACTAGACAGTTAAATTCTCTCCTTGCTCTTTCATTCACAAAGTGTTTGACAACAGGTGCTGAACCGCTGGAGTTACTGCTCCTTAGTTCTAAGGTCATCTTCAGGCTTTTCCCTCTCAAATGCCTTTTCCACATTTTCCTCCTATTTTCTCTCCCTCTTTCTTTTACCCATTTTCCCCTCCCATCTGTAGCTTCTCCCTAATAAGCCTCAAAGAACACCTCATAGACTGAAATAGTTCTTTGCCCTCATCCTTAAAAGTTGTTGAACACCTGTAGCCAGCAGGTGTCAGAGGGACAGCTGTAGAATCCTTTTGGGAGGAGGTGTCTGCTAGGCTTAGTTCACCTCATTCCCCGGTGCAGGGAGCCAGCGGGCAGGTTTCTCAAAGCGCTCTTAATTGGGGGTTGCTAGGGAGCATTGTTAGAATGAAAAACCAAGGCGACATGACTGAGGACTCCCAATCCGTGCGTCTTCCATACAGCATTGATTACTGACGTTGGTAACCGGTACTGGTACAAAACTCCCTTAATTATTTCACAGGGCTTAAGTCAAGAGTAACAGGATATTCGTGATTTAATCAACATTGTTATCTCTAAATTATATTTTTATTTAGAAGTTGTCTTTCTTTCTTTCTTTCTTTTTGAGACACAGTCTCGCTCTGTCACCAGGCTGGAGCACAGTGGTGTGATCTCAGCTCACTGCAACCTCTGCCCTCTGAGTTCAAGCTATTCTCCTCCCTCAGCCTCCCGAGTAGCTGGGACTACAGGCATGCGCCACCACGCTCAGCTAATTTTTATATTTTCAGTGGAGACAGGGTTTCACTATGTTGGCCGGGATGGTCTCTATCTCTTGACCTCATGATCCACCCGCTTCAGTCTCCCAAAGTGCTGGGATTACGGACATGAGCCGTCGTGCCCGGCCAGAAGTTGTATTTCTTTATGTATTTTTTTTATTATTGTAGAAATTGTATTGTAGAAATATTTTTGTTATTATCCTTTTTTGTTATTATCATTGTGGAAATGGGAGTCTTAGTTGTCCAGGCTGGCCGTGAACTCCTGGCCTCAAGTGATCCTCCTGCCTCAGCCTCCCAAAGTGCTGAGATTATAGATGTGAGCCACTGCATCCAGCCACTGTATGCATCTTTGTAACCTACCTGCCTTACAAGGGGTAAAAGCACACCTAAACCAGTTCCCAGGAAAAGCTCTGTCCTTACCCAGCCTGATTTTAGATTCCAATATAGGTTAAAATTGCCATGGCTCATGTGAAGATGAAGAGTTAGTATAAATTGTTAGTTCAGGATTTAGTCAAGTGCATCTCAAATTTTAATGTGCATATGAATCTACTGGGGATCTCATTAAAATGTAGATTCTGATTCAGCAGATCTGCGCTGAGATTCTACATTTCCAAGGAGCTTTCACTGGTGCACATACGGCTGGTCCTCAAACCACACTTGAAGAAACAAAACTTTAGACTTGCCCTTTAATTCCAGTTCTGTCTTCAGGGCCGCATTAGGTCTTCCATGAACCCTTGGCACCTTTACTTTGGGGGCCGCTCCCATTTAAAAAGATACTAAAAATTATATCCTATGATTACATTAGTATACAGACAAATATATTAATATTCTATATTTAAGCAGTTTCTTCTATCTAAAAGTTCATTATTTTTCTTCTGATTTTAAAATAAATAAAAATCTGGTCATGGACGCCCACATAATGTAGTTCCTAGGTGCTGTCCCTATAGCGCCCAAGGTAGGAGTTAATCCCACTGTTGCCCCTTACTGACTTCATGCTGAAACTCTCAGAGCCTCTATTTCCTCATCTGTAAAATGGGGATCACAGTATCTCTCGCACTGCTTTGGGTCTTTGCACAGTGCCTGGTGCATTATAAGCACTCTGGAAATGTTAGCTTTTGTCTCCAAAAGTGACCTGGCCCCCGTTAACTGTCAGTGTCTCATAACCTATTAAAAGTCAGATCCTATATACGTTACTGCTGTTCTCTTAAATCTGCTTGATATGTCCTACTGGTTGCATGACCTGGATAATTTCCATAAATTAACCTCTTTTACCTTCCATTTCTGCGCGACCCTGCTGTTCCTCTTCTGGAAGGGCCCCATGATCTCTTGGATGCAGCAGACAGCGATGCCACACGAACTCCGGCCATGACACTCAGCACCTCCCGCAAGTGCTCAGACACTCATTTGCAGCTTGTCCTCTAAACTCATCATTTCTATAGAAAGGCAGCACAGCCCCTGATGGATCTGGAATTAACTGTTGATTTTTCTGCCTGTCACTCTGAGAAGAGGCAGGGACCACAGAGCTAATCACATGAGGCATCACCATCACTGTTTTCATGTTCTTTTGTTTATCTTAGCTCCTGACTCCTCCTGACTGTAGTTGCCTCCATCCTAAGACTCTATCCATTGTAAAACATGCTGCAGATTTGGCAAAAGCTTTGTTGAGGAGGAGTGAGTGAGAGGTGGAGAAGGAACCCTAGCACATTGAATGAACACACAAATTGCATCCCAGTTTCATGTAGAAATTAAAATAAGGTGGTTTCAGGGTGAAGGAAATGCAATCACATTTTATGGAGTTTGATAAAATTCCATAGTCTCATTAAGGAAATAGCCATCACTGGGATGTGGGCCTCACTTTATAAGAAGATAGAGTAAAATGAAGCTTAATTTTCCTTTGTAGTATTTTTGATACTTCCAAATAGTCATAGCATCCAGTCATAGCATCGCCAAATGATAGATGCAGAATTTGCTATAAATTTGGATTTTCAAGGTATATCCTTTTTAATTTTCTTCTACAGGAATTCCTGTCACATGTACTCTTTGAAGTAATAATGTAAGGTCTTAAGTCTTCATTAGCACTTTGCATTGCAATTCAGAGCATCCACTCATTCGAAACATAAGCTGTACTTTTAGTGTGATTTTTTTTAAGGGGAAAGGAGTCAAACCCTTGCCAGTTGGTCAAACTGTTTTCTTTTTAGTTTATCTTCGTCACAGTCCAAATCTTTCTCATTGAAAGGGAAACATTTTCTGATCTCCACCTTTATTGATACAAATGTTGATTTTTTTTTATTATTAAAAGAATATCTCCTTCCTCAAAAGGGATTTCCTTTGAGTGTCTCTTTCTCATTTTCTTCCAAGTAATTCTTCCAAATTGACCCACACCGCATCTAGTCTTGGCCTCCACTGCCAACCTCAATTATAAAATGGAAACTAGGTGAACAAATTATCAAACCTTTTATGGGAAATGTGGAAACATTCCACATTTAGAAATTTTAGAAATATTTTAGAAATTTTAGAAATCTAAATAATATTTAGATTTAGATTTAGATTCTAAATATTTAGAAATTTTAGAAATCTAAATAAGCATTTAGAAATATTCACCAAGTTTTACTTCTAGCCATCATGACTTAATCACAGCTGCTGCATCCATAATTTTCACCTTACAGAAAGTACATAAGCAGTTTTGCAGATTTCAGTGCTGGGACGCCAAAGGATCCAGACAAGTCATAGGTGAGACGTCAGGTGAACAAACTACCTGGACAGTTGACAAGGTTTCCGGCCGTCCCAGAAGCTCTGGTGCCACCTGAGTAGGCTTACTGAGTGATAGCCCATAATTGACAGGTATTACCTCTTGACTCCGAACATCTGGTCTCCCATCTACTCCCTCCCCTGGTTCTTCTGTGACCCACCGTCATTGTCCAGGCAGCCTTGCCTGTTGAACATACCGCTTTACCAGCACTGCTTCATAAATATCTGCAGAGCCTTTGGCATATCCACACATGTATTTTACAAAATTTAAGTTCAAACTAAAGCGTGCTGGGGGCCAGAGAAGATAAATGCCAGCTTTTTTATCGTCAAGGTAACGATAACAGATTCACTAGAATTTACATAGCACCAAAGTCGATTTACATGCTTATTTACTCTGTTGTTCTCCTTTAAAAAAAATGGAGTTACCCTAGCAACTGTAAGATCACATGATGTTCAGAATAACCGTAATAGAAACACCTTCTGAAAGGAAAATACACATTTCACCAGATGCATATTATAGGCACATAAACTGTCATTTATAGAATGTCGAACCATTTTGGAAGTGATTGGAGGAGGTTCATGTGGCATTGAGTACTTTCCTCACGAATTACTTCAGTAGCTTCAGAGATTCTATGATAAAAGAAAGAGATTGGGAGAAAGGGAGGGCTTTGGATCTTCTCCTGGGTATGTTGATAGAATTCTACACTGTATCTCGTTAGCACATCAGCAGAAAGAGCACATTACCAAAATCCATCTTTCATTACATTTTTGCATATGGGTAGAATCTATTCCTCTATTCAGACTTTGTTCCAGTTCCCAGAATGATGGCATTTTCCCTGGAGGGGACGGTTTGCTTTGTCTAAAGCAGACTACTCAAAGGGAACAACCCGAAGTAGAACAACCCGAAGACCAAGAAATGGCTTGGTCACTCAGCCAACTGGGTTTCATTTCAGTTTTACAAATTAATTTGCTGAAGTCCAGGGTAAGATAGAGGTTTATGCAGGGATCACACCAGGGTAGCCGTTCCTGATTTTGGTTCAGTCTTGCATGCTCAGGATAAATAAAGCAACCCTGGAGAACTCTGTAGTTCTAAAATTCATGTAGAAGGGGCCGCAACTGCCAACATCTTTCTCCTAACAATGCTGAAATATATTTGATTAGGAGCACACTGTTCGGGTGATAGGTACACTAAAAGCCCAGATGTCACCAAAACACAATCTATGTATGTAAGAAATCTGCACTTGTACCCTTAAATATATATTTTTAAATTTTAAAAATTATAAAATAAAATGAAAAGATCAATTGTTCACACCGAAAAGCAAAAAGGGACAAGGAGCTGCCTTACTGAGTCAGACATGCGGCTTGTGGGAATTGGAGCTTTTATTTTGCAGAATAACATAAATTAGATCCCCACAGTCTCCTATCCAGACCGTCTGATGGTTGCACTTCAGACTTAGCTAAAACCCCAGCCAGCTCCCTTATTTCCTGGTCCCTCCTTTCACTGAGTGTGACCCACCATTTCTCACCTTTATTTTTCACATGTTCCTCCTTTCCCCAGCTCTTCGCTGTCTCAGTGTTTTTCCACTTAAGTTTCTCCTAACTTAACTGTCATCTCCCGGAAGAACGTTCCCTGGCCACCCTAGATAAAGAAGCTCTTCTCTATACCCCTTTTTTTCTTTTCTGTAGCTCCAGTCACTCTCTGAAATGATATTTTTCATGGGTGTATTTGTTCCTTATCTGTTTCCCCAACAAGACAATAGACTCAGCAGGGAAAGGACCATGTTGTTCCTTTTTCACGAAGGTACCCCAGCTCCAAGAAGAGCGTCTGGGGTGTAATTGCTGCTGAGTACATATTTACTCCACAAACAACAGACTGGAAGAAAGTCTAAATGGATTCTGTTTCTCACAGATCAAGGGAAACAAATAGAAGTTCAGCATCTCTCTTGAAAACAAATACATGGGACAGAAAAAAAGAGGCCTGGAAAGATGGACTGAGCCCATAGACACAGAAGAAAAGCACCTGACAAATCAGGACCTCTGAGGAGTGAGGAGCAGAGGCCATGGCTTTCATTTAGAAATTAACAGCTGTGGGCTGGGCTTGATGGTTCACGTCTGTAATCCCAGCACTTTGGGAGGCCGAGGCTGGCGGATCACGAGGTCAGGAGATCGAGACCATCCTGGCTAACACGGTGAAACCCCGTCTCTACTAAAAATACAAAAAATTAGCTGGGCGTGATGGCGGGCGCCTATAGTCCCAGCTGCTGGGGAGGCTGAGGCAGGAGAATGGTGTGAACCCGGGAGGCGGAGCTTGCAGTGAACCGAGACCGGCCACTGCACTCCAGCCTGGGTGACAGAGCGAGACTGTCTCAAAAAAAAAAAAGAGAGAGAGAGAGAAATTAAAAGCTGTGCCCAGACAGCCAGTGTAACTGACCAGAAAGACTGAATTTAGCAAAACATGGTTTTAAAAAAAATTAAATGAATGAAATAGGTGAAGAAGTGATGGTAGCAACGTGGGGGCCTCAATTCTCTGACTTTTTACTTGATGATCTTAGGATATTACGCATCAGTTCATATTGCCCCATCAAACACCTACTATGTGCCACATATAGTGCCTGGGCTGCCTCCTTCCCTTCCTTCCCCTCTCCTCCCCTCCCCTCTCCTCCCCTCCCCTTCCCCTCCTTTCCTTTCCTTTCCTTCTTTCCTTTCCTCCCTCCCTCGCTCTCTTCCTTCCTTTTCTTTCTTCCTTCTTTCTCTTTCTTTCTTCTTCCCTTCCTCACTCCCTCCTTCCATCTTGTCTCACTCCTTCCTTCCTTCTTTCTATCATTTTTCTCTCCTTCCTTCCCTCCCTCCTCCCTCCCTCCCTCATTCCCTCTCTCTCCCTCCAATATGTAGTAAGTCTTCATTATGGCTCCAGCATGATTTTGCAGCTTCCGTCATTCATTCATATGCTCATTCATTTAACAAATGTAGGCAAAGTACTCTGATCCATGCAAAAGTGGATTATCCAGTCATGACCCACCTCTGCCTAGAGGTAACGAGGTGGGTGGGGTTTGCCCTCATGGCATTTCCAGTCTAAAGCGACATTAGACAAATAGTTACAAATGAGTAACTAAATGCTTGTTTAATGGTATTAAGTCAAGTAAAAGGATCAAATTATTTAACAACTGCTAATGATTAATTAAAATGGTGCGCATTTTGCCAAAGAATCTCTCTAACTTTTGGTAATCTGAACTTCTCTTTCCCTTTGATAAACGTGCTCAGAGTAAAAAACAGCCAACTACCAGGAAGGTTTTGTGCCGAACTTTGTTCCCAGAAGGTTTAAAGATGAGTGTCTCTCATCTTTTCCTCTGTAATTCATTCTCTATGTGTGTCTCTCTCTCTCTTTGAACAGGGAGAGAGCCTATGTGTTTTCAATGTTCTAATAACCCCAAATTTAGACATGAACCATTATTTACTGACATTTAATGAAGTTACCTCGTGGCGTTCTAATGATTGCTAGACGGAACAAATCTAACGATTGTTAAGATGGAACTTTACAAACCCTTTCACTCAAGACAAGTGGCCTGTTCTCCCCGCCTCTACTTGAACTTGGTGTACTGAGCAAAAGACATGCAAGCAATGAGGTTGAGACTCATTTTTCAACAGTAACCAAAGAACAGTGTGTACTGGATCCCTGGCAGCTGAGAAAGGACCCTTCCCCTGGCTGGGAGACAAAACTTCAGTGAAATTAGGGCATTCTCCCAACCCAACCGTTTCCACCCTGTGCTGACGTGAAAAAGTTCAAAGGATATTACGGGCAATGCTCTCAAGATGTGTTTCCCTCGAGAATATTTCAGGTCTCCCAATGTGCAAGGGCCCCTTTGAAGTCAAGATTGATTGAAAAAGCACAAGGGTGTGGAGTCCAAGAATTTGAACGTGGCCATCCTCTGCATCCCTGAGTGAAGATGCTGCTCGGGTCAGTATTCATATTAGCTTGGCCCACTCCCTTTGCCTGTGGTATGTACAGTGACCCCGATGCAGAGCAGGTGGAGGTCAAAGCAGGGCATAGCCAGGGATTGTGACAGGGGCTTGAGAAAGTGTTTTCCTTACATTGTAGGGGGATGATTCTGCTTGGCAGGATTCAAGGCTCAGCTGAGTGTGAGAAGATCCTTCATACGCAACCACACACACATATACTCAGATTCCTCTCACATTTCTCATGGAAAACTGATCCCACACAGCTCTGAGCAGTTTCCTGGAATGCAGGATAAGACATTCAGCTGATCAGTGACTGACCTACTAGGGACCTGATTTCCTGAAATTAAAGCCACTGTCACTGCCTTGTATCTTGAGGCAACACAAAGTATTGTCTTTCTAAGTTTTCAATTTCACAAGGCAGCATCGTGAGAGTAGCCAGGATGGGTCAACCATTCGAAGGAAACACAGGTGTGAGAGCAAGGCTGCTCTGCAGATTGCATCCACTTCTCTGGATGCTTTTGGGGTGTGGGTGGCTCCAGTCTCCCCATTGGCCTCAGGAGTGTTATCCTGAGAGAGATGAAGGGAGTCCTGCCTGGCAGCACCATTGCCCACGACGCTATCCAGAAGACGTGCAATGCCAAGGCCAACAGTCAGTTCCCTCTCAGTCGCTTCACCTCCTGAACGCATCTCAACTTGTATTTTGCCTTCATCCTGCCATTTTTCTCTCTTTGTGGCCTCTTGTGGGACTGTGGCTTTGCAACACAGCATCATCAAATAAATCATCTCTCCACTCATTCTCCCTTTCCTTCACCCCTTCCCAATCACCAAGGTCAGTTGTCCTTTATAGAATTTGAAATGATTTTTGGATTTGATTCAACCAACAATATTTGCTAAGCAGCTACCGTGTGGCATATTCTGTACCATGTTTCTGGGAATGCAGTGGTGAGCAAAACCACTGAGATAAATGCATTTGACTTACTTTTTCTGAATTTCAACATATCTTGGAGTTAATGTTTTTTGGAGGTCAATACTTGTTTTTCCGAGCATTTTATTCCTTTTTAAAAATAGTCTTTTTTAAAATGACAGAAGCAAAATGTGAATTTTAAGGCATTAGAAAACAGAAACAAACATAAATAAGAAAATAAAAACATCCATCACCCAAAGACCACATTACTAACATCAGTGCATACTTCCAGAATATTCTCTGTGCATATACGTATATTTAAACACAAGATTATAATAGACATGCTATTATATAACCTGCTGTTTTCAGTCAACAATCTCTATTTTTCATTTTAATAATTTTTATTGTTTTTAATTTTTTTTAATTTTATAACTTTTTGAGACAGAGTCTCACTCTGTTGCCCAGGCTGCAGTGCAGTGGCACAGTCTTGGCTCACTGCATCCTCTGCCTCCCGAGTTCAAACAATTCTCATGCCTCAGCCTCCTGAGTTGCTGGGATTATAACTGTGCATCACCATACCTCATTAATTTTTATATTTTTAGTAGAGATGGGATTTCACCGTGTTGGCCATGGCTGCTCTCAAACTCCTGGCCTCAAGTGATCTGCCCATGTTGGCCTTTCAAAGTGCTGGGATTACAGGCTTAAATATTCAGACCATAATCATATTCTTCCAGTTACACCATAAATGTCCTTTTCAGCTGGATTGGTCAGACTGTTCCTAAATTCAAGAACACATGTTTTATCCAGTTGTTTTGTTTATACATCTTTTAAAATCTTCTTTTTACGACCCAGAATTATAGAAGAGATTGAGCCAATTGTTTTGAAGAATGTCTTTCCTCTGAATTTGGGAGCTTTTTGCTGTCATTTAGCCTGTTTCTCCATCCCCGTAGAAGTGATACATAAAACCTCATGGGTTCACATTGGACATTTATTTTTCTGGAATACATCAGACATGTAGGCTCTATTGCAATACATCTGAAAACACAAAATCTGTTTGCTACAAAGTTGGTGATAGCCTCTGACTTAAGATGATGGTGGCCAGGCAAGGTGGTTCATGCCTGTGATCCCAGCACTTTGGGAGGCTGAGGCAGGCAGATCATGAGGTCAGGAGTTCAAGACCAGCCTGGCCAACATGGTGAAACCTTAGGAGGCTGAGGCAGGAGAATTGCTTGAACTGGGACCCAGAAGGCAGAGGTTGCAGTGAACCGAGATCACGCCACCGCACTCCAGCCTGGGCTACAGTGGGAGACTCCATCTCAAAAAAAGAAAAAACAAAAGAAAAGATGATGGCTGCTGGGTTGCTCCATTATACAGGTACAATAGTTACTCACTTGCTGCTAGGAAGTCATCTCTATGGGTCTACTCTTTTGCTAAATGGATGTTCAGTTGCCCCTCCAACCATTTTCTTAATGGTTTGAACACTAATCAATAATCCCTTGCCTGTATCCGTAATTTAATTGAGTTTTTAAATGATATTTTTTTCCATATCTATCATCAGACTACAATCATTTCATTGGCTCTTAACTTGATTCCTTCATCATGGCTTTTAGGACTCAGGTGAATATTAGTCCAAGTTGAGGGTTACCGTGAATGGTGCCCCCTTGGGGCTGGCACTTGGGTGGGTTTCTTACTGACATAAGGAGGACTTTACTCAGCTCTGCTGCAGATGCTTCCAACGTCTCTCCTTTCACACTGTGACTATCATTGATTTGACCTCTTCCTATCACATACTCTTATTAACTTGATTCGTAGTTCCCTTTCATGTAAGCTGGTGGAGGGTGGGGCCAGCTTGTGTTGTCCAGCTGCTGCTGTTTGCTTGCATCTCTTTCCATCTTCTTCAGTGGCTCCTTGCAATTGGCCATAGCAGGAATAATTATACCATTAAAATCATCAAATGCTCCAATTTAGGGCATTCTTTTAGAGCTGGGTATTAAACATTTACCAGCTCACCAGTGGTTTAAGCCATCAGTGTTCAAACCTGGCTGAAACTCAGAATTGCCTGAAGAATTTTCTATAATACAACTTTCAAAAACCCACTGCAAACGTACTGAATCAGAAACCGTAGGCTTGAACCTCTGCAAGTCTGTGTCTTTGATAAAATACTGCAAGTAATAGTTTGAGGGTTTGAGGTCAAGCAGTCAGCTCAAGGAAGAAAACTCTATATGTGCTCACATCCATCTCACTTTTTCTGAGTGGTCTCAGGTTGCCATCCTCACCACCTGTATTGTTTTCAGGGCAGCATGTCAAACCGAGGTACCACCATTATTGAAGATGGTTTCTTTTCACCTGCCTGCAGGCATTCATCACACCACCTTTCCTCTCTGCCACCTGCCTTTGCTTTGAGTCTTTTAGCCCATTTCCAAGTCATTCTCTGTCTGGCATCCACCTAAATACAACCACGCAGGGGAGAGAGGCAGCAGCCGTATTAACAATCACCCCTCATCAATCACTTTGGGGAGAGTTACTTCTTTGCAATCTAAACATGAAAGCCTGTCCCCTCTTGGGGGCAGTGTGTGGGCAGGGACACTAGGGTTTTCCTTAAAATATATATATATATATATAATATATACGTGTGTGTGTGTATATATGTGTGTATGTGTATGTGTGTGTGTGTATATATATACATATATATATATATATATATATATATATATATGGGCCAGATGAAAAGAAATCCCCCAGGGCATAATCTCCTTAATTACACTTCTACCATTTTTCATGGAGCCTGGTAGTCCGAGGAGCCCCTTTCTTTGTGTGTATGTGGCCAAAATGGGTTTTAAGCTGTGGAGGGAGCAACCTAATCAATTTCCTTGGCCTGGGCCTTTTAGAATCCAATATAGCATAGATGCAGGACAGTGATAATGATAGGACACTCGCCGCACGTCCGGGGGCTACACATCGCTGGTGAAAAAATGTCACGCCCAAATGAATATTGTTGGCCTCTGGTTCCAACACCACCAAGAAAACATGGCAGTATTATGAGCATTCCTGTTCCTTCTGTCGATGCATTCAGGATGGTTCTTACTTCTGAGGCAGGTATCGATTGTGTATAGGTGAGGCCCCCCCAGTGCCATTTGTCATTTCTGATATAATATCGTGTTATCGTTTAAAGCTGTAATGGGAGAGGTGTCTGTGTTTAAAGCAAACCGGTGTCTCGAGCTTTGATAAATGGCTAGATGGTCTTTGTTTCTGCAGCAGTGAGCAGTTGCCTTGCTATTTGCTTTACCTTTTATCCAAGAATAACTGTGTGAGGAGTTCTGGAAGCGAGCAGTATCATTTTCTCAGATGTGGTCCGTGGCTAGCCGGGTGGTCCTAGCAGAACAGCTGTGGGATTTTAGCACCCGACAGGATGTTAGCAGAGGGCCTGTGTAAATCTGAAACAACTCAAGCTCCACATGGCTGCATTTGGTTGAAAAGTTCTCAGTGCTGTTTTTTTAAGGTGAGAGGACAGGAAATGCTGATGGGAAAGAAAAAATATGTGCTTGAGATAATAATTTTATTCAGACAGAGCATTTCTGAGAAAAAGTGATCTGAGGGGAAAGGGTGGTGCTCTCACCAGGGAAAATGGGAAATCAGTAAAGTGTGGCTGTCGCTAACATATGCATCCCTCCCATCTCCAAAACCATGGCTCAGGCAGCTCCTGCTACCCTTAGACCCCCCGCCTCCTGGTAACATGGCTCGCCCTCTCTATATATCATTAGAACCCTCGGAAATGTGGCACGAAGCAAGTCTGGAACACTTTCTGTTCCTGTACCTGAAGGTATTCGTGGGTTACAATCATGACACTTAATTCATCAGAACAGGCAGTTTGTCAGGACAAATAGCGTAGTTTTGTGCCCACAGTTCCCTTCTCAAAATTCATGAAAACCAAAATGCTCCCACAATTCCAATGCGACTTTGCATGGCGGCAGTGACTATCATTTCTCTCTGCCTTCTTTAAGGGGGAGGGGAGGGCCAGCCATGTATCATTACATAAATGGCACAACATGCCCGTTCCCCCAGCTGTACACTCGGGGGGACTTTTGGAGAAGTGCTGACATGAATCTGCTCCTAACTGGGAGCCGATCAAGCTATTTTCTGAAAAGTTCACCAAGTTTTCAATGTTCAGTGTAAAATCTACACTGGACTAGAGATACAAGGCAATGCTAAGCAACCTTGTTTCCTGGAGTCTGCTCTTCACTTTGTTTCTCTAGGACAGAGAAGCTTTTTGGTGATGAGTCCATACTTTCTCAACAGCATCTTTCTAAATTAATGAAATGCACTTGCTAAGGAATGGAGAGGGTCTGTAGAATACATAAGGGCTATGAAACAGAATAAATGTCCATAAGCCTTGTTAGGATTTGGTGCTAGTCCATAGAAGAAATAGGTCCAAATAGGTATATAATTAAATATATATGTCTAGTTCCATCATACACACACACATACATATAAATACATATTAATAAACATTCATACTCTCATAAATTCAGTATACCTATGAGCCAGTTGCCTAAGTTATAAGAACGTAGATTGCCTGTATATATAAGGTTCTCACATATATAAGAACCTGATTAGCAAGCACTTATATGTATCAATATTTTTAAATTATATGCCTACTGTATACCAGGCATATATATACATTAGTGCATTTAATCCTTATAACATGTCCATAAGGAAATATGATTATCCCCATTTTTCAGATGACAGAGATGAGGTTGGAAAGAGCTAACATTCTTTGCTCAAAAGCACACAGCTTAGAAGTAGCGGATTCTCTCCTCATGCCATTTTTAATAGGTCACACAAGGATTTGCATATCATTTATTTACTGTACATGTTTGGAATTATGACAAGGTGTACAAATGTAAGGAGAAAAACTTCCCCCTGATATTCTAAATTCAATACCTAGCAGAGTTCTAGGGAAAAAGATCTCCACCCTTTTTCATGAGCTTTCCAGAGCAAAGAAACCCACACCTTGGAAGGCCTGTTCTATTAAACCAGAATACACAAGTAGCTGCAAAATGCAGGTAGATGACATGAATCGCATGGAGGTCAGACCATAAAGTGGTGCAGACAATGGTGAACTCCAGGGCACACATTTAAACTGAAAGGGAAACTGTGTTCAGCTCCATGCAAGAAATACGGACTCGGTGGTATCAGATCACCTGATTTTTCTGTTTGCTTGTTTTCAGAGAAAATACTCTGTAGAAATGCTAATAATGGCACCTCACATGGTTGTTACAAGAATTAACTGCATGATTATTGGTAGAATGCTTAGAACAAATTCATAAAGTGTTTGGAACAATGCCTGGCACATTATAAGCACCATATTCAGACCATATATTAGTATCCTCATCCTCATCGTCCCTTCCCACATCAAGAGTGTAAGAGTCACATGAGCACAGATGCTGTCTCTCTTATTCAGTTCTGTATCCTTGGTATGCAATGTAAAGCAACTGCTCAGGAAAGATTTAGAGAATAAATGAATGATAGAAAGGAAAGTACAATAAAATGCACTTATCCCTGCTTGATTAATTCTTCAATGTCAGGGCCGGACACAATGGCTCATGCCTGTAATCCCAGCACTTTGGGAGGCCAAGGCAGGCAGATTGCTTGAGCTTGGGAGTTCGAGACCAGCCTGAGCAACATGGTGAAACCTCATCTCTACAAAAAATACAAAAATTAGCTGAACATGATGGCACATGCTTGTAGTCCCAGCTACTCAGGAGGCTGAGGTGGGAGGATCACCTGAGCCAGGGCAGGTGGAAGTTGCAATGAGCCATGATTGTGCCACTGTACTCCAGCCTGAGTGACAAAGCAAGACCCTGTCTCACATATATGTGTGTGTGTGTGTGTGTGTGTGTGTGTGTGTGTGTGTGTGTGTATGTATGCCTCTGTTTCTTTTTGTGTATCGCTATCTGTGTTTCTGTGTGTTTAGGCCTCTCTTTCTCTCTCTCATTAAATTAAAATAAGGATGAGGATAAATTACCAGGTAAGCTGGCAAAATGGCTAAGTAGGTTGTCCAATATCTGAATAATAATGTCCCACTTGAACCACACAGCCCCCATTGATGACTTACACCAAGGGGGTTCAAAGACAGGAAGTGGCAGCAGCAGCAGTGCCACCACTCTAGCGGTACTAATGATGCAGGGTGAGGGTGCCTCTTGTTCCTGGGCAGAATGGAAAATGGAGAAGAAAGCCCCAATCAGTGTGCGGAGGTGCCGTTTGCAACAAAGAAATCCTGCCATTCCAAACTGTCGAGACCTTTAAAAATAAAAGATGTGCTGTATTTCCAGCACTATTCAGTATTCATGAGGCTTCGCAGCTTGTTGTAAGGCAAGATGAAAACAATACTCAGTAGATTTTCATAAGTGACATGTAACTGTAAGATTGATAGATGATGCAGTTTTAATGTATGTGAAGTTCAAAACCAACATAAAAGCTTCGAGGTAGCTGAACACCGGATTTCAAACCCACATTTCTTCCAGTGATAAGCCCTAGACTTTCCCTAACCCTCCTGCATCTATAAAACAAAAAGTGGGCATCACCCTCGCAAGGGCAGAATTTCTACTGAGCCTCCAAGGACAAAGACTGGGATGCTTCCATGGGTGGAGCAGGGGTCCTTGGGTACATTTTTTTTGTTAAATGATATGATGAATCATGAATGGTTAAATATCACTATTTGCTTCTGCTAATGAATGCTAAAGAAAACAAAAAAGGTTGACCTTCCTGATGGTTCAGGAAGCACAGAAAATTAGTTACATTGCCAGTCATTTCCCAAAACGTCCTTGCTGTGTGCCTCATAGCTTCTTGGCCACTCTGGGTTTGTTATGTATTATCAAAATACACACGTGTATACATACACATGTGCATATATATGTACAAATCAAACATATTATTACATATTGCATTGTACATGTAATGTATATTACTTATGCAGTTAAATATATTATTCATAACTATGCATTTTATAGTGAATATAGGGTTTTATGAGTTTTCATGGCCAGCCTCAATTAAGTAATGTTTCTTTCCACTCCATTCCATGAATATCCATTATATAACATTCATGAAATGTTATGAAAAGTTGAACTACTGGTCGGGTGTGGTGGCTCACGCTTGTAATCTCAGCACTTTGAGAGGCCGAGGCGGGTGGATCACTTGAGACCAGGAGTTTGAAACCCACCTGGGCAACATGGTGAAACTCTGTCTCTACTAAAATTACAGAAATTAGCTGGGCGTGGTGGCATGTGGCTGTAGTCTCAGCCACTTGGGAGGCTGAAGTGGGAGAATCATTTGAACCCAGGAGGCGGAGGCTGCAGTGAGCTGAGATTGCGCCACTGCTCTCCACTGGGTGACAGAGCCAGACTCTGTCTCAAAAACAATAGAGTTAAACTACACATCTTCACTTTGGAACCCTTCTTTCTTTTTGTCTTATCACTTGTTCCCCAGCACTGATTGAATATTAGGACCTGTCAAGTACCGAACAGAAAGTACTGTAAGGAAGTCTGACACAGACACAAAGAGATGACATATGTTAAAGACAAATATACATACATGCCAGCAGGCATACACACACGTGTGATTGTTTCTACATTGATGAGTCTTCCTTCTTTCTTTTCATTTATTCTTTCTTTGTCTTTTTTGGAGGAGAGTGCTGGGATTGTCTCTTTTTATTTTGCTTTGGTTCCAGTCTAGTTAACTCAAAATGCATGGGGTTAGAAAAATTAAATGACATTTTAAAAATAGCAGTGAACATTTTATAACATTCAGTGCTTAAAGTATGTGCAAAACAATCTTTCAAGGAGATAATATTATTAACCTGGTTTTATGAACAGAGAAACGGAGGCTCAGAGTGGTTGATCAACTTGCAGAAAGTCACACAGCTAATAAGCACAAGTGGTTGATTTTTTCACTGTACCTGTTAAACAGACATCAGCAAGATGCAAGTGCCAGAGCAACATAAAGGACAATTTTGAGGTCCACGCTGTTCTAACCCTTCTCTGGCCAAAAAAAATAATAAAAATAATAAAAAAAAACACACACACACACATTGCTACATTGCTTGTGTATGTCAGACAAGAAGGCTTCAAAGGACAGGGACAACCTCCTTTGTGTATTACGTTGTCGGTTTCTAACACAGGGCCTGGCACAGAGCAAAAGCTTAGTAAATGTAGAATAAAAAAGAAAGGGAGAAAGAGGTGAGGTGGTGAATCCCTTGTGAGCATTTGGGAGCTGGAAAACCAATGAGATCTTTCTAATTTTAAGGTGAGCACAAAAACAAGGACAATTTGGTGTCTAAAAAAAACAAAAAACAAAAAGCAAACGCAACAACTGGTCTCTGAATTGGCTGCCCAGAGAAGGGGACAGGGCAGAATGTAAAGACCAGGACAGAAGGGCTCTCCTGGGTGTCTCCTGACAGAAGATGAGTAAAGGAAAATACACAAGGTGAAGTGGTTTATCCCGAGATCTCTGGCTTCCCATTGGCAATGCTGGAATCTGAAGAAAACCCTGGGTCTTTTTCCTGTGACTTGAGCTCACAGCTCCTGATTTTCATCGTTGGGTAATTTTTCCAAACTTTTCATTGTTTTGGCTGGATCCTGCTGAGAAAGATGATTTTTCTCAGGGCTGGAATAAAAGATTCCTCAGGTTGAGATAGGATCTGTGCCCAGGGATGCTAAGGTGTCATTGAGTTCAAAGTAGGAATCTTCTATCATCTTTGCCTGTGGGCAGAGCAGCTGCGCCAGCAGGTAAACACCACAGTGGGGACGTGCGGAGAGCTCTTATCCCCTCTACTTGTCCATAGGATGGTGTGGAAGACCCCAAAACAGAGTACGGTAACCACCTACCTGTGTTGTCTGTATAGAACCATGAAGAATGTTCCTCCTTGGGGCAAAGGATTTTAAAAATATGTTCAAAAAAAAGAAAAAGAAAAAAAAAACACACCTCCTCTGGTTTCCTGTGTTCAGAAAAGGATCTCATATCAACTCCTAGAGATTCAGAGAAAAATAAGAAAATGTTTCCAGTCTTCTGTTTCCTACCCTCTTTGTCTTGTTCCCTTCTCCAGGGCTGACAACTGCTCCAGACACATTGCCGTTCGCAATCCTGTTAAGTCAAGAGCATGTGTCCTTAGGGGCTCTGCACCCAGGCAGTGGCTGCTGTCATCAACCCATTACACACTGCCTTTGCCCCCACACACACCTACTTTTGTAACATTCATCCTATTTGTTCTCTCTTTTGTATGTTGTCTCCCTGTGACACTATAATGTAATTGATGACTGGAACCAGATCTGTCTCGTTCATCACTGTTCCCCAGATCTAACCAAGAAGGTGCCTAGAACACAGCTGATGTCAAATAACTATTTTTCAAAGGGTTGAATTCATACAGGCACCCACCCTTTCTTTTCAGTGCTCATACCACAGGAATGGTCTATAGCCTTGCGGGTGCTCCGTGTATATCTGTTGAATAATAGAAGAAGCACATCAGAGATCGCCACTGCCATCCGCTGTAGGAAAGCAGGTCTCTTCTTGAGCTAAGAGGAAACCCATGTTGAGTTGACAGTAAGAGGGAGGAACCTTGAACCTGAGGAAGAGGAGTCAGTTTCTCTAGCATTTCATGTAAAAGACAAAGTGGACAATGAGGAGATTCTCGTCTCCCTCCTACTCAGTGCTCAGACTTTGGAGCACCAATTGTATTGCTTGACCTATGTATGTCTTTTGACCACCTCTGATGATTCATTTATCTGATTTGAGTGCTTTCCTGATGGAAAACACAGTCTGTTGGATGGTAGTTCACTGATTCCCTCTTGATGTCCACCATCTCTAGTGATGGCCTTCCATGAGCACAATGGCAGGATTCTTGACCAGTTCCCCAAACTCTTCTGTTTTGTTTTGTTGATATGTGTCTTTTGTTTTGTTGGGAGCCTGCTATTGCTTACATAGAATGTCTTCTGCCAGTGGTAATGACCTTCTTGAAAGAGGCTCAAACCCTGATTTGTAATCTCAAAGAGCAGCCTCCCAAGAGGTAGGATCTCCCCACTGAGGTGAATACCTCGAGTTGGCTTTTTTAAATTAAGGCTCCGCATTGTAACTAGTCAATGTACATTATTGGGAGAGTGAATGTCAATGCCACTGCGTTTTCTTTCTCTCCTTTATCTTTGTCAGTGATTCAAAGACATGATTTATGGTTAGTCTCCGACTTTCAGCATCATCCATCAAGTCCTGGTTTCACTACAGGGCTCCACGTTGTAAATCATGCCGAAGGGTTGTCACTCATTCCCCTTAACCCTTTAGGGGTATGTTTCAGGGTCACTCTCCAAGAAGGAAACTTTGTAATATGGCAGTTGAGGGGGCTTGGGCAATTGATAGGGACTCATTAAGTCAGTGGCATTAATTACTTCACCTAATGTGATCATTATTAAGGCCTGGGTAAGGCCTGGGCCAGCTCCACCCAGCCCAGGCAGGAAGAGAAACTCACTCCCGGTGACTTGAGAAACACACAGATTCCTGAACCAGCTCTATTCTGTTTTGAAATGTCCATTATGGATGTGAAGTGCTGAGTTTCACTTTGGAATCAATCACAGGCTAGTTCTGATTGTGACCTTGCAAAGATTATAGAATGAGTGCAAAGACCCATTAGCAGCTGCTATTTCAGGCTTTGTAAATTAACAGTCCTCTCCTCCTCCCACACTTTTTTTCATGTCTCTATCACTCTGTGACTCTCTGTCCCTTTGTCACCTTCGAGAAGGTGGGGATTGGTGGCAAGGGGTGAGGCTGAAGACTGAAACTTGCAGGCCTCTAGAGGAGTAGGACTTTTTGCAGAGCCAGATCTCCACTTCTGGCTGGTCCCAGTCATGCAGGATCAAGACTTTGAGACATGGGACACCTGGTAGAAGCAAAATCCAGGCAACTGGCATTGAATGAATGGGGGTGCTCACCTACCAGAAGTCTGCAACTAGTAATGGTGGGTCATTAATTTAAAAAAAAAAATGATTGGGATCTGTTCGTTCAGAGTTTGCAGTTGGTTGAAAGTGATTTGATTCCTGAATTAGGCATAGCTCTGTTTTCCCATGGTAAGCTGATGAAAACAATAACTATATTGGTGAAAGATATACAGGTAAAGAAAGTGAAAGTTTGTAAAATATGAATGTTCATCATCCAAGCTGTGTTTTCATAAGAACTCCTCCTCAGATGGTGCTTGAGGGGTTCAGGACTTGGATGTTTTCAGACACGGGTCACAAATGTGCCTGTGGTCTTCATTTTTCCGAAAACTAGCACTTATTTAGTCTTCAAGGGTTAAGGCATCTCAGTTTACTAGGACAGTGACCCTGATGGGCCCCCTCTTTACCCGCCATTCTCACTTTCCAGCATACAAAATGGCTAGTCTTAGGATTTTATCTTTCTTGGAAAAAGCACAAGGATCTTTTCAAACTTTAAATAACCCAGAGCCATGAATCCTCCTAACAGCCTTGGAAGGCAGGTAAACTGTTGCCGAACTAGTATTTCACAGAGAAGCCCTTCTCTCTTCTGCCCTCCCTCCTGCTCAGAAATCAGATTTATATGGTATACACAGTGTCTGCAGACCTAACTACAGGTGACTTAGAAACGGAGAGCCTGCAGATTAATGTGCCCATTCAGAATGATGTATTCTATTTTTTTGTGCTGAGAGCAGCATGGATGGCTCGTCGGGAAGGCATAACAAGGGGGCCAGCCTCGGCTTCTGCGTCGCAGCCTATCACAGAAAGGGCTTCTGTCGGGTGTCTGTTGTGAAGTCAGCTACTGACTGCCATTTGAATTCCATCGATACGACGTCTTCTGTTTATGCCACATGGATTTCGTTATGCCTCTGATCAAAAGAATTTTCTAGGCACTGACAATAAGGAAGCAAGTTGTCCAGCTCATGGGACTAATAGACAACTTTGAGAGTCCCTTTCCCTCTCAGTGAGCAAGAGGAATTCTCCCTTCTCAATATTGTCTGTCCCTAGAATAATTGTACATTTCTGCAAATCTTTTTCAGGCCAAGGGACAACATCCTGGAGGCATCAAGAATCTCCTGCTTTAAAAAAAAAAAAAAAAAAAAAAAATGCTTTCACCAAATTAGAATACGCCACCTAGTGAAGTTCTTCATTAGCATGGCACCTCGGATATAAAGCTAGGAGGCCTGATTGCGGTCAACTCACCCCGACCTCTTACTTGAAGGAACCCGGAATTATGGGAAGGACCCTGGAAAGAGAAAGAGAATGTAATTAAATTAAAATAGTCCTGCTCTCTCTGTCTGAACCTAGCACATTACTGTGATACCTTGTTTCATGATGTCTGGTCTGAAGCATTTAGAATGGTGAATTACCCACCTTTGAAAAACAGGCAGACAAAAATATATATATGATCTTATTCACAAAACGTGTGGGTCCGTGTTTTCTGGTGAGAATCCTGCCTAGAATTCCAGGCATTTCTAAGGTATTCAACTCCGAATGGTGCCAGTGTTCACAGACCTGTATTTGGCAAGGCATATTTGCCAGATTTGCCATGGTGGCAAATTTAAATAAACTGTGCAGATGCACACACATTAATCCACTGGCTGGAAGCCAGGAATACGCAGTATAGCCTCAGCTTCCCTATGTCCAATTTCCCCTGAGATTTTTCTTTTTACACAGAAAATTTCGAGCCGTGTGTCTCAACACAGAAGTTGCATTCCTCCTTCCTACCTTCTCTCTCCGTAATCGGTAATTTTTCCTCCCGTCAGCCCCATCCTCGTTTTCATTTTGTCAAATAACAGTGTGACTTTGTCTTTGACATTAAACAGTTGTATATACTTCTAGCAGTTTGTTTACTCCATCTGTATTTCCAATCAGCGAGGAAGGTTTACCAAAGCGGTTCATTACTGATTTATTTATGATGTATTTAGATAGCAAATATGGAACTGTCAGCAGTTGCTGGCTAAACAGTGTTGACAGACATTAATAACATATGGTATAGCAATGGAATTATGATCTTTTAATTTTTAAAAAAAATTTGATTCTCATCGTGCAATTTTGGGTTTTGCATTTCTTAGGTAGGTGCGTGCAAAGGAGAAGACTTTTAACGAAACTATGTTTTCTTTTTATTTGTAACCTTTGGGGTTTCCTGGTGGTGACATTAACATCTTCTGTGTCTATTTAGCTGTTCAATTTAATGGAAGACAAATCCTCCCAAAGGTTTAATTTACTCTTGCAAACTGAAATCACCATATTCACACTGTGGGAAATGGCCCTAATTTTCCCAACCTTCAGTCGCCATCAAGCATATAATTTATTTCTCCCCCTTCAATACATTCCTCATTAGAAAACAAAGTTTTTGATATTTAAATGTTACCAAGTTCAAATGGAGGAACCAAGTCTCCCGTTTCTGCAAAATGCTGTTGCAGGCATGGCTGCTTCTACCTGACAGCCACCCGTTTATACTGGGCCGGAACAGACAAACATTTGAATTTCTGACCTTTAATTGGCGGTTCCTTTGAGCGTACATGGTTTTCTCCAGCACCAAGGGAGGACATTTTCCGGCTCAGCTCAAAGGAAAAACAACAAGCAGACCCAGGTAACAGTAAAATTCAGCCCGTCTGCTGTGAAGTAAGGATGGGCATTTTAGCCAGAAGGTGACCCGACAGGCAATCAGGTTTCTCTTTGGCCAAGAATTCTCCCATGATTCGCTAAAGATGATCTTGTTTCCCAGAATCCAATTCGTTCCCCTGAAAATGTCCAAAGGACATGAAAGTTAACATTAGAAAAAAAAAATAGGAGTCTTCCAGAGCAGGAAATATCTGTGATGGGGATCCGTTGAGAATTTGGTAAAAGCTAACACCTTCTCACTCGGCATACACACAAGCATTACCTGTAATTTCAGGGCTCTGGCATCCTGGGAAGCCCATCCAGTGTCTCTGGAGCCCAGCTAAGAATCAGCCGTCGTTCAGGTCATTACAGGATTTTTGTATGTGAAGCACAAGAACTTGCCTTCATTTTCTGAGGTTAGAGTAGGGAAGAGATGGCCCATGTGCCACGTGAACTGAGTACCTCTGGAAGCTCTTTTAGTGTTTGATACACGTTATTACACTGGATCCTCCAAACACCCTAGAAAGTAGGTATAAGTCTTAATCCCATTTTGCGGATAGGGAAATTGAGGAGTAATGAAATTGAAATGGAGGTCGCTATAGCTGATAAGTAAAGGAACCACAAGTCAAATTTTAACACTCTGATTCCTGAGCCAAGTCAAATGGGAAATTTTGCTTAAAGTGAAAGATGTAAGTGAACTTATAAGCTTTTACCTTCCTGATTTTTTTTTTTACTATTTGAAAACTGCAAAGCATATTGGAAATTATCCCTTTCAAATATCTTACTTTACCTTTGAAATAACTAAACCCAGAGGACCTCCAAGACTTGTCCTGAGTTGAACAATTAGAGGCTGAGCCGGAGCTGGCTTATTCTGACTTGGGATTCAGCTTTGATAATCAATGCCATACCATGTCCTTAGGCATGTTAAGGCTTGAACTTAAACATATTGGTGGCTAGTTTTGAAATATATCTAATATTTTGAGAATATTAATGACACCAGAAAATAAGGATCAGAGAGCCATCTCTGTCCTAATCCTAATCCCTTCACTGCTGAAACTCACAAGAAATAATAAGGTGCCCCGACTAAAGCACACACTTCATCAGATCACTGTTGGAATCCCACCTCTGATGTCTACTGTGTGATGTTAGGCAGGCCCCAGCACCCATCTGAGTGTTGCTGTTTTCCCAAGTAAATGCCTTAAGTAAAGGGTTCTGTACAAAGCCATCATTGCAGAGCCTGACGTAGAGCCAACATTCATTAAATGTTAGTTTGTAGAAGTATATTTATTACAAGTGTATTTAGAACTAAAATCAAGACACATGGCTGGGTGCAGTGGCTCATTCCTGTAATCTCAGCACTTTGGGAGGCCGAAGTGGGTGGATTGCTTGAGGTCAGGAGTTCGAGACTAGCCTGGCCAACATGGTGAAACCCTGTCTCTACTGAAAATACAGAAAATCAGCCAGGCATGGTGGCACACGCCTGTAATCCCAGCTACTCGGGAAGCAGAGGCAAGAGAATTGCTTGAGCCTGGGAGGTGGAAGTTGCAGTGAGCCTCGACTGTGCCACTGTACTCCAGCGTGGGAGACACAGCGAGACTTCATCTCAAAAAAAAAACCAAAAATCAAGACACATGAATATTGTTTATTCAATGTAGACATCTTCTACAGTCCCCAGTCTTCAAAGCCAGAGACAGCGAAACTCCAGTATCACATCCCAACATATCAAGTCTCTGACTTTCCTTTGTCTCTGACATCTAGACCCAGATTGGAAGGGCTCATGTGACTAGGTTAGGCCCCCACTGGATTATCTCCCCATTTTACAGTGACCTGATTCGGGGTCTCAGTTACATCTGAAAAACTCCTTCCCAGCAATGCCTGGATTAGTATTTGTAAAATAACTAGGCAAAGGTGTGTGTAGTGTGTATCGGGGGCAGGAAGCGCGTGAGCCGGGAATCATTTTAGAATTCTGCCCACCACAGCCTCAGTCTCCTAACCTGTCAAGTGGGGATGTGCAGTGGTTTCTATGGCACAGGTGCCTATGAGGAGTAACTGTGTATACATCACGTAGTGTAGCATGAGACATAAGACGTGTGCATGCGGTACCTTGCAGCTCTGGTTCCTGGAAGGGAAAATAAAACTCAGCTATGGAATAATTTTTCAGATGAAGGTAGTTTAGAGCTCAGTCCTGGGAGGAACAACCAATCAATCAATCAGCAAGAACATATTATGGAACACCAAGACGCTTTGCCACGGCTTGGGTGCAATTGCCAGAAGCTGCAATGGATGGCGAGGAAGAGCTGCTTCTTGTTGGGGGGTGGAGGGGGACTTCCTCAGGGCATACGCAGTCTCTTTGAGAATTTGCCATCTTGCCTCTCCTCTCTGCCACAGTGGCAGTGGCAATGTTTGTGCAGTGTCGTGTGACCAACTAAGGGGTGGGTTTCCAGGCTGTGTGACGGCAAGTACAAGGGCCCTGAGGTGAGTCTTCACCTAAAAAGCCAGGAAACACCAAGGATGCCAGTAAGGCTGAGCACAGTGAATGAAGGAGAGAGGAGAGGAAACTGAGTCAAATCTGGGAGTGACTGGAAACTTGAACTTTGAATATTTTATGACATTAGGGATGACTGTAATTGTTATTAATTATTTGGATGTGAGAATGCTTATGTTTCAAATAAGGAGGAGATTGGATGTGCATTAGAGACAAGAGTACTGCCTTCACCACCCCTGTCTGGATCAGGATGTTCTGTGAGACTTTCTTACATTCCTTCTCGCTGCTTTTTGGGGGATTTGGGGGATGTTTGTTTGTTCGTATCCTGTTTTGATTTTGGCCCCACAGAGCAGAAACTGTAGTTGGTACCCACCATGGCACAGACATCCAAATAAATAGTACTGGTTGTTTCTCAACATAAATGAGCAAACAAATAAGGATCGTTCTTTTCTTTTGGAAATACATACTAAAATATTTATGAATAAGAGGATATGAAGTCAGGGATTTGCTTTAAAATAATTATGGTGGGAACAATGGTTCAATGGTTGGAGGTTTAGAGGAAGCAAGATTGTCCTGGGTTGATAAACACTAGAATGGGCTGATAGTAAATGAAGATGTATTATTCAATTGGATCTATTTTGGGATATGTTTGAAATTTTCCATTAATTTTTTTTTTTTTAGAAAAAAGAAATTGAGTCAAAAGAAATGGCCAGGGTCAGATCATTGCAGGTCTTATAGCTGGGGTAGGGACTTTTTACTTCTAAGAACAATGGGAATTTATCAGAGAGTTCTGAGCAGAATAACCTCATCTGACTTACATTTTTAAAGGTTATTCATTTTGGATTGCTGACATGACACATTATCACAAACGTAGTGGCATAAGACAACATAAATTCATTATCTTTCCTTTTGGAAGCCAGAAGTTGGAAACCAGTTTCACTGGGGCTAAAATGGATGTGTCAGCAGGCCCACATTCCTTTGGGAGGCTCCAGAGGAGACTCTTTTTCCAGCTTCCAAAGCCACCTGCACTCCTCCTCTCAGGGCTCCCTTCCATCTTCAAGCAGGCAATTGCATCGTGGTGACCTCTGGTTCTGCTGTCATATCACCTTCCCTGACCCCAATTCTCCCACCTCCCTCTCATAAAGCCCCTTTGGGTCCTTCTCATTTTGGCTACCTGGAAAATCCAGGATAATCTATCTCAAGATCCTTAATTTTCTAACATCAGCGAAGTCCCTTTTGTCACATAAACTAACATTCACAGGTTCTGTGCATTCGGACGTAGACATCTTTGGATACCATGATTTCGCCTGTCACAGAGGACAAGGGTAAAGCTGAGGGCTGTGAGGTTTCCAGCCTCAGCATGATGGACATTTTGATCCAGACCCTTTTTTGCTGGTGGGGTGGGGAGTTGCTCTATGCATCGTCAAATGTTTGGCAGCATCCCTGGCCTTGACCCACTAGATGTCAGTAGCACCTCTCCCCCATGCAAGCTGTGACAATCAAAAATGTCTCCAGACATTGTCAAATGCGCCCTGGCTGACAACTGCTGGAGTAGGGAAGTAATGGCAGAGAAGGCCAGAAGCGATTGGATCCCAGCTGTATTCCAAAAGCAGTACTGACAGGTGTGAGCCTCTCTCTCTGCCCATCACTAACCACTGCGAGTAACAAGAGAGATTACCTTTGCATATGTGTCGCTTACATGGACAGTATGGAAACAAATGGCAACACACTTCTGTTGTCAGTTTCTATTTGATGTTCTCTCCAACCATTTCTTTTGCTGCTTGAGGACAAAGGCAGTAACTGATATTCCTTTTACCCATCACCTACCTCAGTGATTGGAGCATTGTAGAAGGTCCATGAGTACCTGCTGGCTTTGATTTTATGATTATAGTCTCACTACACCTTTGCTTGGCCATTGTGGAAAAAGAACCTAATATCGTGTGCATCACTTTCTCTTCTAAGTGAAATGTGAGACGTCGTGTTGGCTAAGTGGTTTGGAATCCTCGCACAGAAAGAATTAACCTAAATATAAAGACTTTGCAACTTGGTACATGATTCTCTGCAGTGTAGCTATGTTGATACTTACTACTACTAATTTTATATGCCCCCTTTTACTCATTGCTAGCATTTATTGAACACTCACTACCTGTTAACCACTGAGCTCGGTGCTTTATATTAATATGTATTATCTCCATCTTCCCAGCAACTTTAAGAAATAGAAACTATTATTAAACCCATTCTACAGATAAAGAGCATTAAGATTGAGACTTATGCAAATTACCATAGCATAGGCAGAGGATACATTTCAGAACTGTGTAAATTATAAACCTTTGCTCTTGAATTCTTTACCATATTGCCTTCATTCTGGGCTGTCTAGGGTGCTTTGATCCAATGAAAGGAAGTCAGGTTTAGCATTGGAAGCTAGCAAGACTTAACTGTTTTGTTGATGGCTTTAGGCTTTGGGTTTCGATGTATGCTATAGCTTGTAAAACTTCCAGCCTTGGGGAGGGACAGACAGGGGTGATTTTTGTTTCAGGAGAGGGATCAGCCACTCCTTCTTCTATTCACTCTGCCTTTCTCTCTTGGCTACCATGGCTATGTACAAAGCCATTAGAGATGAATCATACGTAGGCAGATCAAGGGACACAATACACGCTGTTTAGTCTTTTCCATCCTTCTCGATATGAATCATTGTCAGGTTCAGAACCGTAGCTCTCCTTTTATAACTTTAGCTGCTCCCTCTGATGAATCTATGGGCACAACTCACCTTTAAGCTAACTGAGAGGACAAATGAAGTTCACAGGTGTAAGGCAGAGAACTGGGTCTGAGCAGACTCAATTATTATTTTTATTTTTTATTTATTTATTTATTTTTTGAGACAGAGTCTCACTCTGTTGCCCAGGCTGGAGTGCAGTGGCACCATCTCAGCTCACTGCAACCTCCGCCTCCTGGGTCCAAGCAATTCTCCTGCCTCAGCCTCCTGAGTAGCAGGGATTATAGCTACCCACCACCACACCCAGCTAATTTTTATATTTTTAGTAGAGATGGGGTTTCACCATATTGGCCAGGCCATTTTCAAACTCCTGACCCCAAGTGATCCGCCCACCTCCACCCAAATTTTAAGTTCTATTTTGAGGGTTCATTGATTTGGCACGGGGGTCTCAAACTCATAGGTCTACAGGGGCCAGGCAGGTGTGGGAAATGAGAAAGATGGTGGTAATGAGACATGAGATGCTGAGAAGTGGGTGGGATCGCAGGCAGGTTCTCCAGCATCCACACTCCCTCCCCCAGGAGGGCAGACCCAGTTCCAGCCAAGGGTCCCAGCTAGAGTGTGGTCTCATCGCCAGACATAGGCTTTACCAAGAGAAAACAGGAAAATAAATTTTTATGCAAAATCTCCTGATTTTTTAGCTCTTGGTAATTCGTTTATTTTAAAACTGCATGTCCCAAACCAAACCCCCCTAAAAACTGAATCTGGGTTATAAACTCTGCTTTGGGAACTTAATCCCAAACTCTCCAGGCCTGCCATGTTCAAGTGGTATATCCCACGTACCACACGGGGCTACTAAGCACTTCAAATGTGACTGGTCCAAATTGAAATGTACTGTAAGTATAGAACACACTGAATTTGAAAGGCTTAGTCCAAAAACCATAATGCACAATATCTCCTTCATTTTTATAATATACTATTATATCATAATATTATGACATAATATTTTGGACATACTAGGTCAAATAAGATATATTTATATAAATCAATTTCACTTATTTCTTTCTCATTCTTTAATGGTACTACGGAACCATTTGCAATTCCATGCGTAGCTGACATTCTACTTCTGTTGGGCAGCGCTGCTTGAAGCTTTCAGTATCTGATCACCTGCAACAAAAACACAGACAATTATCACCATTTACCGGGTTCCTATCATGCATCGTTGTATAAAGTTTTTTGTGTTTTCTTTTATTTCATACTCAAAATAACTCTTTGAAGCTATAATCTTACTACTGTCCCCATTTTATAGATGAGAACATTGAGTCTTAAAAAGCTAAGTAATTTGCGGCCGGGTGCAGTGACTCATTCCTGTAACCCCAGCACTTTGGGTGGCTGAGGTGGGCGGATCATGAGGTCAGGAGTTCGAGAACAGCCTGGCCAACATGCTGAAACCCTGTCTCTACTAACAATATGAAAAAAAAAAGAAAAATTAGCCGGGTGCCATGTGTGCACCTGTAGTCCCAACTACTCAGGAGGCTGAGGCAGGAGAATCACTTGAACCTGGGAGGCGGAGGTTGCAGTGAGCAGAGATCACGCCACTGCACTCCAGCCTGGGCAACAGAGGGAGACTCCGTCTCAAAACAAAACACAACAAAAAAAGCACCCTAAGAAACTTGCTGAGAGTCACACAGTTATCATGTGAGCAATTCGATTCTGGGTTTGTCTACAGGTTTTCAGATAATAAAGCCTGAGCAATTAACCACTGTGCTAAGCAAGAAAAATACAGAGAGTTTGGACAAATCTGAGGAGAGTTGGTGGCTGGCTTCCAACATGCGCCAAGCTTAAAATAGCATGCATTTCAGCCCAGAAATGATGGTATCTCTCCAACTTTGAACTTGTGGGCAATGCTTCATTTAAATTCAGAAGACAGAAAATATTTCCAAACAGGTGTACTTTACTTTGTGCAAAATGTACATATTCTTTCTGCACTGAGCAGAAATCAACTATTTGTGACTTGAAACACATTCGATGTGCACAAAGGAAATTCCAAATGTTAAGAAAACTATACTTGTATAAAAAGATCTACATCTTCCTTCTTTTGTGAACATGCAGCCGCACTGTCCATTTTGCAGGGTTAGGGTTTTCCTAGACAGGTTTTTCCTAGACATGAGACCCGAGCATATTTACCTGAACCTGATGCTTGTCCACAATTTTTACGGAATAGACTCATGGGTGTGTTTGGGAATTGGAGGGTTCCTGGGAATGAATACGCCTCCTGCTCCCTCTCAATGCCTTCACCTGCTTCTAAAAAATATTCAGCAACACTTGTAGAAAGCATGGTGATCAGTGCAGTGTGAGCTTTAGGTTCAGATAATCCTGAGCACTGATCCTGATGCTATAACTTACGAGCTGTGAGCCTGGTGAAGGCATTTACATTCTTTAAGGCTTAGTTCCCTTATCTGAAAAATAAAGACACACATGCCTGTAATCCCAGCACTTTGGGAGGCCAAGGCGGGCAGATCACGAGGTCAGGAGTTCGAGACCAGCCTGACCAAAGTGGTGAAAACCCATCTCTACTAAAAATACAAAAATTAGCCAGGCGTGGTGGCATGTGCCTGTAATCCCAGCTACTCAGGAGGCTGAGGCAAGAGAATTGCTTGAACCTGGGAGGCAGAGGTTGCAGTGAGCTGACATTGCACCACTGCACTCCAGCCTGGTGACAGTGCGAGACTCTGTCTCAAAAAAAATTAAATAAAAAAAAATAAAGACACACATAGCAGTCACCACATATGATTGTTGTGAGGATTAAAAGAGATCAGGGTCTAAATGTACCAGCACAGTCCCTGGCATAAAACAGGCCCCCAAGTACAGTAGCCATTATTACTAAATAATAAACACGATGATGAGGATAATGATATTATTTTTTTCTCAGCCTTTGCTTTTGCTTTCCTAACTCTTAACACTCAGGACTGGACTTGGTCCAACAGTTAAGACAAATAGAGAAGGGAAAATATTTCATCTATGAGCCCCCAAGGTCATGGCTATTTGGCTGAAACACTTACCTCTTCAAGGTTTTGCATCTGCGTCTTTCGTCTCCTTGCTTTTTTGAACACTGTATATACCCTGTGTGAATCTAAAAACATTTGAAGAGTATCAAACACTCCACGGGTAGTGGCAGTTGCAAGAAGTCTGGTCCATTTTTCTACCTTTCACACTGTCAGGGCACGAGACCTTGGGATTTTTATAATCCAAATTGATACTCTCTAGGAAATCTCTTCCACTCCAGCTCCCTGCCCTGGAAAGATTCATTTTCTTGCGGGCACTTCTCCAGTCCTGGTGGGTAACGGTGACTGAGGGTGAATTCCTAACCTTGCCTTGACAAGGTTCAGGTCTTGCTAATTTGAATCTCTCCTATTTTGCTCCCATCCACCCGGTGCTGTTTGATTTATCTGCACTTGTTTGTGGATTCACTGATCACTTTCTTAGTACTCTTCCACCTCCATCCATTTCAGTTTGCAGTGCCTTTCAGGTGATTTCTTATGCCACCCCTTACCACCTGCTCCAACCTGACAAATTATCGACTCAAACTGTTGCTCCTGACCTGGCGTGGTCTCTTCCCAGGGATATAAATGATGCAGTTCAGAGGGATAATGATGCCCTAATAAACATACAGTTGTTCCTCTTTCAGCCTGCCCTGTTTGAAATTCAAGCACGCCACAACCGCTGACTGCTGCCCTAGTAAAGGCAGTGAGAAAGAAGGAAGGGAAATTGGAGGGCTGAGGGCTGAGAAATCCATGAGCACCAATAATGAGATCAGAGAAATCACAGAGGGAGGTTTTTTTTTGGGAGGGGGGGGCGGCCGGGGGCACTTCAACATCTTATTTTGCTGTAGTTAAAAATCAGGCAGGAGTGACAGGTTCCCTCTCCAATCAGGTGTGTTCTGAAGCCCTGAAATTTGGTGGCAAGAAGCAGCAATGAGGTCCCAGAAGCAGGAGGTCAGTAGACAGGAGATGCCCTCATCTTGCCCCTATCCTGGCTCTCACTTGTAGGCACATGGCTGCAGAGGCCTATCTGACCCCAATTTTGTCCACAGCCACTTCTTTAGAGGTGAGCACCCTAAATCCTACTTCTATAACTTAGACTCTGAAAACCTTTCCAGATCACCGATTTGGGGCTGCAGCTCTTCTTTTTATTTTATTTATTTATGTATTTTAGAGATGGGGTCTTGCTCTCCTGCCCAGGCCAGAGTGCAGTGGTGCTGTCATAGCTTACTGGGCTCCTGGGCTCAAGCAATCTTCCTATCCTAACTTCCCTAGTATAATAGTTAGGGCTACAGGCGTGCACCATCGTGCCCAGATACATTTTTTTACCTTTTTTTTTTTTTTTTTTTTTTTTTTTTGATAAACGAGGTCTTCGTATGTTGCCCAGGCTGGTCTCAAACTCCTGGTTTCAAGCAATCCCCCTGCCTCTGCCTCCCAAAGTGCTGGGATTACAGGCAGGAGCCACCATGCCCAGCCTCCTGTAGCTCTACTAATTGCTATTACTACTCCTCACTGAAGAATCAAGTCAAAAAATCAGTAAAACAACACAGATGCAAATATCTTTGACCTTGTTGGCATGACAATTCTACCACCATTTCCCCTTTAGCTGATGGTAAATCGCATTCGCCCTAAGACCAATTTCTTTGGAGAATGTAAGCCTCTAGCATAAGTAATAAATAAATAAATGCAACCTTAAATCAAGATGAAGACCACCCTAATGTCTTTTCTATTCACAAACCCACTGGTGGCGCTAACAAGCAGGGATCACACAGGCTGGCTGTTCCTCGCCCTGGATGTTCCTCCCTTTGGTAGATACAGAAATGGAGAAGACAGGGAGCTCACAGCTGCTGTTGTCTCCCCTGTGCCAGGCATCAGCTCTTGTTTCTCACTGATATCCTGGATCAATTCTTTGTAATAAGAGGTACTAACCCTGATTTGTGAATGAGGAAGCTGGAAATCAAGAACTCCCCAAGCGTTGTAACTTGCATCAAACCATCAAACCCTCCGAGAGCATGTTTCCCACCCACATCCTGCTTGACTTGATGATGACTCCCAACACGTATGGATCGCTTACCAGGTGCGAGGCGGTCTGTGTGTCGAAGCAGTGCAGTGCACTTGGACTTTCTCATTGAAGGTCGCCAGCAATCCTGTGGGTTGGAATTGCTGTTCTCCTCATTTTACAGTCGAGAAAATGAGCTCCGAGCAGTTAACTAACTCTTTGAAGGTCATACAGCTAGAAAGTGGCACATTCTAGAACCTCACCCCCACGCCCTGTAACCACTGTGCAGTGCTATCACAGTGGTGTGTTTGGTTTTCTTCCTTATGCCAGAAGCACAGTAGGTAGTGCTGCTCAGCAGAGGGCTCTGGGCATCTCTGGGCCCCCTTGCTGCTCTGCAGCTGATCCCAGAGAGCCTCCAGGTTTCCAAGTATGCATTGCTTACTCTTTCCTAAGAGCTTTGCCTCTGCCAGGACACATCTTTGACTTGTTCCACCTACCCATTTTGACTTGGCATAAAATCACCTTCTCTGCATGTGAAAAAGACATTTCCAAAACAACCATGGCGGCTGTATTTAAAATGCGCACATGATTTTTTTTTGAGATGGAGTCTCACTCTGTCACCCAGGCTAGAATGCAGTGGTGCCATCACTCTAACCTCCGTCTCCAAGGTTCAAGCAATTCTCCTGACCCAGCCTCCTAAGTAGCTGAGATTACAGGCATGCACCACCACACCTGGCTAGTTTTTGTATTTTTAGTAGAGATGGGGGTGTCACCATGTTGATCAGGCTGGTCTCGAACTCCTGACCTCAGGTAATCCACCCACCTCGGCCTCCCGAAGTGCTGGGATTATAGGCATGAGCCACCATGCCAGCCAAAATGGACACATAATTTAACATCCAATTCTCCTGCCAGTACTCCACTGTGCAGTGCAGAGGGACTCGTGGGCTGGCCCATTTTATCAGAGCTGTTTGGGGCAATGAAATCATGAAAGGCATTTAAACGCCCATCATTAGAGGTCTAGTTAAATGAATTAGGATACATCAATACTATCTAGCTGTAAAAAAAGATTACTGACAGGTGGCCCTACCCTGCTGAGGTTTTAAGAGTGCTAATCAGAGAGCGCTCCCATCCTACTTCCAAATCAATCAAAAAGTGAATGCCTGAGTCAGAATGGAATCAGCTGCTTTGCTTGGGGAGAAGCTGGTTTGGAGCGGAACCGAACTGAAATGGGCCTCCTAATCCTTCCCCCTGTGCTTCTGGGAGAGCGTGAAGAACATGCATAGGTGGAACCTGCAGATAGGAAAACTGAACAATGGCTTCGAACGCAGGGACCCTGTTGAACAGCACGCTCTCACCAGGAAAGGCACAGAGAAGACGACATATCCTCCCTGTTCTTCCAGGGGAGCAGAAGTACCTATGTCCTAGGCAGTGGCAACCACGTGGGAAAAGGAAGAAGCCGGCCCCCCTCTACAAACGTGTTTCAATTTGGAAACATTGCCTTGATGTAGAGTTAAGTCGAAAAGAAGCAAATTGATAATGAAACGGGAGAGTTCCTAGATCCCCCTCGCAGGACACGAGACAGGGGTGCGGCTTGCCTGTTGGGTCTCTGCCCCTGCTGAAAACCCCTGAGGGGTGGGGGAGCACCCAGATAGACAGGTGCAGGAGCCCAAGTGGGCGTGTGTTGCAGTGTGCCCTTTTAGCCCTGCCATCCACGGATGGCTTGAGCGTTAACTAGCTCAGTGGACCCTCTGCCTTTTTGCAAGGGCAGGGAGCCAGTGTGACAGCTTTCTGTATCCTGAGCCTTTGCCCAGCATCCCTGGAAAAATTGGGCCACACATGGGCTTGAAGGATGAAGGAGGGGTTTATCGAGTCGTGGAGGTGGCTCTCAGTAGGATGGATAAGGAGCTGGGAGGGGGATGGAGTGGGGAAATGACCTTCCCCTGGAGTTTGGCTGTCCAGTGGCTGAACTCACCTCCGACCATTTCCAGCTGAATTCCTGTCAGCGTTCAGACGTTCCTCCTCTTCTCTCTTTCTCTGCTGTGCCGTTCCGTCGTCCATCTGCTTGTCTGCTTGTCTCCTTGTCTCCTCATCTGCTTTTGGAGCCTGGGGATTGGGGTTTATACGACTACAGGATGGGGGGTATCGTGGGCAAAAAGCAACATTTTGGGCATAAGAGCAGAAGTGCCTGTTCCCACTGAAAGCTGCAGGTCTTCAGGCTTGGGGCGGGGGGGTTCTTTGCTCAGGACCACCCTCTTCTATCCAGTAGTTCCCTGTCTCCTGTCCATATCAATAAGACACATATAATCTCAATTTAAAAGCGCGTGCATGTCCGTGTGTGTGTCCACACCAAATCTCTTAACAGAGACTACTTCCGGGCAGCAGGATAACAAAGGGGTGTATGAGATTGGGCTCCTACTTTAAATATTTCTGCAGTGTTTGGAATTTCTAAAGAAATATTACTTTAGTAATTAAAGAGAGGAAAAGGAAGAAAAAAGAGAAAAAAGAAGAAAACAAATGGATAATTATGCTCTCAGAGAATCTGTCTGGACATAATAAAAACAGCAGCAGTCATATTAGTAGCTAGTATTTATTGAGTGATTTGCTATGTATGCCAGACTCTTCTAAGCACATTACTTGAATTGAGTCATTTAATCCTTGCTGTAACCCTGTGAGGTAGGGATTATTACTATGCTCAATTTACATATGAGGAAACAGGCCCAGAGACTTTAAGTAACTTTCCCAGGTCACTAAACAGTTTCCCAAGGTCTGCATTTAAAATTAAACCTCCGATGAAAGATAAAAGCTCTTTTTGTGTGAAACAAAGCAAAGCAAAACAGGAGGTCCATAGATGCCTCCACTCGGGGTCCCCGGCTCCATTAGGCATTGTAGGCCCAGGAATCTTTCAGAAATGTTTTACTTTCTTTTAGAATCAGAGGGATAAAAGGAACATTCACAGTCAAAGAAAATGCTTTACTTCTGTAGGGCCCATCAAAGTGTAATAAATTTTGCCTGAAGTAAAAAAAAAAAAAAAAAGTAAACATTTAAATGTAAACATTTAAAGTAATATCAAGAATAATTTTTAGGTGTGAGCCGCACAGTCACTCCTACCTGCAATCCCAATACTCAGCAGGCTGAGAGTGGAGGATCGCTTGAGCCAGGAGATAGAGGCTGCAGTGAGCTATAATTATGCCACTGCATTCTAGCCTGGGTGGCAGAATGAGACCCTGTGTCTAAAACAATAATAATAAAGAAGGAGAACTTTTAATATTGAAAATATTTTATCGTAGATTCAGAGGGTACATGTGCAGGTTTGTTGCATAATGGTCAGGTTTGGGCTTCCGGTGTGCCCATCACCCCAAAAGTGAACATTGTACCCAACAGGTAACTTTTCAACACTCATCTCCCTCCCACCCTCTCCCATTTTGGAGTCCCTTGTGTCTGTTATTGTCATAATGTTGATAATATTTAGTATTATAGGAGGGGGTCCATGAAGACAAAACTGCTGTTGGCCGCCCTGTCCTTACCTGCGTTACCCAGCCCACTTAAGTTTCAATCACATGGAAGTGACATAAATGAGCTCAAAATTGTTGCTAACTCTCAATCGTGTTCAGAAGGGCCGGTTTGCATAAGGACTGGGGGCCCAGAGAGCACTGCTTCTCTACTGAAGTTGTCATCTTCTTGGAATCCCCCACATGGAGTCCCTGAGTGACCCAGTGCTTGAAGCATATGAAATGAAAGAGCAATGACTTTGCAATAATTTAAAGTGTTACCTAAGCAATGACAACATACTTGGGGATACTTGAGCTGTTTCTTTAGAGGGAAAAAAAAGTTTGGAGGAACCTAACTCTTGTCATATGGTTTATTTAATGACGATACTAATTTAGAGTAGGTTCCTGCTAATGAAAAGCTGTAGCAAATTATACTAACGAATCCTGGCTGTAAAATTCTTTCTTGTAATTCTTTACTGGAACACAGGGTAATTTTCAAACGAAGATGTGATGGACATTCGTTCTTGAGTTTTTAACTCCCCGCAAAGGGGAACTCTGAATTACTGGGACACATTGAGGGGGAAGGATATAGATTATATAATAATCAGAACTGCTTTCATTTAGAGGACAGAAAGCCCAACTCAAATTAGCATCAAGAGGAACTTTATTGGGTCTTGTAACTGAAGAGTGTAAGGATAGATGTAGCTTCAGGTATGGCTGGATTCAGAAGTCAAGACATTTTCCTCTGTGCTGGCTTCATTTTCAAAAGATTCTCTCTGCATGGAGGTGATCCCCCACATTGAGAACCAGCAGGAAAGGAAGTACTGCTTTCTCCCAGTGGTTCCCAGGAAATTCTGCAAGTCTTATTTTTTAGAATTGGCTCAGGAACCCATCCCTGGACCACTCCTTGTGGCCAGGGGGATGACGTGCTCCAAAAAGCTTTGGGGCTTGGTGGCATGCTCATTAGGTGGTTGGCATGGGCTGGTTTCTCCTGAATCCTATGGATCAAAAGTAGGGAGGGGGATCCACTTCATAAGACAATTGAAACCAAGGTGGTGTTAATCAAAGGAAAGAGCAATGGACACAGGGGAAAGAAAGAAAATGTCTACTGTAATAGGTAATTAATAGTATGGAGGATTAAACTTCAGTTTTTGTTGATTTGTTGAGTTTTTCAATGTCTTACAAACAACCAAAGCACCCAAAAACTTTTAAATAAAATTTCAAATAACTACAAATCTAGCTACCTTAGGTTTAAGTCACTGGAGATTACTGGTTGAACGTTTGTTCACAGTTTCTTGTTCATGCCTTGAAAATTCATGCAAAATTGTACCTTTTGGCTCTCTCTGAAGAAACATGACAATTTAGAGTCTGGATTAGTCCTCGAAAAAAGCTGGTCCCTGAATTCCTTCTGCTGCTGCACCTGGATGCTTCGTTACAACTAGAGCTAATAGGAACCACCCAGCACTCGTCAATGCCTGAACTGGGCTGACTGCATGGCTGATTAAACCCACGGCAAAAAGTGTTTAAAGTTTAATTAATCAGTCAATAAGAAAAATTGAAGTCTATACCATGAGTAAAGTGAGGCTACACACACACACACACGCCACACACACACATGAGAGAGAGAGAGAGAGAGAGAGAGAGAGAGAGAAATTTGATGGTGAAGTATTTCCTATAGAAATAACCTCTATTTCCTTTGATAACATTATTTGGGACACCATTAAGAATTTAATCAACAAACTAATTGGACTTTTTTTTTTTTTTTTTTTTTTTTTTTTTTTCTTTCCAATGAATGAACACTCACAAACCTTCATGGTTGCTTTTCACACTTGAGATTTGAATAGTACCTTTATAAAAGAAAGCCATGATGAAATTGCCCTGTCACCCTGACTTCTAAAGGGTAAGACTATGCCTCTTGACAATAAGTCCAGCCTGACTTTGTAACATCTCTTGGCTCCCTTGTCTAGAAGGATGATTAAATTCAACAACTATTTCCTGAATGCCTCTTCCATCTAGGACACTGTGCTAAGTATAACATAGTAGTAGATGCCGGCAGGGAGGTCACATACACAGATAAACCATTGGTGTTGGCCTTACATTGCTTCAAATTCAGTGTGAAAACCCAAAACTCACACGATAAAGTACAGTGTAAAGTGACAAATGGTAAGTAGCCCAAATCAAATGAAATTATTAAAATTGACATAATTAAATATGTATTGAAATACTTACACCTACATAACAGGCTCAGTTCAAGGTCTCGAGGAAATAACAATGAACAAAACATACAAGATCCCTGATCTCGTGGAGTTTATGTTCTGGGGGTGGCAGGGCGAGAGGGAGCAGATGATGGGCGATTGAACACATAATTATAAAATATGTCAGATTATTCAATGCTGTGCCAGAAAAATGAAGCCGAGCAAGGGCATAGTTGGAGGTGGACGGAAGTGCACTTTCCTAAGAATGGTGAGGGAAGGGGCTTTTAAGAAGACAGTGTCGGCCGGGCGCTGTGGCTTATGCCTGTAATCCCCGCACTTTGGGAGGCTGAGGCAGGTGGATCATGAGGTCAGGAGATCGAGACCACCCTGGCTAACATGGTGAAACCCTGTCCCTACTAAAAATACAAAAAATTAGCCAGGCGCGGTGGCAGGCGCCTGTAGTCCCAGCTACTCAGGAGGCTGAGGCAGGAGAATGGCATGAACCTGGGAAGCAGAGATTGCAGTGAGCTGAGATCACGCCACTGCACTCCAGCCTGGGCGACAGAGCAAGACTCCGTCTCAAAAAAAAAAAAAAAGAAGAAGAAGACAGTGAAATAGTGTCATGAGGGCTTACACCTGTAATCTCAACACTTTGGGAGGCCGAGGCCGGCAGATCACTTGAACTGGCCAATATTGTGAAACCCCATCTCTACTTATAACACAAAAAATAGCCGGGCATGGTGGCATGCATCTGTAATCTCAGCTACCTGGGAGACTTAGGCAAGAGAATTGCTTGAACCCGGGAGGCGGAGGTTGAGGTGACCCGAGATCATGCCACTGCATTGTACTCCAACCTGGGTGACAGAGCAAGACTCTGTCTCAAAATAAAAAGAAGAAGAAGAAGACAATGTGAGCAGAGAAAGGAATGAAGCAGAAGGAAGGGAGGGTGTGTAGAGTGTCCGGTGCCTGCCTGTGCTTAGTAAGTGCTCAATCAGTAAACATTATTATTATTATAATTAATCTAAGAAAGAGCCTGTAAACCTGAGAGGAGAGTGTCATTGCAGTGAGCTTGATTGAAGCAAGATTTGTGAAGGATGTGGCATTTAAAAGGTTGAGATAAGAGTTCATGGGGAGATGAGAGAAGAGCCATCCGAGAGAAAAGGAAGGATAAAAAATCCAATGGACACTGAGATCAGGGCACACCAGTGGGCGGGGCCCGTAGGCTGATGTCCTCCTGCAAAAATGCAGTTTGAGTTTGTTTTTGTGTGGGGTTTGTTTGTTTGGGTTTTTATTTTTTAAGATTATCTTATCAAAACCTGAATTTCAGGCTGTTGTGAGAAAAAGTAGAAAATCTTAACGGCACTGAGCCCACATTTCCATGTGGCAAACACTGGTCTAAGTCCCTACAGCCCTGCCCATCATCCCATGATCACAGTACCACTTCCCAGGATTCCAGTATATTGTGGTGGTTTTTAAGAGCAAAATAGCAGCATTTTGATAGTTGCCTGTGTATGAAAAGCGTTCTCACCACACCCTTCCACTGTCTAACCATGCCACAGTATCGTTTTTCTCTTTTGGTTCTCATTTCCTGGTATATGGGAGAGGTTGAGTGGCTTTTGCCAGACATTTGCTCTCTTTCCAGAACTCCTTCAGCTATAGTCTACAATCAGAGTTCCATCATGGAGGCATCCTAGATTTTTTTTTTTTTTTTTTTTTTTGCCTTTGGGAGAAGTGAGGAAGAGACTATATTAAAAATGTAAGAAAGGTCGGGCGCAGTGGCACATGCCTGTAATCCCGGCACTTTGAGAGGCCAAGGCCTGTGTATCACCTGAGGTCGGGGAGTTCGAGACCAGCTTGACCAACATGAGAAACCCTGTCTCTACTAAAAATACAAAATTAGCTGGGCATGTTGGTGCATGTCTGTAATTCCAGCTACTCGGGAGGCTGAGGCAGGAGAATAGCTTGAACCGAGGAGGCAGAAGTTTTGGTAAGCAGAGAGCGCACCATTGCATTCCCGCCTGGGCAACAAGAACAAAACTCTGTCTCACAAAAAAAAAAAAAAAAAAATTAAAAAATGGTTTCATAGGGATGGGAAAGGAGGGGTCCCAGGGGTCCCAGGCCTAATTCCCAGTCTTTCTCCTAGGGCTGAGCTCCTGCCCTTTTTCCCCTAAGGCCAAACACCTGTCTCTAATGTCTGATTCCTCTTCTCCCAGAATTCTTCATTATGGCCAAGACCTTCTTCCCCAGTCAAATTCCCAGAGACTCATTTCTGGAGAACAGAAAGGCACAACCTTAGCTGTGTGGCCTTCTCTTACCTAGAACAGCCTCTGAGAATGAGGAGTAGAAAACAGTGGCGGCCCAGCTCACTTTTTAATAAGACACTAGTATTTCAGTGTTCTATGAAGTCAACATCCAAGGAATGTCCCTGTCGTCTGTTCTCGCCTTGCAATGGCTGGTCCCGTTGTCTTCCCCAGCCCTCCCCACACCTCCCTTCACCAACCAAGCCATTGTTGCATTTCAATTCCTGATGGAGGAGTAAGAGAGGTAGTCAAGTAAAGCTGGAGTGAAGACAAATGGGACTGGGGTGGGGGAATCCCTGAAAGAGAGCCAAGGATGTGAACCTACAAGGAAAAGTAGGCCACAGCCAGAGCACCGAAGGCCACAGATGTGAACCCCTAGCTAGGACATGTCATTTTATGCCGGGCAAAATCAGGACAACGAAGGGTTCTCAAGCGTAAGCGCGACGCAACCAACCCTTCGCCGGCCAGGAACATTTTTCTGGTGTTAATGCCATCTTAGAAAATGCTGTGAAAAGCTCCTTGCACTGAGCTAGTTCCTCCTCCCCTGATGTTTACGCCTCTCAGAGGTGCATGGAGCCCAACGATGTGTCACTCTCTGATTCGTCACCTGGAGAAGACAGCGCAGACATGTTTGGCTGCTTTCATCTTTCCCTATAAATCAATCCTCTTTCCCCTTAATCATTTGGGTTGCTCTTCTCTGAACTTGCTCCAATTTGTCTACATCTTGCTAGGAATGAGTTGTCTAAAAGCGAACACACCCTTCAAATGCGGGAACTCTCCGTGCAGCCCCTGGCAGCTCCTGGCGACTCACTCCACCGCCCAGAGAATTCTGTGCAGGGCTCGGGCGGTGAGCAGAGCTGGAAACGGCCCATCCCCAGTTTCCAAAGAGGCGATGTCTTTCTGTTTCTGAGCGGGCCCGTTTGTTATTTTTAGTGTCTGATTGTCAGGCTGCGGCATTAGAAAGTCTGTGGTCGCATTACATATTCCAGAAAGTCACATTGCTGGTGATGTGCGGCTGTATCGATGGATGAGTAATTGCTCGCTGTCAGGCCCACCCGGTGAAGCTGTGTCCTCCCAAGTTGTGAAAGGCGGATCATGCGAGAGCCGCACCTGCCGCGGCCCCACCTGTCTGCGCTCGGCCGGTGCCAGCACCTGCAGCCTTTCGTACCAGCGCCCTCTGCTGGCCGGACGCCCCATTTCTGGGCGCGCAGGGAGCAGAAGGGGCCTGGCCTCACCGACAGCCTCCTGGCTCTAGGCAAGTGAGAAATTATTATTCCCATTTTAAAGACCAGATAACTGAGCCCCAAGGAAGCGAATATGTGGCTCACAAGCAGAAGGGGATAACAGATGGAAGAATAATAACAATACTCAGAACAGCAACGCCAGTGAACCATTGCAGTCTGTGGCTGCAAACCAACAGACAAATAATGGCAGAAAGTGCAGAGAGCCAAGCACAATGTAAGGAGTGAACGGGGACCACGGCAGATCCCTGGTGCTCAGTCTAAAGGAGGCAAAAGCGGTATAGCTCTGCCACGCAACCACACAGGGCCAGTAACGTCAGAACTTCTCAGAAGGCATCTATCCTTAAGCGTGAAATTTCTCTGATTTTGAAACAATGCATGGGCCAAATCAAATATGGCTGAGGGCTACATTTGATCCACTTCCCCTGCTTGTAACCCCAGGTTTACACAGGGTTCTCCTCCTTATTATCTCGTTTTAAGTTTCACATAATCCTGGGATATCATTACTGGGTTTAGCCTCACCTTTGCAAACAAAAAAACTGAGGTTGAAGGAAGTTATGCAAATCTAATTTATGTTAGTAAGGAGAGTCAGACCTAGGCTTTCATGTCCCAAAGCATAGATTCGCCTCCCTGAACAACACAGCAAGTATTTTGCTTTGGGAAGAAGGAGACCGGCTAGCCCAACACCCTCCTTTTTAAGAGTGAGGCAGCCAAGGCTCCTATGAGCAGCCGCGAATGGCAGGCTGCACTTTACAAACGGTCTCAAGTCTGGTTCTTTCAAGTCATGATGTTGTCTTTTATTCTGCACTAAATTTGTTTTCTAAAGACTATGTCTATAGACTGAGGGCCTCTGACCTGTGATTAGAACATTCGCTTTGAGTAGCTTTCAAGGAACAGAGCTGTGTGTATGCTGCACCAGCCACACGGTCTCAGCTGGCATCTATTATAATTCAGATTGAGAGATGGGAAACATTGAGGTGCATTAAGCAAGATCAAACTTTACAACAGTTGACACAGGGGCAGTTGAATTCGGCTTGCAGACTTACTTGTTCAGCCCACACAAACCACTGAAATAAATAAATAATAGTAATAATAATGTAAACAGCATTGCCAAAATTTGTCAATCAGGAGGTTTCGCATAAAAATTCAACTTCTCATATTCTTTTGCAAAATCCAAACATCTACCACATTGGTTCTATATTCGTGGATGACAGGATTAGCTGGAGCTACGTCGTGGCCACCTCCTTCCAAACGGACATTCACTCAGCAACTCTCCCCAGTACTCACCTCTTTCTGTTGTCTCCCTGAGGCCAAACATCACTAGCCATTTATCATTGTGTTTGGGTCTTTCTTTTCATGAAGAAAATGAGTTGTCTCCTATAGTAACATCTCTCAAAAGTGAGGAAACAGACTGAGAGTTCGAGAAAAATAAGAGAGAGCATCTTTCTTTATGGTGATGAAGAATATTCTAACATATTCATATTTATTGAACAATGTAGTGTTACTTTCCTTGTCTCTGTTCAGCACCTGAGTTTTCTACAGCATTTTAGAGGCTCTCTAATACAGTCTAATACCTGTTAGTCTAGTAATATGGACTACCTAATATAGACTTAATCAGTGCAAGTTAATGACTCAGCTGATTTGAAACAAGATTGGGCAAAATGAGAACCACAGCTTGCTACGCCCCCAGCTGCACTGTGGGTAGCCATTTCCAACAAGAAAACAGTTAGGTAAAAGAAGCTTTTACTGTGTCTCCCCGTCAGAGGCCTTTTCTCAGTATTTCAATAGAAAGCCAATTTCTCATTTCTCCATTGGCCCAAGACTTTCAGGTAAACACAGAGTCTATTGAAATGCTGTGAATCCCCCATAAAAGCTGATGTCCTCATCCATCCACTTCTACAGCCCTCCCCCTGGCTTTTTAAACACAAGAACAATCTTAAGCAGTTTAGCCAGCAACAAGAAATAAAATTTGTGAGGCTTAACATCTCCAAACAAAAAGCAAGTGATGGTGTTGCTTTTTTCTTCCTCAGTTATAAAGGACTGAAAATGGAATATTCATCCCTGTTTCTGCATCATTTTGTATTAAATTTGTAACTACTCCATAGTTAGCACTATAACTTTCTGTTGGTATGACTGAGATAATTATTGTTATTCATCCTTTAATTGATAAAGTTTCGGAGATGTTACAGGCTAGCAATTTATGACTGTTGCCTTTATTTGAAGAGACTAAAATCCCAGAAGTTGAAATTGTCTGTTTCTTGGGTCACAAACTCCCTCAAGGACTTCTCCAGACAGGTAGCTTACGTGGGCAAAGTAACCTTGTAAAGAACTGCAATGATCAAAGAAGTTACCTACATTCAGCCACAGCCAGTTATATACATAGAAGAATGCATGTCCAGTGTTACTAGATCCTCACATTGTTCAAGAAAAGTCAATTATCTGATTTCTTTGGTGACACCTTTTGATTTCCCAATGTCAATAACTAATTCCTATTTTGTTTTTAAATATTCTGAGTCAAACCAAATATGTATGTGGATCCAGATTTGGCTCAAATTTATCAGTCAGACACCTCTAATATAGATTTGACTCCTCATTTTTGCAAAAGGAAACTGGAGATCTGTCAAGGGATACTCAAAAAACAGAGACAGAGAGCTAGCATTCACACTACACCATTGAACAAGCTAAGGTGAAGCCTGACTGTGAGATAAGACAAGAAAACCACTTTCCTCTGAAATGAAGAACAATGAGGGCTCTCAGATTTTTCTTTACCGTGACCGTTCATTCTCAGTGGAAACCCTACTAATCCTCATTATCAAAATAAACCATTTAGCTAACTTGCCATGAAGGAACAGATTTTAAACTTTCATTTTTCTTGGAGGAAAGTCTTTTGGGGTAATTATACTTGCAGCAAAAAGCTACTGAGAGTCAGTAAATATTTCAGAATGAAAAAATGAGGAAGGAGCTAAGTCACATACATACACACGTTCAGACACACACACTTGCCTAAAGACGGGGCTTTAAGAGTTTGAGCACTGACTTTGGAAGAATTAGTCTCACATGTGTTGAAATCTCCCTGTTGATGAGAAAATTCCTCTACAGGGTTACGGATTAAGGGCCAGTTTTTTTGTTTGTTTGTTTTTTGTTTTTCTCCCGTGTCAGGGTTGACTCATGGGCTAACCTATTTTTATGAACACCATTGTTTTGGGACATAGCTGTGCCCCTTTGTTGATGCATCGTCTCTGGCTGGTATCATGCTAGGACAGCACAGCTGAGTCGCTGTACCAGACATTGTATGTACCACAAAGCCTCAAATGTCTACTATGTAGTCCTTCACAGAAAAAGCTTGCTGGCCACTCCCTGATATGAGGGGCCAGTCATGCATCCTGTGGCACCTTGTAGGGTATTTTGTGAATGAAATACTAAGAAAATGATAATGGGTACTAGGAATCAAAAACTCAAATGATTATAGAAAGAAGAAAAATTAAACACAGCAGGCCATGAGAAAACTGTTGTGAAGTGTTGTTCACTAAGCTCCGAGATTGCCACCCGGCAAGAATGCAGACCCAGTATTCCCAAACCTTCTGATTCATGAATGATACGGTTTGGCTGTGTCCCCACCCAATCTCATCTTGAATTGTAGCTCCCACAAATCCCACATGTTGTGGGAGGGACCCAGTGGGAGATAATTGAATCATAGGGGCAGTTCCCCCATTCTGTTCTCGTGGTAGTGAATAAGTCTCATGAGATCTGATGGTTTTACACGGCGTCTCCCCTTTGGCTTGGCTCTCATTCTCACTTTGCCAGCCGCCATGTAAGACATCCCTTTGCTCTTCCTTTGTCTTCTGCCATGATTGTGAGGCCCCTCCAGCCATGTAGAACTGTGAGTCCATTAAACCTCTTTCCTTTATAAATTACCCAGTCTTGGGTATGTCTTTATCGGCAGCATGAGAATGAGCTACTACAATGAGCACCCATCAATCTGGATTTTCATGTGAAATCTCAATTTTTTTTAAATGTTGGTAACTACATTTAAAAGTAAACACTGTGGGTATCTATAGGGGGCCACCTATTTTTGTTATCTTCTGGGTCAGCAGGGAATGTTCTTATCTTTCTTGTTTCTGATCAGGCTACAGGAAAACGAATTGCTAGAGAACAGAGGTTTTGTGACAGAGTGGTATAAGAAGAAATCTGATGGCCAAGGGCTCATTACTGGGTCTGTTTCAAATGCCAGCACCTTCCATGTCTGCCTTCAGACAACACCAAACACCTAAACCATCGTGGTAAACACAGATAGAAAGAGACAGAAAGGTTAAAAGTATACTCATAATCACTTGCTTTTTTTCCCCTCCTAAATGTGTTTGAGAGCAATATTGTTTCATAAAAACAATATGACCCCATTTCTAAAGCAATATTCATGCTAAGCTAGTCAGCTGTTAAGTATACCCAGCAGTTTGCATTATGATGAAGCTAAGCCAGAATTTCAATTATTTTCTGGACACATTTAAAATTATAATACTTTACTGGGTTAGTGTTATAGTTCATTCAAATTACTCACAAACTATCATATCAATCTCTTGCAACTGCTAATGCCTTACAGATGCGTGAAGTTAGGCAAAATAAGAAACTGACCAGGGTAATGACCTTCATGCTGGCATTACATTTTAAGGGATACACGTCCCTAAGTATTTGGATGGCTAATGGTCAAAAGCTAGCTTTTACTTCCATTTTAAGCAGGTGCTTAAAATGTGGATCTTCCTGGAGAAGGCGTGCCACTCTGAGCCTCTCATAATCAATGGGAGCCTTTCATGCCCTTCGCGAAGTCCGGAATGCCATGTGCAAAATGCGTTCAAGTTAATTTATGACTGCCTATCCAAAGGTTCTGTCACTTGGCCCTGTGTTCTGAGGGACACGGTGTCACTTGAAAAGCAGGAACCATGGGAACAAGCTGTTTTGGACTCGCTCTGAATGCTAACTGATAATGCAATGAGGTTAGCCAAATGCCCAGAATCAACAAGGGTGCTTGGACAGCTAATACAAGGCGTAGCCACATGCAAGCTTATAGAACCAGGTGGGATCCAATCAAATAAATACATTAGAAGCTTATTTAAAACACTTCTCACTATTCTTACTTTGCATTGACAAAAGGAACTCTAGGAAAACAAGAAATGTATCCTTTATTTAGTGTCTTACCCTTCATATCTAGAGTTGCATTGTCCAGCAAAAAAGCTACTTGGCACCTGTGGCCATTTATATGTCAATCTGAATCAATTAAAATGAAAGAAAATGAAAAATTCCTTTCTTCATTCGAACAAGCTACCTTGTAAGGGTTCAGTACCTACAGGAGGCTGGTGGCTAATGTATTGGACAGCGTGGGTGTCTAATATGTCTATCATCCAGAAAGTTCTGTTGAGAAGTGCTGACCTAGAGATTTTTTTTGGTCAAAAGCATCTTTGTGGCTACATTGTCTGTCTGCTTGTCTATCAGGTTTTATTACCACCTATGGCAGGATTTCCCAAGTATGATATGGGCACCACTCAAGTTAATTTTAACATGAATTTTTTTAACTTCTAAAAGGTATATAGTTATTTCAGGGTGAAATTTAAAATATACGACAAGAATTATGCCAGGCTTTTTAAAAAGCCAGTCTCAAAAGGTTATGTGCTCAAAAGCTTACCCACTCCATTTATTTGTTTATTTGAGACAGGATCTTGCTCTGTCACTCAGGTTGGAATGCAGTGGCATGATCATGGTTTACTGCAGCCTAGAGCTCCTAGGATCAAGTGATCCTCCCACTCCTGCCTCCAAGCTAGCTGGGACTACACACATGTGCCACCACTTTAGGCTATTTTTTTACATTTCTTTTTGTAGAAATAGGATCTAGCTATGTTGCCCAGGCTGGTCTCAAGCTCCTGAGCTCAAGTAATCCTCCTATCTCGGCCTTCCGAAGTGCCAGGATAACAGACATGAGCCACTGTGTCTGGTCCCACTCCATTTCTATAACATTCTTGTAATGATCAAATTATGGAGATGGAAAAAGGATTAGGAGTTACCTAAGGGAAAGAAAGAGGGAGGTAGCTGTGGCCATAAAGTGTAGTACAAGGAGTCCTTGTGATATAACTCATCTGTGACATTTTGGCTGTGGTAGAGATCACATGAATCTACACATGTGAAAACAATGTTACAGGACTAAACACATACACACACACACACACACACACACGTACGTTTAGGTACAACTGGTGAAACCTGAATAGGTCAGTGGATCATATCAACGTCGACTTCCTGGAGTGATATTGCACTCTGGTTATGCGAGATGTTACCATTGAGGGAAACCAGGGGAAGAATATGGAGGATTTCTGTGTATTTTTTCTTATAGCTGCATATGAATCTACAGTGATCTCAGAAGAAAAAGTTGAAAAATATATATGAAAGGTACATGAAACCCAAAATGTTTTGAATATAATGTCTAGGACAAAGCTAAAGAAAACAAATGCCATTACAATCTATTATTCAAAGAAAAACATTAGCCAGCAAAGAACAGTAAAGAGGATATGAATGTGAAAATAATGTATGAAGATGTTACATGAGAGACTGTTTGAGCGATAAAGTGTGAAAGGCTCTGACATTGTGATTAGGAAAACAGGTTGAAATGAGACAAAGCTAGGACCCAGTGACACTAACTATCTGGGTGATTTTGGGCGAATTACTAAACTTCTCTGATCCTCTATTTTCCCATCTACACAATGAGAATAAGAACAGAACTGTTCTCATAATGTTGTTTTGAAGCTATGATGGGAGAATAACTGTGAAATGTTAGTGCATTCTCCAGTTCTTGCTAAGAACTGAAGAAATGGGGCTGGGTGCGGTGACTCATGCCTGTAATCCCAGCACTTTGGGAGGCAAAGGCGGGTGAATCACCTGAGGTCAGGAGTTTGAGACCAACCTGGACAATATGGTGAAACCCCGTCTCTACTAAAAATACAAAAATTAACTGGGTGTGGTGGTGGACACATGTAATCCCAGCTACTCAGGAGGCTGAGGCAGGAGAATCACTTCAACCTGGGAGGTGGAGGTTTCTGTGAGCGGAGATCGTGCCACAGCACTCCAGCCTCAGCGACAGAGCAAGACTCCATCTCAAAAAAAAAAAAAAAAAAAAAAAAAGAACTTAATAAATGGTTGTTATGATTGGGTTATGTGTACCCTGTCCCACAAGAACTGGAGATGATTAATTATTCCTGTAATTGCTTAAATCAGAGTCATCAAACTTTTTCTGTAAAAGGCCCAAGAGTAAATATTTTTGTCTTTGCAAGCCGTATGGTTTCTGTTGCAACTGCTCCTCTCTGCCCTTGTAGCACAAAAGCAGCCCTAAGTAAATGAATCAGTATGGCAATGTTCCAATAAGATTTTATTAGTGAAAACAGGCAGTGGGTCAGATTCGGCCTGTGGGCCATAAGTGGCCAATCCCAGGCTTAAACCATCTCCTGTTATTGACTTCTTGGGGAAGAGAGACTATTGAAGGCAGACCCACTCTTCTTTCTCTTCCCACTCACCTCCTCCCATACTTACAGACCATTCCATTAGGAAGCCAACCAGAGGTGAAGGCAAAATATGCCTGCTAATTGTGTACTTCTATTGACGAGAGCCCATCATGGGTCCCCCGGGTCTTGTACATAGTAGGCTCTCAATAACTATTGAGTGATTGATTGATTGACCCATTAACAGACAGAGCTGGATTCTGACGAAGGTTAACGGAGATTGGAAGGCCAGTGCTTCCCAGGTGACTTCGCCCTCAGTGCTGGAAGAAGGGAATGTTCGTATTGATGCAGGCTTCGCATTGATTTAACACTACAGGGTCTGCAAAGCATTTTATTAGGTATCGTGTCATTTAATCATTCAAATCTTCGCAACTCCACTATGGCAACTATTGGGAGTTTTGTTTTATAGCCGAGGAAACTAGTACTCACAGAAACCAAGCAGTTTTCCTAAAATCGCACCGCTTGTTCATTGGCAGAACTGGGGCTTCAACCCAGTTGTCTCAATTCCAAATGCAAGTCTCTTTCCATGATGTCAGAAGCTCTGCTAAAGAAAGTTCTAACAATTGAAAAGTGGCCTGGTTGCTCCTCCAATACTATTACAACTCTAAATTGTAACAGGGAAAGAGGGAATCCGTTTAAATATACTCATCTTTATGTTATTTGGAAAATAAGTGAAAAATTCCATTATGGATGTATTTATGATATAATTCCATGTATATCAAAGTTTTTATAATGCTATAAAGTTATATAATAAAGAATATATGTGATGTAAAGAATAAATATACATGTATACGATAAAGTATATATACATAGACATTATCATGAAAAGGATGAAAACCTTACGTTTAAAGAAGATGGCTCACAGGCTAAATTTAACACACACACACACATATGCACACAAACACATTGCTAACTCAGCTACTAATAAGCCCAGTGGCCATGGGAGCTTTGGGGGCAGGCCTAGGATTTGGGTCTCAGCCTTGCCGTATTCTGTCAATAACCTTGGGCAGTGTCACTTCAGCTGTAAAAAAGACACAACAAAAATATTTCCCCTGCACGGTTGTTACGAAGGTAAAGTGAAATATTGTATGCAAAGTACCTCTTACCTGCTATGTGCTCAGTAAATAGCAGCTGTTATTGTCATGAAATGTGTGGGTCGGTGTATGTGTGTGTGTGTGTGTGTGTGTGTATGTGTAACTCTCTCCCCTTAATTAGAATAGTCTGTGGCCAGTAACCGTGTCAAATCCTTATTCTCCAAAGGACTTAGCATTGTGAGTTTCACTTAGAAGCTCTTTAATAGATATGTGTGAAACCAGGGAATGATTTGGAAGTTAGGATACCATATTAACAAGAGTGTTGTTATTATCCTAATAAAGCTCAGGTGTTCAAATGGTGTATTTAGAACAGGATTTCTAAAGCTTGGCCATATTACCATTTGGGATAATTATCTACCGGGTACCACCCTGTGTGTTATAGGGGTTAGTGGCCTCCTCAGCCTCTACCCACTGGATGCCAGTAGAACCTCCATTCCTAGCTCCCCCAGTCGGAGACAAAAATGACTCCAGATATTGCGCGCTGGGAGACAAAATCCCCCCTGTTGAGATCTAGATCCAGGGGTGTCTGAAAAGTCCTCCTTATGTGAAATTTCAATAAATAGTAGGGTCATTGTTCAGGGAACTGAAACTCCAAGGGTTAGAAAAGTCAGGTGAGTTTTTGTGGTCACAGAAGTACCAGTTTAGAAAATGCAATTTGCTTTCATATGCAGAATTTTTTACTTCAACAAAGGACTTTAGGGAAGAAAATGCTGATCTGACACCGGCTTATTGAATAGCATTTTGCAAGCTCCAGGCCTATTTCTGTAAACCTTCCAAAAGAGAAAACCAGCTTCTCGGTGTCCCGAGCCTCACCAGATGATAATATATGTATGAGATCGGGAGAAACCCGCGCATTCCTAGGAAATACTTCGAAGTTATTTTTTAACATCAAAACAAACAAGGGTCGGCGGGTCTCCCTTGCAGCCTCTGTCTATTTATAATTATATTTTGTATAAACATATTTGGTGACTGTAGAAAAGACTTCATGGGCACACAATGGCAAGTGTTCTTCAAAACCGTCTTTAATTATTCATTTGGCTGCGCTATATTTTATGTTTCTTTTCGTAAATGTTAATCTTTATTATTGCCTTAGTAAGGTGGGGAGGAACACACACACACACACACACACACACACACACACAGTAATACCTGTTATTAAATGACCTATCAGAGTGACACGGATAAATGTTGGGAGTGATTTAATTGTTTCTTATCTGCAGTTTTATACAGTTTCTATCAAACTGAAGGGTAATTTTTTTTAGTAGCTGCTTATTTTAAATGTACAAAACCCTTGTGTGTAATTCCATTAGCTGCCCTACAGCATTGCAATCTACAGTTTCCCTGAGGCTGTTGTGAAATATTGATGAAATCCTTGCTTTTGTGGCTTGCTCTGATACACTAAACATTTGTCTGATGTTAGTTGAACTTGAACGGATCTGTTCAGAGCTATATCAGTACTGACTTCAAAGGGAGTGAGGCTGTTACAGTATTTTTTCCTCATTTTTCTTTCTTTCGTTCTTCCTTTTTTTTTTTTTTTTCCTTTTTCTTATTTTTAACAAACTGAAGTTTCAAAGCTTTACCATGGTATACTTTATAAAAACAAAGTTCCAATCAAATGAGTGCAAGCACCTAGCAAACTGCTGATCTTTATACTTTCAAATGGTGGGTTTTTTTCTATTGATTCTGGTTTGTTTCTCATATCATTTAAGATATGTTGATACAGAGGTGGATGCTGGCCCCCAAAACACACATGCACACGTGCACGCACACACACACACACTCACAGACAGAGAATGGGAGAAGGATGTGAAACAGAAATCCTGGTTTTGTGAAGTTAGCCTCAGGATTCTGTGCCTCAGGATTCTAGCTGACCACGTAGGACTCTCCCTTTCAACATTGATGAAAAGGCACCATGAATGAGAAAACTCATCTCCAACTGACTTTTTCCAGCTAAAGTTGTTTGAATAGAACTTCACAACTTTCAGCACTAGAGCTCACAGTTATTCCTGTGTTTTCTGCTCAGGTTGTGAATTATAACTGCTAAGAGTTACTAATTTGTAAAAAAGGATATGACAGTCTTTGGGGACCTTATAAGCAGTAAAATAGCTCTAAAGCAGGGTTTCTCAACTTTGGCACTATTGAGATTCGGGGTCTGGTAATTCTCTGTTTCGGGGCTTTCCTGGGCATTGTGGGAGGTTTAGCAGCATCCCTGGCCTCTGCCCACTGGATGCCAGTAGCACTACCTCCCAAGTTGAGACAATAAAAATTGTCTCCAGATTGTCATATGTCCAGTTGGGGAAAAAATGCCCCCCAACTCCTCCTGGCTGAGAATCCGTACTCTAAAGACACAGCTTCCCTCCACTGTAATAGAAGGGTCCCTTTATGTCTCAACAGGTGGGATGACCGTGCAAAATTCTGCAGATGAGTGTCTCACATGATGATTCTTCAGATCCGTTTTCTAGAACGATTTGGACCCATACTCGGGAGTCCACGCACTCTTTGCACCTTTGCTTTTTAGAGTTCTCTGGAAACAGAAAGCAAAACAGGAGCTTTTTGTCTTCACCGAAACCTCTAGAAACGGGCTGAAGGGGCTTGACCCTGAGCTGGGTGGCATTAGTTTGGGAAGCATCGATTGGCTACGAAAGCTCAGTAAATTGTAATGAATAAGCCCCAAAGTGACTTCCATCAATTTTTACTTCCAATAGCCCCATCCCCTAGAGACACATATAACCCAGTACGTCACCTTTGCCCTGGGTCAGTACATCACCTTTGCCCTGGATCACTTAACACAACTTTTCCGACAGATCCTCCAGCAATGCCACCTTGCCATTGGCTTCACGCTCACAGAGCACAAAAGCAGCCATGTTTTATATCAACAATTGGCGCTCTGTCATAACTGTTTCAAAGATAGGTGATTTATTGTATGCCTATTAAATTGTGTGATCACATTTAATTAATATCAGCCTTGCCGGCAAAGTTCTAATCGCCACGAGGCTATAACACCTATGTCTGCTTGCAGTGGTGTCTCTGTTGCCCATCCCAGTACACACAGTAGGGGCTCAGCTTTTCAAACTCAATAGTTCATTAATCAAGAGTTTAGAAGCCTCTTCGCCCTCATCCCCCTCAGCTGCCTTCATCTTTGGGAGCAGCACTCTCTTCTCTGCCTTTCAACCTGGCAATCGGGAAAGAAAAAAAGGAAGTGTGGCTGACAGAATAGAAAGAAAGTAGGGGGAAAGGAGGGAGGCAGGGAGGGAGGGAGGGAGGGAGGAAGGAAGGAAGGAAGGAAGGAAGGAAGGAAGGAAGGAAGGAAGGAAGGAAGGAAGGAAGGAAGGAAGGAGAAAGAAAGAGGGGGGAAGAGAAAGAAAGGAAAAAAGAAAGAAGAAATGGAAAGAAAAGAGGGAGGAAGAAATGAAGGAAAAAGAGAGAGGGAGGGGAAAAATGAAAGAGAAAAAAGAAGGAAGAGAAAGAAAAGAAAGAGAGGAAGGGAAAGAAGAGAGAAGGAAGGAGGGAGGGAGGAGGGGGGAGGGAGGTGCGGGGAGGGGAGAGGAGGGGAGGGGGAGAGATAGACTGTAGTCTCTCCTGTTCTGTCCTCCCACCTGTTCTAGTATGAACCCTCAAAGAATTGACATTGTTCACTCATTTGCTTTTTTCATATATTTATTTATTGATGATATCTCTCCATACTGTACTAAAAGTAGACACAAGCAAATCCCACATTCAAAACAACCATAATAGAAATAAATGAACAGAATAGAAAGTTCAGAATTATGATTGGATCATTTCCCCTGAAGTAGATTACATAATTTATCATTTAAGGGATACTGGCTTTATTTCTTCTCCTTTTCCCTCTCTCCTTCCTGCTACTTTCCCTCAAATAACCATTCACATCAGCAAAGCAGCCACCAGGTGGTGGCTGTGTCTATCTGGAACACAGACACCAACTGGAAGGACACTCCCTCTTGTCTGTGGCACAGAGAGCACGAATGTCATGCCACATGCACAGAGAAGCCAAGAGAATGGAGTCACGTTGCCCCGTTTTCTGTAAGCAGGAAGGGAGAAACCAATGTTGGCTAAACCAAAAAGAGTCAAATTAATAAAAGAAAAGAAAAAATTGCCGGACATGGTAGCTCACGCCTGTAATCCCAGCACTTTGGGAGGCTGAGGCAGGTGGATCATGAGGTCAGGAGTTTGAGACCAGCCTGGCCAACATAGTGAAACCCTGTCTCTACTAAAAATACAAAAAATTAACTGGATGTGGTGGTGGGCACCCATAATCCCAGCTACTCGGGAGGCTGAGGCAGGAGAATCGCTTGAACCTGGGAGGCGGAGGTTGCAGTGAGCCGAGATCACACCACTGCACTCCAGCCCAGTCGAGACTCCATCTCAAAAAAAAAGAAAAAGAAAAGAAAAAATATTTTCAAGTTCCTAAAAAGAGCCCTGAAGATTAAAATTAAATTAGCCATAGGGATTTAAGTAAAAAGAGGTTTGAAAAGTCCTCAACTTCATGTCTCCTTCAAGTGTGGAGAGGCTGGACTTTCTGTCTGCTTTGCTTTCTTGAGGGAAGGAGGGTATTTGTCAAAGCAGCAGCAACTTCACTTTGTCTCCACTGTCAGTGTATCTGGAGTTGAAGAAGCTTATTTTCTGCAAATGCCTTCGGCCCCAGACATGTCTGCAGTCTATTTATGTTTGGCTAAAACAAACGGAATAAACAGTTGAGAGGATATCATTCATATTGTGACGGGAGACAGAATATAGGGCATTCTTGACATCCTGCATATACAAATCATTGAATGTCTTTCTAACTAGCTGCACTTGTAAATCAATCCATGCACCCCTTCAGAAAAAATCTACTGTAAAGTGATTTGACTTCAACTGGCAATAGATGAATTGGAATATTGAAGAGCAAAGTCAACATTAGTGCACTGAGGTGACCACACCAAAAGCCGGCCCTGGAAGCCACTGAACCAAAGCCATGAAAAGGATTTCAACACCGGGTGGATGTCCAGGAGAGTCACTGTAGGGGAGAAGAGGTCATCAATGGGTAGTTGTGGTCTCAGCAATGATCTTAACACTTGTCCTTAGTCATTCAACACATATACACATATTTACTGAGCATTTACTATGTGCCTGGAAGAAATTTTTTTTTTTTTTTTTGGTCTTTAAGAAATCAGCCAACCCACAAGGAAAGGAGAGTCACAGATAGCATCTTTCCTCAACCTCTACAGGAACACACACTCCCACACTATTTGTTGCTCACCTGTCGCTAAGAAATGAAAAAGCCTTACAATCTGAAAGCCCTATTGAATGTTCCTGAGTTTTTAAATCATTTGTAGTGAATCCCTGAGAGTTGGTACTACAGGCCATACAAAACAATATTTTTTTTTCTAGAGGAGGGTCTCGCTCTGTTGCCCAGGCTGGAGTGCAGTGGCACCATCATAGTTCATTGCAGCCTCAAACTCCTGGGCTCAAGCCATCCTCCCACCTCAGCCTCCCAAATAGCTGGGACTACAGGTGCCTGCTCCCATACCTGGCTAATTTTTTTTTTTTTGTAGAGATGAGAGCTTGTTTTGTTGCCTAGGCTGGTCTCAAATTCCTGGCCTCAAGCAATCCTCCTGCCTCATCCTCCCAAAGTGTTGGTATTACAGGCGTGAGCCACTGCACCTGGCCAAAACAGTAATTATTGAGTCCATACTGATACTGAACAATGTCTCTCTCTCCTTATAAAACAAAGACAGCATTGGAATTCTGAATCTACAGTCTTCCTCGCTGGATCCTCATCTAATTCATACATTTATTTTTTCATTTAATCATCTATCTTTCCTTGAGCCTACCATCTTCCAGGCTCTGAGGAAACAGAAGAACCCGGATGGATAAGACTGAGCTCCAAGGAGTTTACCACTGGGAGGGAGACAGAATAATAATTGCAACACGGATCACATTTCCGATCGAAGCTGATTTTACTCAACCAAAACATTCCTCTATTAGACATTTCTGCAGAAACGTAGATGTGTTGCAAGGAAACCCAAATCATGAAGTAAGAATGTTATTGTTGTGTTCAATATTGAATTAGCCAGGTCCTCTTCATAATCATAGTCATCATCATACACAATGATGGGAAGATGGCTGGACCCCAGGAGTTAGAGGCTGCAATGTGTCATTATGGCACCACTGCACTCCAGCCTGGGCAACAGAGCGAGACTCCCCTCTAGAAAAAAAGAAAATTATTATTGTTTTGTGTGGCCTGTTGTAATGAGCACTTTCTCTGTGCCAAGCACCGTGTGAAGCACTTTTACCTTTTTCATCCCTTCAACAATTACTGTATTTTATCTAAGCTAAGAGGCCATTCAGTGAAGTGCACTACTTCTAGTTGGCACCACTGAGAAAGAAAAATGCTTATAATTAAACCATGACACACTGCTCTCCTGCTATCACTTAGAATTTCTATTTTATACTTACTGAAAGACTCTTTTAGACTTATTTTTTAAAAAGATCTTTATAAGGTAACACTCTCGTGTTTATATAAAAAGAAAAAGATAAGCAAAATGAATTGGTTAAGGCATTCCTGAAATAGCTTCCAACTGCCCCCTGGCAGCCATTTTAAGATACCATTGATTGTAAGATTCACCCTAATTCCCAAGATGTTAAAATGTAGAAGGAAGATCTTGGAATCAATGAAATGCTATTTGTAAAGTGTATGCTATGCTGCAGGCCCTGAGAAAATGCAGAAGATACTGCAATGCACAAGGCACAAAGTCCCTGCCCTCATGGAGTGTAAATGGCAGAGTCAAGAATTTAACAATTACACATATAATTGTTTAATTGCAATTTTGATGGGAGCAATCGGAGAAAAATCCCATGAGCCTATGTAAGAAGAGATCCTACCTAGTCAGGGGCCAGAAAAGATCTTCTAAGGATGAGACCTTTATGCTAAGACTGGGAAGTTGAGCAGGATGCAGAAAAAGAATTAAAAGAAAGAACTGTAGCATTTTCTCATAAATGTCCTCAGTGGCCATATGGATTTAGTACTGTAATTATCCTTGCTTTACAGATGAGGAAACTGAGACTTGGAGAGTACAAGTAACTTGCCTAAGAACACACCGCTAGGAAGTGATAGAGCTGGGGTTTTCCTCATCTCAAACAATAAATTATCTGCTTGTTCAAATGGGCAGACTCAGTTCTTGCTGCATTAGAGACAGAGGGAAAAGGAGGAAGAACTCGGAGACTCTGTAGTATAAATTCAGACATTATTAAATAGTTTCAATACTAACAAAAAAAGAAGAGTATATGTCAGACTCCCTATATCCTGGAATCAAGGATTCCAGTCTCATAGGACCAGAGAGATGGAAGGATGCAATAAAATAACATGCTTTGGATTTTCTTCCAAGTAATTAAAAACTTTTTAAGTGCCTGGCTTGAGTAACTTTAGGAAGCATATTCAATAGCCCTGGTGTGTATCATTTATAGCCCAGACCCTGCATGGTTGTGGACCCAACCCAGCTGAAAGCATGGGCCCATTAAGTATTTTTCTGATTAAGAAGCATCTCTGCCTTTACTGCAAGTATTTCTGTGTTTCTGCCCTTAAATTGACTTCTAGTTATAGAACCAGATTGGTTTTGAGAAAGGCTATCATACTGAGCAAATGTTGGAAGTCTGGGAAGCAAGACTAGTCCCTGGGACCTACGTTTTATTGGAAAATAGAAGGTGGGTGCAAACCCACAGCCAACCCAGAAAAATTGTGGTGAGTGGATAAGTTTTGCTCTCCTTTTGGTGTTGAAAATGTCAAAGATTCAAGAAATTTTCACTGAGTCATTCAACAAATACTTTTTTGATGACTGACCATGTACCATGCACAGGTGCCTCCATACAGCATCAAGTCAAAGAGACAAAGATACCAGTTCTTACAGAGCTTACAAACTAACAAAGAAAGATCATAATTAACAATAGACATAATAAAGAAGTCAATTCTGCAGTAAGCTACAAGTTGGTAAGTATGAAGGCAAAAGAAAAATAGAACAGAATAAGGGAATTGGGAGTTCTGAAAGAATGGGGAGACCGGTTGCAACTTTAAATAGGGTGACTGGAGTAAAGTGTCATCAGGAAATGACATTTAGGCAAAGATTGGAAGGAAGTTAGGAAAAGTGCAGAGACAGCAGCCAGCGCAAAGGCCTAAGATGGGAATATTCCTGGCTTATGAGAAATAGCAAAGAGGTCAGTATGACTGCAGCAGAAAATACAGGAAGAGGGAAATAGAAGAAAGCATTAGAGACCAGGTGGAGATCTAACATACATAGAAATCTGAGGGCCATGGTGAGAACATTGGCTTTTTCTCTGAGTGGGAAGAATGTCCCTTGGGAGGTTTTGAGCAGGGAAGTGGCATGATCTGATGCATCTTTCGTTCTGACTGCTAAGAGTATTAAGCAGTGACAGTAAGTCACAAGGATGGGATCAATTCATGGAGGAGTCAAGGTGGCATGAGAGGTTTCCAGTTGAGACCATTTTTCACTTTCAGTCCCCTAGGAGCGCACCTCATCACTTACTGTCTCAATGTAGAAAGTTGAGGTGGAAGATGCTTGGATCTTGGGTCTCTGAGCTTGGTTTTGTATGTGTGTTTGGGGTGGGGGGGCGGTGTTTGTTTGTTTGTTTTTGAGATGAAGTCTCACTCTGTCACCCAAGCTGGAGTACAGTGTCACGATCTTGGTTCACTGCAACCTCTGCCTCCTGGGTTCAAGTGATCCTCCCACCTCAGCCTCCCAAGTAGCTGGGGTTACAGGCGTGGGCCACCACACCCAGCCAAATTTTTTTGTATTTTTAGTGGAGACGGGATTTCACCATGTTGGCCATTCTGGTCTCAAACTCCTGACCTCAAGTGATCCACCCACCTCGGCCTCCCAAAGTGCTGGGATTACAGGTGTGAGCCACCACCCCTGGCCAGGACTTGAGTTCATATCCTGCCTCTGCCACTGTCTACCAGAAAGCCACTTGCATCTTTTCTGTTAGCCTCAAATTTCTCACATAAAGGTAAAGATACCTACCTCACAGGATTATTTCCAAAATAACATGCATATTGCATACTGTACCAGGTACGCAGTAGGTACTTGAATAAAAGGGATGCTCTCTCTTTATATCTCCCCAATAATGAGAGAGATTTTGTGAGACGTAAATTCTGTCGCCTAGAAACTATTTAGATTTACAATCTTTATTTTAAGTTGGTTTGCCTGAGTAATTAATTCAAAGTTAAGATTTTATTGGTGAGGTGCCCAGGATTTTAGCAATTGAGTTAGTTGAACATGAAAGGTCTTTAAGAATGAAAGATAAAATAAAGTCTGTTCCATTGTAGCTCATCTTCCTATAAAGCAGATTAGTTCATTCCTGATTGGTAAATAGGTTAATGATAAGAATATAATGAGAACGTCACATTGATGCACATGTAATTTTTTCCAACACATTATTGTTTAGCACCACTGAGTAACAGCAGCCAAATGCAAAGTTCACAACATGGCTGAATTCAGCAAAGAAAGCAGTCAATTCATAAAAGCCAATCCTCTTAGCTCAGGTTAACCATGTAAATCTGCCTCAGAAGCCTGACTGTCACCTTTCCCTGATTTTTAAAAATTTGACCTGCCTGTAACTTCACAATCTCACTACCTCTTTAAACTCCTTTCTATCTAACTACCATCACTTATTTATTTACATTGGTAAAGCCTTTTATTTAGTGTGGCATTCCTTTATTTATTATGAATTGAACAAGTGTTTCTAACCCAACCAGTATTTTTATTATGTTTGTTATTGTTTGCTTACTCTCTGGATGCTAAGTTGCTTACTTTGTAAGTGGTCTATCCTAACCTTATTTTTCCCATAAGCACCATAATTTTAACTGCAAAGCTGTGCAAAATGCAAGGTTTGTCTAGGAACACACAGTGCATTATAGCAGAAACACGCACACCTCCACTATACACATTGGTAATGGCAGGGCATCATGGAAAACTGACATGCCATGAGTATGCTAGTACACAGCCATGAGAGGGCACTGGGTCTGGGGTCCAGTGAACTCACTTCAAAGCTAGAGTCAACCAGTTTCTGGGCTGTATTAGTTCGTTCTCAACGATGCTCTAAAGAACTGCCTGAGACTGGGTAATTTATAAAGGAAAGAGGTTTAATTGACTCACAGTTCTACGTTACTGGAGAAGCCTCAGGAGACTTACAATCATGACGGAAGGCAAAGGAGAAGCAAACATGTCCTTCTTCACATGGCAGCAAGAGAGAGAAGTACAGTATGAAGTAGGGGAGAGCCCCTTATAAAAACATCAGATCTCATGAGAATTCACTCGCTATTATGAGAACAGCACGGGGGAACTGCCCCCGTAATCTAATCACTTCCTCCCACAAGGTCCCACCCCCAACACGTGGAGATTACAATTCAGATTACAATTCAAGATGAGGTTTGCGTGGGGACCTGACAGAGCCAGACCAGGTCTTAGGAAAGTTGTTTAACTTCTGGAAACCTAGATTCCTCGTCTTCAAAAATGGAACTGATAATATCACCTCCACCATGGGAGTTCTGTGAGACTCAACTAAAACAACTCATGTAAGATACTTACTAAGTGATAGGTATTAGGATATTGTAGATATAGAAGCCATTCGTAAGCAAACAGGGTTCTTATGAAGCAATGTAGAATAGGTTGTCTTCACAGCAGAATGAGGTCAAATGGAGGTCTCAAAATCAATGCCTCTAATTGACTTAAACAGTTTTTTGTGTGTCTGGAGCCCAGCTTAGCTATCTGAATCACACACAGCTGAGCGATGGTAGAAACCTTCAAACCAAAGAAAGGAGAATATTGTTCTCTGGTCTTTCACTCCCTACAATTGCACAACTGACTCAAGCCCAGTTTGTTTATGCAAGATATTGACCATACATATACACCCTGCTCTCTCTCTCTTTCTCTGTGTGAGTGTGCATGGGTGTGTGTGCGTGCATCTGAGTTTCTTTCCTCTGCATGTGAAACATATAGACAAAAAAAAGATAATGCTCCCACGACTGGAAAAAGATGAGATCATTTGTAAGTGGCTTGTTAAAGTGCACATCATTTTCCTGATCAGCGGCAGCGAGGCTGCCTCTTTAGGAGCTGATGCGATTTATCATGTTATTATATATTTAGAGACATTTTGAAAATGCTGTTATTTACTCAACCGACTGTGTATATAGACGATTTAAAGCAGATTTTTGACCCAGTAGACTGTACCAGCTCTATCTATCGTCTCAACGAGCATGTGGGGACTCTTAAATATGCAGATTATTGACACAATAGACTACGAGCACTGCAACCGTACTCGAGACGGGTACAGTCAAGTCATTGGGGGATGATATGTTTCCAGAAAGCATTTTTAAGGCAAATCCACATATATAGACTTGCTCTATGGAAAGATATACATCTGGATACAGGGGACTCTGGCTTTGGAAGGAAATATTTGGTATCCCGAAATAGGGTGTTCTTACTAACATTCCTTTATGTTCTGCCCTTTTGTCTATGAACATCTAAATAATAATACCTACCCTCTACTTAATCCCAAGCAATGTACCAGTGGTTTGAGCTTAATTTACTCAAACTTGCTAAGAAGTCATTCCATTTGGGTTAGTATAAATGCATTCTTTGATTCAAAGTATGTATTGAGCACCATCTATCAAACAGTGGGGTCTTTGATTGCAAGTGATAAATATTATCTTTGGCAAACGAGTAAAAACAAGGAATTTGTTGGGAGGAACATGGTGTAGCTCACCTAAAGGGGAGGAACTAGTACGTCTGTGAGGACCAAAGGGGCAGAATCAAAAGACAATCTCTCTATAATAGAATTGTGAAGTGGATCTACTCTAGCCCATTTCCACCTTTGAGTCATAGGGTCATAATTCACTTTCCATGGAGCAAGATTTTGGTTGGCCAACCTAGTGTTCTGTGCCATAGTAAAACAAAAACAAAACAAAACACCAAAAAGAGAAAGAAGAGAGAAAGTTTTCATATGTTCGTTTCACCTCCCTGCTCCTTAAACAAATGATCAGATATTTAAATACACAGACATAAACACACACAATGCACACGCAGGGAATCTATATTGTTTTTGCTGGAAAACAGTCCAGATGCACTGGGCTCCCATGAAATTAAACTCCCAGAGGCCAGAATCTCTGTTCTGTCATCTCCTTCCCAAAGTATCTGTAAGAGAGCAGTTTTATACAGCCTGGACCTTATGATGCCATAAGTCCGTAAGTCAGTCCCAAGTCAATCTTATGTCTTTAAAAAAAAAAAAAAAAAAAAAAGAGCTACACTACCTACTTTAACATCAAGTGGGAGGGAAGGGTGATTTCAATTGTTAATTCATCCAAATTGCAAAAATAGAAGGGCAGAGCAATCCCACCAAGATGGCCAACAGTAGGAAATGGATGGTGGACATAAACAGGAAAGAGTTACCTCAAGACCTGGGCTTGCCACTAGGGATAAAGCAATGAACCACACAGATAAGTCTCTGTATTTGTTGCATGAAATTGTCCTGTGCATTGTAGGATGTTTAGCAGCATCTTGGGTCTCTACCCACTAGATGCCAGTAGCATCTTGTCTCCCAGTTGTGACAATCAAATGTCTCCAGACATTAACAAATGTCCCCAGGAGCAAAATCACCCCAGTTGAGTCATTAAGGGTGTGTTAGACATTACCAAGTGTGTCTCTAATGTAGTGCCCTCTCAGGAAGCTGGGACCCTCCTGGGGTAAGCACCATCTCTGCTGTGCTATTTAAGTAGGATTCTGGAGTTCTGGCTATGTGCAAGATCTTATGTAGTCACAGGATACAAAGCAAGCAAGGAGAAAGAAGAACATTTATAGAGTCCTTACTGTGTGCTCAAAAACTCCTAGTGCTGGGCATATAAAGATAAACAGTCATCGTCCCTTTGTTCTTAAAGAGCTTACCACCTGGGAGGTGAGGTCAAGAATCACAATTTGATTTGTCCAGTAGTAGAGAAGACCTTGGGGAGGAGATGCCATTTGAAGTGGCGTTGGAATTTGAAATTGCTAATGGATAAATAACAATGGATTAGGTGCTTGACTGCGAGCAGCAATCCCAAATTTTACAGCATTAACCAGATCATCATGGAAAATTAATGGACAGAATAGCAAATAATTACCTTATACTTTATCGAACAAAAAAATTATAATACTTTGCCATCATAATCATTAGGGGCTGAAGAATATATACACCAAGGAATGAAACAATGTATAATATGAAAAAATGTCAGGGCACAGCAAGGCTAATTTGTACACATTTATAAAAATGTATCTAATTTGTGAAGTAACAACTATACAAAACTATAAAATGTGCATATACAAATTAGATATATTATGAAGCTCTGGGTTGCAAGGAACTATCTTAAGCAGTAAAGGGGATTATTTGTTCAGGAAATTTCAAAGTACAAAGACAAAAAACTTCAGGTAGAGTTTGATCAAGGTTGAAATTTTCTTGGCTCTGTGATCTCATATATGTTGACTTGGTTCTCCAGCTGCCATTCCTCATACTAACTAGCAAATCTCCTAAAAGTGATGATGATATGTTATTATATGAAAATAGGAAATATTATATGAAAATAGGAAAAACAAAAGATAAAATCCCTTACTTTCTTAACCATCAAATCAAACTGAGAATGCCAATCACCAATTGACTTAGACCCAGCCTGAATAACCTAAATAGGATGCTATGGCAAGGTGATTAGGTTTGATGATTCAGCGCCCACACATAGACCTGGGATGGGACCAATCTCACCCACACTTATTGGGAAGCAGCCATAGTGTCTCCTATGATGTACCCTAGAACACTAATGATCTCTTCCGCATTGCTCAAGAATCAGCACATTTCCTTTTTAAATGCTTATAAGTAACTACCAAGGTCCTCTTTGAATCTCTATTTTTAGGTACAACTGCAAATTCCCTTTGTATCTCCTAAGGGTCACTCGAAGGTGTTAGAAGCTGCATATAAGAAGATGCTTTTCCAGGAACTCAGTCCATGCCTAATAATCCTCTTCCAGGTCAGAAAGAAAGATCTGAGTTTTGTTTTTGGTAATTTCTCCAAGAAAAGAAAAACTATCTTTTACTCCCAGAAGCAAATAAAACAATACAATAAACTGTGTGTTAAAATAGATGATAGATAGAAAGATAGATAGATAGATAGATAGATAGATGATAGATAAATAGATGATAGATAGATAGATAGATAGATAGATAGATAGATAGATAGATATGATTTTCTAGGGGAGTTTGACTTCTGTAAGTGTGGTTTGAGAACTGTCTGAAAACTAACATCAGAATAACTAAAAAGCAAGGGAAAATAACCCCCAAAAGGAAAATGAAACAGAGACAAAAAGCCAGAAAGAATATCAAGAACAAGACAGTGGCTGTCTTATGAACCATTTATTGGTGTTCACCAATGGAGAATATTAAATCACCAGATAGTGCTGTCTTCCCCAACTTTCCTGTCCTGGGAAAATGGCCAATTAGGTACTATTAGGAGGATGCTGATAAAGTGACCTAAAGCCTCTTCCTAGTTACCCATTTTCTCTATAGGTAGGAACAAAAAAAGAAAAAGATGCCAGCTCTTGGAAATTTCATTCTTAAAACCCTAACCTAAGTCAAAGGGTCAAAAAAATCTGTAGAATTTTCCATTAGATTATCCAAACTGTCGATTCAAAAAGATCGAAGACCTACGTATGAAGACCTAAGTATCTCCAGAATCTGGGTCGTTCCCAAGTACTGCTTCGTGTAACTCTGTGGTGTGGGTTTGGCCCAGCTCAGACTCGCTGTTCCATATAAGTTGACTCATTTAAAAGCTAACCTAGTTAATTAAGAACTGAAATAGGTCAGGATTTATTTGGTGGAGTTACTGGCGTAGTTTATAAATGCTAATCCCTTTTATCATTAACTTTTTTATTTGTTTGTTTCTTGTAATATAAAAATACTCAATGTGATAAGGGGATTTAAATGCATCCAGAAGGAATTGATTGAGAATAATGCTAGAAGTCTGATAAACAATGTTTTCAGCCAAAACTTGAAAAAGCAAATACAAAAAATCCTGAGAAATCCGGCTCCATAACACGATTCTTCATGACTAGGTTTTTGTTCTTGTGATGGTGATGAGAGCAGACATATCGAGTGCTTATTTTTACCAGGCGTTCTGACTTCTTTCCAGTTATCTCACTTAATTTTCAAACTGATCTTTGAGGCAGGTACTAGTAGTATCTCCAATTGATAGACGGGGAGACTGAGCCCCACACAAGTTGTTAGTTTGCTCAAGATGACAATGCAGGACATGGCAGAGATGAGATTTGAACCAGGGTGGACTTGCTGCAGACCTTGTTCTCTTCCATCCTGGAACACCTATGAGGGTGGTGCACACACTTTCTCCTCTATTAGGCTGATGCAAAAGTAATTGCTGTTTTTGCCATTAAAAGTAATTACTTTCGGCCGGGCGCGGTGGCTCAAGCCTGTAATCCCAGCACTTTGGGAGGCCGAGACGGGCGGATCACGAGGTCAGGCGATCGAGACCATCCTGGCTAACACGATGAAACCCCGTCTCTACTAAAAGATACAAAAAACTAGCCGGGCGTGGTGGCGGACACCTGTGGTCCCAGCTACTCCGGAGGCTGAGGCAGGAGAATGGCGTGAACCCGGGAGGCGGAGCTTGCAGTGAGCCGAGATCCGGCCACTGCAATCCAGCCTGGGCGACAGAGCGAGACTCCGTCTCAAAAAAAAAAAAAAAAAAAAAAAAAGAAAGTAATTACTTTTACTTTTGTACCAACCTAATAGTTCTCTTTTAATAATAGAGTGTTCTTCTCTGTGCAGACCCTTGCTTCACTGACAACTAGAAAGAGCACGAATGTCACACTTCCTTGTCGTCAATTCCCAAAGCTTTAGCTGACTTTGACTTTGCAGCATTTCTAAGCTATTGACATATTGAGGCTGGATAATTCTTTGAGTAAGGACCGTCCTGTGCATTGAAGGATGTTTAGCAGCATCTCTGGCCTCTACCTACCAGATACCAGCAACACAGCTTCTTTAGGTATAACCAAGAATGTCCTCAAACATTGTCACATGTCCCCCTGGGGAACAAAAATCACCCCCAGAACTACTGAGTAAGAGTATTATGGTGACCTAGCTGGCTCCTGGGGTCCCATTTTCTTCTCTAGAAGAAACCAGCTGCCAAAAATAATGATCTAATTAACTCATTCAGCCTGAAGTGCAAAGGTGAGATAAGAGATTAAGTTTTTATATTTTTATAGGGGATGAGTTCTTGGACTGCCTCATGCCAAATGAACATAAGCCAAGTTGTAGGGTTTAAGGCAAGAAGAAGCAGAGAGTAAGAGGTGTCACAATTGCGGGCTCCTGAATTCACATGACACTTGTACCTGATTTATCTACTTCCCAGAGGGAGTAACCCACCCTATGAGTTTAAATCCATGTGCACACTTCAACCATCCAAAGCAATATTCTGTTTAAAAGATACTTTGTTGTTGCTTCTCTATGGCTTGAAAGCAAATTGGCAGCAATGAATAAAATCTAAGTTTTGGATGGAATCTAAGTGTTGGATAGAAAACCATGCTTCACTGATGCAATCACTCATTCACTTATGGGTCCAATCATTCATTTTCTTATTTATATATCCAACAAATACTTGAACAAGGTGGGCTGGGTATAGCAATGGGATACAGTGGTGAACAAGATAGATTTGACCTGCCCTCAGGGAGCTTACAGTCTTATCTAGAGGACAATCAAGTACATAGTAAGTACAATTGCAAACTGAAATAAGGTAAACAAAAGAAAAACGGGGGGCTGAGATAGAAAATAACTTTGGTTGTTGGTAATTTCAGAGGAGTAAGTGGGGAGGGTACAGTGATCAGAGATGACCCATCCGACAAAGGGCATTGGAGCTGAAACTAAAAGAATGAGACTAAAAGGAAAGACTTAGATATAGGAAAAGGGGGAATCTTGTATACAGGGGGAATGGAATTTCAAGGGCCTTAAAGAAGGCAAGAATTTGATGAGTTTGGGGAACAAGGAGAAGAATTTTGACTTTCAAATCCTAAGCAAAATGGACAGTGATGAGGTAGGTCTGAGATGGAAACCGGGCAGGTCATTGCACTCCATGAGTCATCCCTGCATGCATGTTCAAGTATATGCTGAGCAGTACTTGACAGAAATGTTGATGAAGAGATGAAAGCATATCATAAAAGCTTCAACTGAAAGTTCTCCCCAATCCTTTGATTCGGTCAGATTGTACCGTGATGGAAACACGGCTCAACTCCTAAGTATGAGGAATAGAAATGGTTCCCATACAGTGTGGTCCTCATAGCAGGCTAGTAACAATGACTGTGCTGGTGGAGAGTCCAACATGAAGAAGACAGGTTGGAAAGTCAAGCATCTGAGCCATATAAGGATACCAAGGCCAGGAAGCCCTTTCCTGAATGAGAAATTGGCCCAATGCCATGAAAATTCTTTCCACCTCAGGCTTCTGTGATTCTTCTAGAGACAGCAAAGACTTTTCACCAGAAAACTAAAGTCCAGCCTGCTTTCTGACAGTGCCAATGTAGCTTTTCTAAGAGGACAGTGAGTTTCTTTCTCTTTGTTTCTTTCTTTCTTTCTTTCTCTTTCTTTCTTTCTTTGTTTCTTTCTTTGTTTCTTTCTTTCTTTCTTTCTTTCTTTCTTTCTTTCTCTTTCTTTCTTTCTCTTTCTTTCTTTCTTTCTTTCTTTGTTTCTTTCTCTCTCTTTCTCTCTCTCTCTTTTTCTTTCTCTCTCTCTTTCTTTCTTTAATGGGAAGTGGTCACAGCCATGAACTTAGCAAAAGAAGCAGGTTAAAATTTGTCCATTGTTGGCTAATGCAGTTAGACGTTTTCGAGAAAAGGCAGTGAGAACTGGTCATTATCCATTATCTGCATGAAATATTTCAGAGAGAGAAGCAGCATTTGCCAAAAAAAAGAAAAGATGTTTGACTTCAAGCCAGGCAAAAAGGAAACAAGATCACCTTCTAGCTCTGTGGGATGGCTGTGCTAATGATGTTATTTCAAGTAAAATTGGAATATATGTCTGAAAAAATACAGATGGTGCAGCAGCTTCGTATACTTTCTGAAGGTCGTTTTGGACAATGATTCACTGTCCCTTTTCTTGGAAAAGAAAAAAAAAAAAAACAAAAAAACCTCTCCAGTCTTGGAAGGAACTATATGAGTATGTGTGTGTGTGTTTATATATCCTTATGCAGAATAAATGTATAGAAAATAAGCATGCATGCCTTGCTGAAAATACTTGTTACCACTTGAAAACTCAACAACTAAAAACCTTAATTTAGTGGGAAAGTCTCAGTTCTATTGTGTAGTTTCTTTGTCCCTGTTTTGTTTCACTTTGTTTTCTCCTCTGTTCCTGATTTGTGACTCTCTGGGTGTAAGGATAATGTAAGGATAATGATTTCTAAACTGGAGCTACCAAAAAGCTTATAAAGTGGTCCCCTTCTCACCCTTCTCCATGAATATTTTCTCACTCTGCTTTTTTAAATTGTCACCAAGACGTGTCGCAATAATAATATACGCTGGACTGAAATTCTAGGTAGCTGAATATAAAGCATTTTTCTTGGAGACCTTCTGCTTTAAACATTTGTCACCTCTCTCAATGCAAAGCCCGAGGCCTCTAACAAAGACCTTTTTTCTCAGATGGTGGGTTGCTTTATTTCTTGAGGATTGCAGACATTACCATTATGGGTAATGACCTAATAACTTGCTATTTGATGTTTGTACATCACTTCTACGGAAGTTCCGGGCACACATACCACTGGCTCGTTGTACAAGTGATTTAATATTAAATAACAAACCCTAAACTGGAGGAAGCTCTTTTCTTATGCATTCTTATGCATGACACATAAACAAAGCTGGTTCTTATCTATTGTGAATACCATCTAAAAGCTGTTGGCTTGGAATAAGATTTAGGGATAACAAAGAATGCCAGACTCAACTGATTTCAGCCATCTGTGGGTTCAGGTTGAAGATCAGATGTACAGAGGTTGGAAAGTGCCTAGAACCAGGGCTGAGAAGTTGGAAGTTAGCCCTGCATTCTTGGTATTTCACATACTTTATCACATGCAATACTCTAAAGCATCTTAAGAAGTAGATACTATTATATTCCTATTTTATAGATGAGGAAGCTGTGCCTTTGAAAGTTTCAGTAATTTTCCCAAGATGACATTACGCCGTAAACCAAGGTCTGCCTGATCCCAAGGCTGAGAGGCCATCTTATCTACCCTGTTAACTGATCAGTTCTTAAATCAGTGATTTATTTCTCTCTTGGTTGGTGCTTTCCAGTATAAACTAGGAGCAACCATCTAAGCCATAGGCATTTAGTCTTTTGGTATCTGGAGGGGACAGGGGCTGAAAGTCCTCAAAGTTGTATTATCTTTTCACAAAGCTGGTTCCCACATACACTGGTGAACATAGGCACAGAGAAGTAGATTGCTAAATATCTCTCTACTAATTAACAGTTTTGCAATTTACGTCCAAACTTCTTAAACTTTCTAGAGCATAGGAATCCTCTAGGGACCTTGTTAAATGATTTCTATTCTGCAGACTTGGGGTGGGGCTGAGAGCCTGCATTTCTAACAAGCTCCCAGGTGATGCTAACACCATTCGTCAACCCTACGTGAATAGTGTGGGTTTACAATACACTTCCTCTTTTGTCTGATAGGACCCTTTCAGTCAGTCAGGCTTGGGATGGTCACTCCTATCTGAGGCTGACAGATGAAGAAATAGGTCAAAGAGCTGATAGGAGAGAGAACCAGAAAAGCACACTAGATTCTCTAACCCCTGGTTCCTGTGGTTCAGAGGTTGCAAATGGTTGGCTCTAAGATGTATTTAGTTTTGTCCACATGGTTTGTCCCAAATGAAATACCTGGCATTCCTAGACTCCATGAAAGTCCTTCAGTAGCAGCTGTGCCTTTTTTTTTTTTTTTTTTTTTAAACACAGTCTTGCTCTCTTGGACAGGCTGGAATGCAGTGGCATGATCTCGGCTCTCTGCAACCTCCGCCTCCCGTGTTCAAGAGATTCTCCTGCCACTCAGCCTCCCAAGTAGCTGAGATTACAGGCATGCACTACCACACCTGGCTAATTTTTTGTATTTTTAATAGAGATGGGGTTTCACCACATTGGCCAGGCTTGTCTCAAACTCCTGACCTCATGTGATCTGCCCACTTCTGCCTCCCAAAGTACTGGGATTACAGGCGTGAGCCACTGCACCTGGTCCACTGTGCTTTTGATGTGTCATAAACTTTCCTGTTACTCACAGCCCTCAGGATCCTCCAGCCAAGTGTCCAGTCTAGCTGAGTATCCATGATTACTTACCTTCACAACTGAGAACGTATTTTCCTCCACCTGGCCTGCTTTGCCCATTTTCATTACCTGCCTTCCTTCAGTAATGTGTGACCTTTTCATGACCTCTCTCTCCATAACCTCAGCATCCAACTTCTCTCCATAACTCACCTCTCTACTTGCCTTGGCCTCGGAAGACCCGCTGTGACGAAAGTCCCAGTGAAACTCCACTAAAGTGTCTTGCATGTGGTAACTGCAGAATAAATATTTCTTGATTGAATGAATAAGCAGATGAACCACAAAGGGATGACAGAGTATCCACTTCCCCTGACTTCAAGTAGCTTAGCCGTTTTTCTGCTGATGACCGAGATGTGGAGAAACTCACAAAATGTGATTAGAAAACGTTGTACAGTCCAAAGAGCTGTAACGATGGCCCAAGAAAGAAGCAACAAGCATATGTTAAGTGTTCAGACAGATCCCACCTGGGATGCATGCGTGGTACATGTAAAACATTCCAATTAACCGAACCATCTTCAGGAAATTGAAAAAAAAGAGATACTGTTGTTTGGATGACCACCAGAAACCTCCCTATTTACCTTCGCAGAGTTCTGATGGGCTCAGGATGGCCCCCTATCACTGTACCCACGCCATCTCCAGCAGTCCTTTAAACAAAGAGTTCTATTTGTTTGGTTCTGACATTCAGACAGAGGAGGGAGTAAACTCTTCTCTCTCGATCCGTATATATCAGTAACACTTATGTTATATGTGGCATGCCAGGGATAAAAATCCACACACCACAAATTTTATGTTTCTTTTTGAACATTTTTCTGTTTAAAAATGTGCATGAACGTAGATAACTTCTCCAGCCAGCAAACACCCTGGGCCCTGGCCTGTGGTACCTGGATTCTCTGTAAATGAAATCTGCGCTCAGGAATGGTGCCAGGATCCCACAGCTCTCTAGACGTCCTCTCTCCTGAAACAAAAAGCAGAGGGATCCCTCCACATGGCCCTCCAAGAGGCCCTCACTCCAGGCCTAGCTACCCTTGAGAATAGCTCAGCTTCCTTGAACACTGAATCCTGTATCTCTTTACTCAGCCTGCCAACATGCATGCCAATTAGTGCCAATAATAATATACATATTAACAGACTTTTAGACCACAGTCACCAAAACACTAGAGACACATGACAGGGAGCTCTTATTCCGAGTCATCATTTTTTGTAGCTACTGGGTACACGCTGAGAAATTCTCACGATCTCCTCATTGACGTCTGCCTTGAACCCTGTGGCATCTTCCTGTGACTTTAAACAGTCATTTAGTGCAGTAGATCAGCGAAAATGATCCTGTCACCATCGGATATGTTTTTAAATGAGGTCTTGGTTGAATTCTGGTTTAGTTTTTAAAAATCAACCTTCTTGAGTTTTTAATTGTTCTTATGTTATAACGGTTCCACTTCTACTGCCATTTCTAAAACTGTCAGTGTTTTTACTGTAAACACTACTGTGGACTCACAAGGTGACTACAGAAACGTATGCCCAGCAAAAGTCTGGTATCGAACACCATACCACCCATGAATTATTTTGCAGAATTTCATTTAAATCATTCTGACTAGAGGTTTGGAAACAATTGAGGTAGTATATTTTTTAAAATAATTGTTTTCCTCTTTTTGTTGTTTTTTTGGGACAGGATCTTGCTCTGTCACCCAGACTGCAGTGCAGTGGTGTGATCACAGCTCACTGCAGCCTCAACCTTCTGGGCTCAAGTGATCCTCCCACCTCAGCCACCCAAGTAACTGGGACCATAGACATGCACCATTATGCCTGGCTATTTTTTTTAATTTTTTTTGTAGAAATGGTCTTGCTATTTTGCACAGGCTAGTCTCCAACTCCTGGGCTCATGTAATCCTCATGCCTCAGTTTCCCACAAGTACTGAGATTACAGGTGTGAGCCACCATGCCCAGCCATTAACCTTTCATAGGAAAGAAAATTTCTGTAGGAAGAAAATAAAATGTTAGGGTTTATTTGTAATTTTTACCCACATACTATTAGGGTAAAACAAATGCAGCATATAAAATATTCTTCTCCAATAATATTTCTTCTTTTTTAAATGAAGAATTCAGGGGAAGGCTACTGTAATATGTATGTCTGCTAACACATGTGTAATGTTGTTTGTAGTAGACCAGCTAATGGACTTTATCCATGATAAAATTAGTCCACACTTTCAAAGTTCCCATGTGTGAATCTTTGTTGAATCAAAGTCTGTTCACATTAGGAGCATAGATTCTGATGCTTTTGTGGTCTTGTTGCTTATTCGCAGCCTTTATACTTAGGAGTATAAATCCACAGCTCAAAGAAGTTGGACAGCAAGGAAGTTGGTAGCTGGGTTGTTCTGAAAAGATGATTTATGGTGATGCTCTGGTTTTATTTTATTTCATTTCATTTCATTTCATTTCATTTCATTTCAGACAGAGTCTCACTCTGTTGCCCAGGCTGGAGTGCAGTGTCACAATCTCAGCTCCTTACAACCTCCATCTCCCACTTCATGTGATTCTCCTGCCTCAGTTTCTCGAGTAGCTGGGGTTAAAAGCATGCGCCACCACACCTGGCCAATTTTCTTTTTTTTTTTTTTTTTTTTAGTAGAAACTAGGTTTCACCATGTTGGCCAGGCTGGTCTCAAACTCCTGACCTCGGATGATCCGCCCGCCTCAGCCTCCCAAAATGCTGGGATTACAAGTGTGAGCCTCGGCACACAGCTCTGGTTTTATTATTGAGTGAAGTTGATTATTATGATTGTATTTCACATCGATCTACATGGGCTGGGGGTGGGGAGCTCTTTACCCACCAGAAGTACCAATTGCACTGCTGAGGAACGGAGCCAGAGTTTGCAGCTGGAATAAACCTTTTTACTGTATAATCTATTCATTCATTCAAATAGTTTGTCGACATCACTCTGTGCCAGGATGTGAACTGAGCACTGGGGAGGAGCATTCTGACTACATGGGGATAGATATTCTAACCCTACATACAGTATAAGAAGACATCAATCAATAAACAAATGGGCTTATTTCAGAGTCTGGTAAGTGCTCCAGGGATTTCAGGCAGTAGGGTGATGTGATGGATAGTTACACAGAGCAGGGGAGACATCAGGAAAGGCCTCACTGAGAAGAGCCCATCAGAGCTGAGACTTGATGGAGCCCGCTATGTGATGGTGCAGAAGAAGAACTTTTTGGTCAGAAAAATCTGCAAAGGCAGAAAGCCTCAGTCCGGAGAAGGATTGGTGGGCTCAAGGAAGAGCAAGTAGGCTATTGTTTCCTAGGCAAGAAGAGCAGGCCATGGGTGCTGAGAGAGGAGCAGGGAGGTTGGCCAAGGACACATCCTGCAGGCTCTTGTAGACCATGCTAAGGGTTGAGATTTTACAGTAAGCGCAACAGAAAGACAGTGCAGGAGTTAAAACAGAGGGACGTCATGACCTAATCCCTTTTACGAAGAATCTTCTAGCAGTTCACTGAAGAGCAGACTCTGGGAAGTAGAAGCAGGAAGCTCATTGTCCAACCTAGGGAACAATATGGTGGCCCAGGCTAGGGCAGTGGCCATGGAGTGGGAGAAAAATGTTCTCCTGAGTCAGTAGTTCAGTCAAAGAATGCACCAGATTTGCTCTTGAATCAGTTGTTCCAGGAATGGGGACATCTCATGTGGCCGGAGTCAAGCTGGGGAAATGGATGAAACTGGAAATTTAGGTTGGAAAAGGAAATTTTTGCCACTATGAAGTTCGATCTTCGACCCCCAATCAACAAGGAAGTTGTGTAGAGAACAGTTCTTTCGTCCTGTGCTTTGGCATCACTGTGATAGTTTTCTTTCATTAAATAAGTATTCGTAAGAATACACTTGCCACTCATCCACTTATACTAAGACTTGCACATGATGCAATCTTATTAAACAAGTCATCAATAGAGAGAGAGAGACTGATATTCATTATTCATCCAGATCACCCCTGTTCTGGCTGCTTTTCCTCTCTTGCCCCAACTGCTGGTGGCAAACAAAATCACTTAAGTCAAATGAACAGTTTTAGATGTATAATATTGAAATGTGTTTTTAAAAAAAAAACTCCTTGGAACCCTCAGCCATTGTTAAAATACACTCACTTTGACAGATGTTTGGCACTTTTTGTATGAGGCTTTTCAATGCCTTACCTTATCCAGTGCATGAGATTTAGTCTGCTCTGCAGAGGAAAACAGACAAAAAGGGTCTCTCGGCACGAGTTACTCTTCTGTAAAGGTTATAGTAAACATGTCAATGCCTAATTAAGCAGAAAATTTTATCTGTATTGTGGGGGAGGCGTTTGCTATCTCTGACTTTTCTTCTGCAGAATCCATTTAGAAGGACAAAGTAGATTGTGAGGTTGAGCTGGTCCAGAAAGCTCTGCTTCCAAATATCAGTGAAAAAAAAAAGAACACTTCTTTTCTCCTAGTTTGAAAATGACTGTATTGGATGGGCAGAGTGTGTGTGTGTGTGTGTGTACGCATGGGCGCAAGCATTAGAGTGCATGTATGTATATTTCATCAATATACACACAAAATAACATGAATTACTTCCCAACTTCTTGCTAAATGTCAGGCACGGTGCTAGGCACTGAAAATACTGAGATGAATGAAACCCAGAAACTCCCTTAGCCAATTGTGATGACAGAAAGTCCTCACTGCCACCAAACCCCCAAATTTCTTTACTTGCTTCTTGGTTGCTGTGATTACGTGAGCCATAGGTGTGGTCACCACGTGTCTTAGCCTGGACCATCCTGCTGAATACCTATTGACCCAGCATATGTTCCGGATTAATAGCATTCCCTTCATTCTCAAAGTGACCCTATTTGATTGGTGAAATTTGTCTGATTCCCTGATGTATTTTACTTGGCTCAGTAACAACTTATTTTATCAAGTTGTTATTTAGTGTATTAATTTTATAACAGAGACTTTCTCCTTGAATGGTATACCTATTTTTTGCAAACACACAAGTTAATCCAGGAAAAAGAAAATGGTATGATACCGACAGGAATAATCTAATTCGGCCGTACGGTCATTTTAAACTACAGTTTTCTTGCAAGTTGTGACCGCTTATTAATGGGTTTTGGACTAGATTGAGTAGTTGTTGTTTTTTCAAACCAATTTTTGAGACTAGAGACCAGTAATGCCAATTTAATAAAAAATCCACCTGTCAATTTGCTAGGAAGGTAAAACACACCACACCAATAGCAGGAAAATAACTAACACAACCATAAAACTCATGGCTAGACTGAATTTATATGTTTCATCTTGTTTTATGGTATTCTGTCGCTAAAATCATGGGCTCTTGTCTCCAGTTTTCCCACAGTTTTCCCCTCTGATGTGGTTATCTATTTAGTGACATTTCAATGAAATTCCACTGCTTAACCTTTAGCCTTTGGGTCTCCTCAAAGGGTTCTTCTTCATTAGGTTGGCAATCCAAAGACAGGGACATCTCCTGTGTTCAGGCATTCTCCCATCAGGCAGACCTGGGTGTATGTCCTCACTCTGCAATGCTAGCTGTGTGGCCTTGGGTGAATTTCCTTACCTTAAAGCCTCAGTTTCCCCCTCTGTGAAATGAAAATAATAGTGGCTACTTCATGCAGATATTAGACAAAATGAAAGAATGCATTTGCAGTGTTTAGTTTACTTCCTAGGAGACAGTAATTGCTCAATAAATATTCTTTATCTTCAGCAGCAGTGGCAGCCTTTGGAGTTGCTGCTTTATCCTAGCAAGCCCCCTTCTCTTCTAATTCTCTGTGCCTGCCTCACTGGACGGCCCTCCAGTGCATGGCCACTCCTTTTCCAAGCTCTGTCCTTAGGGACTGGAAATAACAGAGCCTGCTCTAAGGTTTTCCCCAAGTCACTACCTGCTACAGACAGAGGAGATAGAAGTTCATAAAAAAAAAATTGCATTAAGATTGTGCAGGCCTTGCAAACCTAAAACTGGATCTCCTTTTCTTTGGGACTTCTTTGGTTGCATTTTATCTGCATGGTTCTGAAAAGGCCAGGTGAAGAAAATGAGCCCATAGGCATAATGTCACATTCCCCATCTCCATTGATGGATATTTGCCCATTAATTCCCTTTGCACTGGCTCGCTCATGTCTTCATTTTCCCTATGCAATTACTGGTCCTAAATCCTTTCAGAGAAGGGAAAGCATGCATCCCCAATAGCATTTTGCATCTACAAATCAAATATATAATTGGCATCTCATGACGGGTACCCACAAATCACAGTGCATTTGAAATTACAGGCACAAGATCGAGAGGGCATTTTCAACCTTGTCTGGAAAGGTCTTCATAAACCTGTTTTAGAATAATAAGATAGTCGCCAAATCTCCCATTTTAGTACCATTTGCGATTATTTTAAAGTCATTATATTTGCTGAGCTTATATAATTTTTCAATGATCAATAGATTTTATTTGCATACTCCATAATCTCTCTTCCTGCTGTGTGATTCTCTACAAATAAAAATGTTATAGCAAAAAGACAGTGGCTATCAAAAAATATAATGGCTGTGCATCCAAATTACTTCTGAGCACTCGAAAATGATTTATTTATGGGGTTATATGCCAATATATACAAGTGCCTTGGTAAAGTTTACCATCTAGATGCCAAGAGTCAAGTCTTAGTCTCCTTATGGGCCAACATTCTTCTCTGTAGAGGTATGACTTTAATGGGATATGAATTTCAATCCAGATTTCCTAAAAGTCATAGACATGAATTTAGCAACTATCCCACTACAGGAATATTAGAAAGATATTCCTCAAACCTGAAAATTATTAACTTGGGACCCTAGGCATTTATAAAGAATTATGACTCCTGCCAATTTAAAAAAAAAAAAAACACACACACACAGTAGATGGCACGAAAAACACCATTTGGCTTTTCCTGCGTCCATTGCTCACAGTGCATAAAAGTGTAGATCAAGTCACTGTTCAGTTCGGCATGGGAAACACTTAGTCTGTGTGAGGAAATTGGAATGGAATATGGAGCCTGTTACTGTCGTTTCATCGCTGCTTCTTCTCTTGCAGGCTACGCCCAGGAGGAACAGCTGAAAGAAGAGGAGGAAATAAAAGAAGAGGAGGAGGAGGAGGACAGCGGTTCAGGAGCTCCGCTGCAGGGTGGCAATGACACAGGGACGGACGAGGAGCTAGAAACGGGCCCAGAGCAAAAAGGCTGCTTCAGTTACCAGAACTCTCCGGGAAGTCATCTGTCCAATCAGGATGCCGAGAATGAGTCTTTGCTGAGCGACGCCAGTGATCAGGTGTCGGACATCAAGAGTGTCTGCGGCCGAGATGCCTCGGACAAGAAAGCAAACACTCACGTCAAGCTTCCAAATGAAGCACACAACTGCATGGATAAAATGACTGCTGTCTACGCCAACATCCTGTCGGATTCCTACTGGTCAGGCCTGGGCCTTGGCTTCAAGCTGTCCGGTAGTGAGAGGCGGAACTGTGACACCCGAAACGGCAGCAACAAGAGTGATTTTGACTGGCACCAAGACGCTCTGTCCAAAAGCCTGCAGCAGAACTTGCCTTCTAGGTCCGTCTCGAAACCCAGCCTGTTCAGCTCGGTGCAGTTGTACCGGCAGAGCAGCAAGATGTGCGGGACTGTGTTCACAGGGGCCAGCAGATTCCGGTGCCGACAGTGCAGCGCGGCCTATGACACCCTAGTCGAGTTGACTGTGCACATGAATGAAACGGGCCACTATCAAGATGACAACCGCAAAAAGGACAAGCTCAGACCCACAAGCTATTCAAAGCCCCGGAAAAGGGCTTTCCAGGATATGGACAAGGAGGATGCTCAAAAGGTTCTGAAATGTATGTTTTGTGGCGACTCCTTCGATTCCCTCCAAGATTTGAGCGTCCACATGATTAAAACAAAACATTACCAAAAAGTGCCTTTGAAGGAGCCAGTCCCAACCATTTCCTCGAAAATGGTCACCCCGGCGAAAAAACGCGTTTTTGATGTCAATCGGCCGTGTTCCCCCGATTCAACCACAGGATCTTTTGCAGATTCTTTTTCTCAGAAGAACGCCAACTTGCAGTTGTCCTCCAACAACCGCTATGGCTACCAAAATGGAGCCAGCTACACCTGGCAGTTTGAGGCCTGCAAGTCCCAGATCTTAAAGTGCATGGAGTGTGGGAGCTCCCATGACACCTTGCAGCAGCTCACCACCCACATGATGGTCACAGGTCACTTTCTCAAGGTCACCAGCTCTGCCTCCAAGAAAGGGAAGCAGCTGGTATTAGACCCGCTAGCAGTGGAGAAAATGCAGTCGTTGTCCGAGGCCCCCAACAGTGATTCTCTGGCTCCCAAGCCATCCAGTAACTCAGTATCAGATTGTGCAGCCTCTACAACTGAGCTAAAGAAAGAGAGTAAAAAAGAAAGGCCAGAGGACACCAGCAGGGATGAGAAAGTCGTGAAAAGCGAGGACTATGAAGATCCTCTACAAAAACCTTTAGACCCTACCATCAAATATCAATACCTAAGGGAGGAGGACTTGGAAGATGGCTCAAAGGGTGGAGGGGACATTTTGAAATCTTTGGAAAATACTGTCACCACAGCCATCAACAAAGCCCAAAACGGGGCCCCCAGCTGGAGTGCCTACCCCAGCATCCACGCAGCCTACCAGCTGTCTGAGGGCGCCAAGCCGCCTCTGCCTATGGGATCCCAGGTACTGCAGATCCGGCCTAATCTCACCAACAAGCTGAGGCCCATTGCACCAAAGTGGAAAATGATGCCACTCGTCTCTGTGCCCACACACCTGGCCCCTTACACTCAAATCAAGAAGGAGTCAGAAGACAAAGATGAAGCCGTGAAGGAGTGTGGGAAAGAAAGTCCCCATGAAGAGGCCTCATCTTTCAGCCACAGTGAGGGCGATTCTTTCCGCAAAAGCGAAACACCTCCAGAAGCCAAAAAGACTGAGCTGGGGTCCCTGAAGGAGGAGGACAAGCTGATGAAAGAGGGCAGCGAGAAGGAGAAACCCCAGCCCCTGGAGCCCACGTCTGCTCTGAGCAATGGGTGCGCCCTTGCCAACCACGCCCCGGCCCTGCCATGCATCAACCCACTCAGCGCCCTGCAGTCCGTCCTGAACAATCACCTGGGCAAAGCCACGGAGCCCTTGCGCTCACCTTCCTGCTCCAGCCCAAGTTCAAGCACAATTTCCATGTTCCACAAGTCGAATCTCAGTGTCATAGACAAGCCGGTCTTGAGTCCCACCTCCACAAGGCCAGCCAGCGTGTCCAGGCGCTACCTGTTTGAGAATAGCGATCAGCCCATCGACCTGACCAAGTCCAAAAGCAAGAAAGCTGAGTCCTCGCAAGCACAATCCTGTACGTCCCCACCTCAGAAGCACGCTCTGTCTGACATCGCCGACATGGTCAAAGTCCTCCCCAAAGCCACCACCCCAAAGCCAGCCTCCTCTTCCAGGATCCCTCCCATGAAGCTGGAAATGGATGTCAGACGCTTTGAGGATGTCTCCAGTGAAGTCTCAACTTTGCATAAAAGAAAAGGCCGGCAGTCCAACTGGAATCCTCAGCATCTTCTGATTCTACAAGCCCAGTTTGCCTCCAGCCTCTTCCAGACGTCAGAGGGCAAATACCTGCTGTCTGATCTGGGCCCACAAGAGCGTATGCAAATCTCGAAGTTTACGGGACTCTCAATGACCACTATCAGTCACTGGCTGGCCAACGTCAAGTACCAGCTTAGGAAAACGGGCGGGACGAAATTTCTAAAAAACATGGACAAAGGCCACCCCATCTTTTATTGCAGTGACTGTGCCTCCCAGTTCAGAACCCCTTCTACCTACATCAGTCACTTAGAATCTCACCTGGGTTTCCAAATGAAGGACATGACTCGCTTGTCAGTGGACCAGCAAAGCAAGGTGGAGCAAGAGATCTCCCGGGTATCGTCGGCTCAGAGGTCTCCGGAAACAATAGCTGTCGAAGAGGACACAGACTCTAAATTCAAGTGTAAGTTGTGCTGTCGGACATTTGTGAGCAAACATGCAGTAAAACTCCATCTAAGCAAAACGCACAGCAAGTCACCCGAGCACCATTCACAGTTTGTAACAGACGTGGATGAAGAATAGCTCTGCAGGTATGAGTTTGCTCCGAGGCACTGCGACTAGCCTGGTGAGGAGCTTCTTACAGGGAGATGGGTCTGCTTAGAGGCAGCTAGTGTCTCCCAGTGCCAAGCAGGGTAGTCGCTTGCTTGAGTAGGATTTATTTTTATGAAAGACCAGAACATGAAAACTAAGTCCTAAGCATTCTCTCAAGTTCTCCAGTCTAGAGCTGGGAACTAGAATAAAATGGGTTTAGAGAGATACAGTTCACAGATTACTACTGCTTTTTCTAGGACTTCATCATCCATAATCCTGAATTACCCAAGGCAAGCTCAAGTGTCCAGCCAAGGCTATCTTTCATTTTAATTATTAGATACTAACTTCTGTCACCATTCCATTTCACCACTCTACCTTTCCATAGCAATGCCAATGACTTATAAGGTGACAAAAAGGTGAGCAATGAAAGAAAGATTGGAGAGTGCTAGAAGTAGTTACTATATAGAGATTCTTTCATCAACTCATGAATAGCTGGAAGTTGTCTTTAGGATTGTTACTTGTAATTAATGCTTTTTGCAGCTTACTTTTTAGCCATTGCCACCTTCCACCCTCTTCCCTTTGGTTATTTTCTACATTACATGTCCTGTGAATGAGCGTGTGTCCTAAACAGGTTGGTAGAAAAATATTCTTCTTCGCAAAACATTGAGATGAAAAGAGAAGAAGCTTATTTTCTTCTTTCATCTTTTGGTTGTCTTGTGGATAGGCCAATATTAGAGCCCACCTTTAACAAAGATAGAGGTAATGTGTGCCCTTGAGGTTTCATTTCACATAAAGAAACAAATGGCTTTCTGTATACTTAGTGTGCATGGAGTCCCACAGCTTGAAGATAATTTGCATCATGTATCATAGAAGTTCCATGCCTTATATAGTCATCCATGCCCAGACCATTTGTATCATTTTTAGGGCCGAGACCAAGGTCAAATGCCCTGGCAGATTAGTTTCACCAGCCATTTTCAAATTGAGTATAAGCAAGGCTGAGTCTTAACAAATCTCTCTCATTTGCCTATTTGTGTTTTCTGTACTTCTTTTTCTCTCCCTTCCAGCACGATGCCCCCACACACTAAGAGCCCTCCTATGTGTTCACGTGTTCCTCCACCTTCGGCCATTCCCCAAGACGGGAACCCAACCTGAACTAAACCTTCCGCACTGACCAATCCAGTTTATGTCATGCTAAGTTACAGATTTGCTCCTAACTAATTAGCTCTTAATTAATTCGCAATCAAATATGAAAAACTAATAACCTATAATCGCTCACCACCCCCTATTGTCAGAGCATTGGTTTATAAATAGAAGACTTTCAGAACAAGCTAGAAAGGTAGGACACTAGGAGAGTTCCAGGTAGAGAGCGGTATTTACATGGCATGGCTTTGGGCTCGCCTCACATCAGACAGAGAGGCTTACTGAGTGTGAGGATGGCCAAGATGAAATAAAAAGTTCAAATATCTGACCTGGGGCTTTCCCCTGAGTGAGGAGATCTATGCTTCTGATGGAGAGTAGTCCTCCTATAACTCTAATTGCTATCTGGTCCCAAATGAAGACTATCTTTTTGGTTTGCATGTTTTTATCATGATGATTAAATGTGTTATTGGCAGATTCTTCTCATTCTTTCCAAGCATGATTTGTTCAGCTCACGGAATTGAAAGAAAAGCCAAAATGCATCCATTGAATTCACACCTGAGCTTGGGGCTCGACAGCGTCCTATTTATTTGCTATATAACATTTTAAATCTTATATAACTTGCCATTATGTTTTCCTGGTTCTTTAAAAAAAAAAAGGGGGGGGGGTGGCACATACACAGAATACCTAGGGAGAAGAAAGATATTTCAAATCCAATAGTGGTGGGTTGAAACCATGGTGAAGAGGACAAACAGGTAATATTTATTTGTACTATAACAAAGACCACTTTTCTGCCTGTTAGGTTTGTAATCTTTTTTAGAAAATTAATATAATTGCCAAAACATTGTGATATGTAGATAGGAAGAGGGAAGGGGAAAAAAAGCTTGATCCATCGTCAGTCAGAATCTGGAATGTATGATACCTGTTCTAGGGATTCAAAGGTAAACCAATAATTTGGAAAAACATATACAAAAGGTACTTACAAATCTGTTAAATACATAGATAAGATAGCCATTTTGGCACCTCCCTGCGTTTGTACAGGATGAGTATATCTAATTTGGACCTCAAAAGCACCGTATTAGTGTTTTCGTTATACAAAACCAAAGCTCCATCCTTACAAGCACCATTAGGCTGCAGTTCTGAGAGGATTGAAGAAAAACAGGTTTGAGTGTTTGGGACTCACTCAAAGCTATGGGCATGTATGTATGATTTGTGAACAGAAAAGATGGTGCAGGTACTATCTGTGTTTGTGTTCATCCCAATAATACTCCTATCTGCCTGAAGGTTTCCTCCATCTGTACAAAGGTCGATTCTTGGTGCTTTGGTCATCTTAGAAAAAAATGCCTCCACCCCCGGGGTCCTCTTTTAGAACAACATTTATGCAATACCTTGCCCATTGCTTAGAATGATGCATATAAGGTTTGTAAATGGTCATGAAATGACATCACTGTTGTCTGGAACTCTAATCTTAGTTGTAATGCATGATAGCACAAATTGTGCAAAATGACATGATCTTTTAGAAAGTAGGATCAAGATTTCATGGAAAATTTGAGAGCTTTAACCTATCTATGTGTTCTGAAACACACAACTTTTGATCTGAATTTTCTTTCCTTTATCAGATATATCTTAAATCCTGCAAAATGCTCTGCCAAATATTAAATGTAACTTTTCATTAAAAATTCATTAGAAAATATTAAGTGTGCATCTCTATTTTAGGACATAAGTAATCTAGAACAATTTCAATAGGTATCTGTATGTATCTTTAAAAGCCACATGCTCTTGACTAATAGAAATTAAACTGAGAGCAAATCAATGAGTCTGAAATGCATAAAGGCTTGAAATTATAGTCATTACTGTGTAATATAGTGTACAAGTTTAACGGCACACCTAGCCTTGAAATCGTTGGCAGGAAAGTATTCTAGTCCAATGAGCTGCCACTTCTGTTGTGGGCAGCTTGATAAAAACATATGTTCAGGGTGAAAAGCGTGTAAGGTTGCCAGACAAAATACAGAATGGATGTCCAGTTAAATTTATATTTCAGATAAATTATAAATATGTTTTGAGTGTAAATCTGGCCCAAATATTGCATAGGCCATACTTATATTTTAAAAGTATTCATTGTTTATCAGAATTCAAATTTAACTGGGCATCCTGTATTTTTATTAGCTAAATCTGGCAATCTTAATAGCATAGATTATATGGCAATTGGGAAGAATAAAACAGCCCGGACAAATTAATGTCTATTAATGGCATCAACCATTCCTTCCTCCGTTAAATAAATATTCCTCCATTTCATCCTCTTTTCCCTCCTTTGTTCCTTCATTCCTTCCTCTTTCCCTTCTTTTCTTCCTTCCTTTTTTCTTTCCTTCCTTCTTTTCTTCCTTCCCTGCATTACTTTCATCCTTCAACAAATATTGGTTGTGCTTTTACTATGCACTGGACTCTATTATATTTAACAATGGAAGTATAATAGTGAAGCAGCAGTTCTACCAATTATAATAGCAAAATGTGCCAGGCCTTGCAGCAAACACTTTGCAAACATTATTTTACTTTATTCTCACAAACAGCCCTACGAAGTGGAGGTTGATTCACTCATGATAGGGAGGAGAAAATGGAGGCAGAGAAATTCTGCCTGAATTCCCCAAGGTCCTGCAATCTCTGAGCCTCACTCATTCATTATGACATATCTAGAAAGTCATCGTTCCACAGCAAGCACTGTGCTAATTCCCAGGGAGTAAGCCATAACCAGGACAAGCATCTGCCTTTGAGGCTAGTGGCAGACAAATAGATGAAAAACTCTAAGGGAAATGCTGAAAGGAGCACACAGGAGGTGGCTCTGCCTGGTTCTGGGGGAAGCCAGGATGGGGAACAGTGGTCTCAGAGGCAGTGTTTGGAAAAGAATGCCCAATTCACCCGCTTTCAGGAAAACATGCCCCACTTCTACATCTATATGATGTGGACATAGTATCCTTCTCATAGGAAGGTTGTGAGAATTAAATGTATGTAATTATTTTCCTTAAAGCCCGTAGTAGGTTTACAAGAAAAGCACATAGTAGGTCTATAAGAAAAGCAAGTTCTAGGCAGAGCCACTGCATGCTCTTACCATGCTCTGTAGCCTCACCTGCAGCATAGAGAACTCGCAGCAACTTCTTAACTCTAACTAATTAATAATCCTCCAAAACCTCAACCTGCTCTTTGATTCAGATGACAATGACAGTGAAACTATCATTGACTGGCCTCTTTTTATAACTCAGGCGTAATTATTCATATTATCCTCATTTTGCAGAGAGGTAAACCAAAGCTCCAAGAGTTTCATGATTTGTCCAAGAGCATAAAACGAAGCCTGGAGGCAGGATTCGAACCCAGGACTGTCCAATGCTCATCAACTTTCTCCTGCGCCTCAGTTTCCTCCTCCTTGCCTGATGGTTTCTAGGCAATACTCATGGCCAGATGTGCCTCCAACAGCCCAGAGAAAAAGCTGTAAAATGTGGCCTAAAAGTTGAGAAGAGAAAGGGCACTTTCCTGGGTCTTTTGGAGGCTCCAGCTATCAAACATTGCAACTCAGGGGCCCAGGACTGACCTGCAGGGTAAAGCAGAACATGCTTGTTCTCTTTCTTTTAATGCTCTTGATCAATCAGGTAATTATACATTTGCCGTATGGTGTCTAACCAAGAAATGACCCAAATTCCAGTGAAAATATAGATACCTAAGATTAAAAAAGAACATCCTCATTCTGACCCTTGGGAATTCATTTTAGGGAGACGAAATGAGAACTGAGAAACAGGGTCAAGTATAAGACTGCAGCATCTCTCAAGCAGCAAGAAGCCAATGCATCGTCCTCCTTAACATTTGCATTTTTTCAAAAGGATCTGGCTTAACTCCGTGTACGCATCTCAGCCTCCATTGTACCTTCCCCCTCATTTGGACTTTTGAATGCTCAATCCTGACGTGTATAATTTGGTGCTTTAATATAGAGTAACATTATTTTTCATTTACTCCAATCTGCCATCAGTATCATCTTTTCATTTAACCAGATGCAATTCTTTTTTCTTTCGCTAAATTGAAAATCCATGAGCGACAGGGAGTGCAATGTTTTAATTAGCTCATATTTTTTATATGGATTTATGTCTTTAAAATACATTTCTGTAATTCTTCAGCTAAATTAAAAACGTCTTTCTGCGAAAGTGAGGAGGGGAAAATAAAGAGCTAAATTGTGTCATTAGCTTAGGTGGTTGCAGAGGAGGAGCAGAATCTAGTGGAGGTTCACACGGTTGCCAGAGCTGCTTCCTGTGAGGCTTTTGAACTTGCCCTTCCTGCAAAGAAGTCTTTCTCCATAAAGACCTCTCAAAAAATGGCTTGGGGAGGATTTTTTTTTTTTTTTTAAGGCCTCTAGTAAGTAAACAAGCAGTTACCTTCACTGAGCTAATTTGAAACTCAACCTGCCGCCAAACAAACAGAGAAAAAGAAGTCATAATGATAAACAGTTTTCCCTGCATTTCTCTTTGTCTTTTTTTTTTTTTAACTATCAAGTTTAAAGCTTTCCACGATGCTTTTTTCTACTTTCTAGGAGACAAGTGACATTCCGTGGTAAATGGGAGAAAAAGCCATGCAGAACTGAAATCTCTCTAACGCATTGACACTAACTTGCCCTCTATTGTTGGAAATGAGCAGGCGTTCATGATTGTTCATCAAACGGCTCCTAATGCAGTTAAAGCATTCAGCTATAATTTCTCCTTGCATTTATAATTACTGTCATAGACTGCACACCTCGGTGAGCAGATTAAAGCTATAAACTATTTAGCCTCGGCTCTAAGACGAGGAACTTGATTTGTCTGGCAGGAGTTATTTGTTAGGGAGCTTGACACTTCACATAAAAATGACTCAACTTGATGAAGAACAATGCAGTTTTAGCAATGCGGGGATTTTAAATCAGTCATGACGCCACGCCCTGCAAGAATCGCAGGGCAGTTTGTTAAATGATATGTAGGCCAGGGAGATAAGGGAATGTGTTAAGGGTACCAAAATAGAAGAGGATTTGGTGTGCAGTTGCCTTCTTTCCTGACTCTCTCCTGGAAGATCAGGAGTTTGTTGAAAATCAGTGCATGTCATGTTCTCCTATTAAATCCAGTGTAAATGTTATGTGAGGCTCACCTGGAGGGGAAAGGGATGCCAGCAGCCACAGGCACATGTCACATTTGGGGGTTTTACAGAACTCTGTGTGGCTGTTGAGAAAATTCACCTCCAGAAGCCCAAGAAGCCAGGAGTATAAGGAAAATGGGTGTTTGATTTGGTTTGTTTCCTGGAACATGTTTGTGTGTTTCTTTGGGTATTTATTTATTTGTTTACTTACAGGAGGCACAGAATATATTTAGGCACAGAAGGTGTTTCCATGGGGCTGATTCTATACCTTTTATCTGTGACAATAAACAAAAAACAGATATTTTCCAACTCAGACATCTTCTAATTGTTGTGACCGAGAGCTGCTTCTCAATGAATTTTGGGCAAATTTGACTTGCCACAGAATCATCTCCCACCTACCCATACTTCATAGCCATCAATAAACACAAATTTACCTTAAAACTGGCATTCAGCATCAAGACTGTTGAATGTTTATTTGCAGCAAACAGTGGATACCGGTTCCCAAATATTAGGGATCATGAAGACAAGTGCTCCCAAGGCTGGGCGGTGACCTGGAGGACCCTAGCATGCTGGCAGGGACAGTCACAGGGAAGCAAGGAGGCCTTGCACAGCACCAGTGGTTTCCAAAGAAGTAGCAAATCCAGATCTTTGTGGGACCTCCCCAGTGTTTTAGTCGAGAGGTTTTTTTTATGGATGTGGTTTGGTTTGGTTTGGGTTTTGGTTTGTTTTGTTGTTGTTGTTCTGAACACCCTTCAAGCCGAACAAAGTATATCAGAGACCAGATTCACCTGCTAGGCTGCTGGTTTGCAGCCCCTGGATCTGGTGGCAGGTCAGGTGGAGACACTGGCCCTGTTTCTCGGTGGTCTTTATCCCCTCTCCCTCAAGGTAACCCCACTAGGGCTTTGGGCTCTTACATGAATGCCACTTGTCCCCATCTCAGAGGATACTGGGCTGTTCTTTAGGAAACTCTACTTCCTTCTTCTTAAGATTTCATCAGGTTGCTGCTACTCAGAGGAGAGGGGCAGGCTGGGCTCCGCTGGAGAGGAACCAACCATTCAGGCTTACCCAGGACTTGGCCGGAAGGGTTCCAGGGATTCGAGACTGAAACCAGAAAATTCCAGACAAACCAGGCGAGTTGGTCACCCTGCTCTCCTAATATACTCTGGTTTCTTTGCAGATTATATAAATCTTTTGCCTTCTACTGATACATCTCTTGCCTTAGGGCGCAATACTCACTACTGGCATAGCTTGCGAAATGGTGTGTGTTCTCTACTCCTTATAATATTTAGTCAATGCTGTTACCCAGCACATTTGACCTATGGTATTTGTCTAATCCTCACAGCAAAACTGCAAAGTAAATATTATACCCGTTTTAGAGATGAGAAAGCTGAGGCTCAGAGAAGGTGTTTCAGATGCCCAAGACCCACAGCAGCAGGTAGCGGAGCTGAGACTCCAGGCCAGAGCCGTCAGAATTGGAGCACAGGGTTCCTTACACAGCACTGGGCAGCCAGTGCTCAACTTCAGTGTACATGGAACAGACAATGCTTCGAAGTGTGGTGCCTTTAAAGTGCATAGTCTTAGTGAGCTGATTTTTGAACATGTGTAACGGTGCCTCAGCTATATTTGCTGCAAAGAGTGGAATCTTCTTGCCTGCCAAAACCCCCGGCCCAAAGGATGTATATCCAGAGTGAGCAAGTGTTTCTAAAGTTTCACCAACTTAAGCCCAAATATATGCTCTTACAAGCTACCCAGCACTCGTGCCAGTAGGCAAAGGACTATGGCTAAAGGCGATTTTGTTCAATGAAGTTAGCCTTCAAGTTACTGCTCCGTGATATGTGTAGATTTTTTTTTATACAAAGCTTCTCCCTTTATTCACTCAGGTGCTCTACGGGGAGCACTCACTGTAGGTTAGGAGCTGGCCTTCCTGTGGGGGAGATGGACAGACAAACAGTGTCATAATGATGAAAAACAAGGCAGTGTGGAGGGCCAGAGGGCACTATGGCCTGCCGGTTTACAAGGAGCTCAGGGGAAGGCCGCATTGGGAGGGTCTGTTTATGTTGAGACTGGCCAAGCAGCACTTAGAGGGGTTCCCAAGAAGCCGTAAGAGTACCTGCTCCTCTCCAAGCACTGAAGGCAGGAGCAGGCCTGGTGGATCCAAAGATGTATCAAGGGTCGGGGAGACACAGCTTGGGGAGCAAGGGGACAGCATTGAAAATGAAAGCTGGAGAAAGAGGCCAGGGCCTGAGCACTCAGGGGTGGGGAAGATGGGGAGAAATAAGGCCTAGAGAGGTTCAGTGACTTACCCCAGGCCACACAGCTAACAGACGTCACACATCCAAAGAAAGTCCCAGTGAGAACATTCAAATGCACTGAGCCAGACAGGGAAGGCGCACTGAGGGAGCTTGGAAGATTCTAAATTTCAGATTTTCAATGCCAGAAAGGCTGAGACAAGGGAGAGACTGGCAAGCATGAGACAGGCTTGAGAGGTGTTGGAGGTGAGCAGGGACAGGGTCGGGGTGCAGCAAGTCATGGCAGGGGAGTGAGGAAGAAGGAAAGGAGGTCTGGTGGCTGCCAGGTACAACACAGGGGAGGCTGCTGTTTCTTTCCTCCTCCAGCCCCGCAGCGCTAACCCACTCTGTGGGGGCTCAGCCCACCTCTGTGAGCTGGTCTTCCTTTTTCTGTTGTGTAATAGGCGCATGGCAGTAAATGCCACCTCCCTGGCTCCCTCGGGGAAGCCCCACGGCTCGATTATTCCTGAGAATTGGTGACATTCTGTGGCTGCTCCTTGTGGGGGAGGCACAGGTCTGGCCCACCTGTTGATTTTTGTTCACTTCTTGCTGTCACTTTTGAAAGAGAGGAAGGTTTTACATACACATAAGTAATTAATTTTGTTCTTTCTTATTCTGAACGCCCCACACATCAGCAGAAGACCAGAAACACTTCTTCAGGACAGAGAGGCACAGGAGAGCAATCTGAGAGAAATTGTTTTCCCTTTCTCCCTCCCTTCCTCCTTTCTTCCCTCCCTTCTTTTCTTTCTTTTTACCGATATTTATCAGACACTTCTTACAGACACTGGGACTATAACAGGGAAATATACAAGCTCCCTGCCCTTGGGAAGCTTAGAATCTGACCCTCCACTTTAGACTGAGGCTCGAGAGAAGCTATTTGGCCACAGCTACACCAATTTTACCTGCAGTGGGATAAGATCTAAAAGTTAGACTTCCTGGGTTTTATGGGAACACCAAGGAGAAACATCTAATCCAGGATGGGGGTCAAGGGTGGAGGAGGACACGGGGAGTCTGGGAGGGCTTCCTGCATGGGAGCCCCGATTCTGAGACTTTCAAGATGAGCAGAGAGAAGTCAGGAGAAGAGAGATGAAGGAGGGACACAGCGTGGAAAGAGAACAACAGAAAAGGAATATCTAGAAACAAAAAGAAGTTCAATTCGTGCGCTCTGCCCCACGCCCAGAAATTGTTTCCTCGTTTTCACTAATCTGACATAAATAACTGGACACTCCAGCTCTGACAAGGCTGGGCCCTGTGTTTTCACCCCTCCCCTTAGAGGATCGCTTCTAGTTCAAGGCAACACAGTTTGTTCTCTCACCTATGCACCTACGCACTCTCACCTCAAATAAGAAACCATTTATTTTGGATTTTCCAAAATACCAAAAATAATTCTCATTGTCCCATCATTGCTACTAGTAAGAATAATATGGCTATAATAATAGTTAATTGTGTCATTCATAAATCCAAAAGTATTTGTGTGCATGTACTTTTCCTCAAGCCCTATATAAGGCTCTAGGGATAGAGTGACATCACAAACAATGACACTTCTTGGCCTTGTGGGGTTCTAGTCTAGCAGGGGAGGCTGATCGATGAGGCGTTTTTTTGGGTTTTGTTTTTGTTTTTTGAGATGCAGCCTCACTCTGTCACCCAGGCTAGAGAGCAGTGGCGCGATCTCGGCTCACTGCAACCTTTGCCTCCCGGGTTCAAGCAATTCTCCTGCCTCAGCCTCCTGAGTAGCTGAGCTTACAGGTGCCGCCACCGCGCCTGGCTAATTTTCTGTGTTTTTAGTAGAGAAGGGGTTTCACCATGTTGGCCAGGCTGATCTCGAACTCCTGACCTCAGGTGATTTGCCCACCTTGGCCTCCCAAAGTGCTGGGATTACAGGCATGAGCCACCGCGCCCGGCCTCGATGATGATTATATGACCACACAGGTGAACGTTGATAGCACTGGTAGGAGTGCCACCTATGAGGCTGCAAGGGAAACAAAGTCCCTAGCAGGGGCTTTGACCTGGCACAGAGATCAGGGTAGACCTTGAGGGAAGATGGGAAGGGCCTCAGTGCTAGCGAGCTGAAACAGGAAGTGCCTGTGTCGAGGCTCCGAGGCCAGTGAGAAGAGGGACAAGTACAGGTGCCCGAAAGAAAGTCAGTGAGGGGAAGGGAGAGGGAGAGCACGGGTGATGTGAAATGAGGCTCCAGTGATGCAGTTTCTCTTAATATTTCAGCCTGTGCTCAGATCCTTAAAGGCGCTATTCAGGTCTTTCAATAATCTCACAGGACGGGTGCTAGTCATTCATTTTACATAAGAGGAAACTGAGGCCTAGAAATAATGAAAAGCCCCAGCCTCACAGTCCCTGGCAGAGAGAGAATGCGAGTCCAGCTTAGACCCTACACATGTGTTCCTTCTACCACATGACTCCTGTAGTCACGTCATCCCCTGCCTGTACCTACAAAGGGCTGTTTAAAGATGCCCAGTAGATGCTGTGAGGACTTAAAACAATATATGTTCAGATTGCTGAAAGGAGCCGGCACAAATTGGATGGCAGTGAAGGTCCTTGCAGCCCCCTGTCTCCTGCCTTAGTTTGTGTTGAGGATTAGGTCAGATAGTGCACAGGGGTGGGGAATGTCGGCGTGGATCTGACACACAGAGCAAGTGACTGAGGAACTGCTTCCCTCTCGATTCCCTTCCCCCTGACCCCCAGCCCTTGATCACCTACTTTAAAGAAAAAAACCCTTTCATTTACTTAGGGTTTAAACTAAGATGTGAAATGGATGGTGCCACTTTATTTGAAGGAATAAAGAGGGATTGTAAGTATAGATTCATCTAAAACAGCTCTGGGAGGGGTCGGGGGGACAAAAGATATATCCCTGAGAAAAAACGGAATGTAGCATTAACCTGCATTTCCTTCCCTCCGACTTTCCCATTCTCTTCCTGCCACCAGCCACTTTGCAAAACTCCACTTGCCACATCACACATTTGCTGATGGCTAAGCCATGCTTGGGAAGAACTGCACTGGAGTTTTCAGTAAGATGATGAGGATGGTGATGATGAGGAGGAGGAGGATCTGATGACGAGGATATGATGATGATTAAATGTTGTAGGACACTAACTTAGAATAGTGCCTGGCACACTATCCATTATCAGAAATATCCGTGTCATCGATATTGACACAGGACTAACATTTATGGAGCACTGTTTGAATCACCATATAGGTTAATTATATGATCAGTAACAATGAAGTGAAAGGAACCTCTTCTTTTAATCCTTTTTTGATAAAATAACTTAATATATTCTCCTATCATCTCTGAGAGGTAGATGGAGACCCTACCTTCATTTACTAATTTACCTTTAGGGAGACTGAGGCATTTGTCCGTAAAACTGGGAGCTATGTAAGAACCTGGCCACAGTGAAATGCACCTGTGGAGGGTATGGTGGAGATGCCTTTGGATTTCTGATACTATATCCTCGTGCCCACGCCTGGCTTCTGCTTGTTTCCCCCTAATAGATGCATCTGCAGCTCTCTTCTGGGGATATCCCCCAGCTCCTGCAGCTGCTCTCCTTGCACACACAGAGAGCCCTTGGTGCCTGCAAGTGTGTGCCCCTGGCTGGCCTGTATGACTGATGTGGAGTACCAGAGCCCAACTCTTGCCTCCCGAGGGGCCAAGCTCCGAGTCCTAAGTTGCTAGTGCCTTATGTATGCTATCTCAATTAATCTTTCTCCTCAATTCTATAAAGAAGGAACTATGACTGCACCCAGCTTATAGGTGAAGAAATCAGCCCTCAGAGACATGAAGTGACCAGGAAGGCCACACAGCTAGTAAGTAGCAGAGCTGGATGCTAAGTGTAGACAAATGGAGGATTTGCCTGAAGCCAGAATTTTGGCCAAAATGTCAGCACCATTCTGGCATCCCTTGGTGAAATTCTGTGGGTAGCACGCCAAAGCGTGAGATGCAGACACACCACTTATTTGAAGGAGAGAAAAGATGAATCCCCGCCCCCCAAAAAGCTTAAATATCCCCAAAATTCAAATCTTTGACCAAGGCAACTTTCTACCACTCCGGGCCGTCGGCAAATTGGCACTTCAAATGTGCGTGGTTTTATCTGGTATTTTTTTATCGATGGAGAAAAAAATGATGTTTCAGGTTATGTTATTTTCAATGCTACATTACTCGATTTCACAGTCAAATAATTCTATTTTTGCTCACCAGAGGATTTTGTCATGTTTAATTGTTTATGACTCCCCCCTCCCCCTGTACTTGCAGGAGCCTCCACTTTTCCCCCTGCTGCCTTTCGTTAGACTCTCCCGTGTGCGGTAACCATGGAGATGGGTCCCTATTGGATAGTCTCTGCTCTGGCTTAGAAGTCAAAGAGCCAATCAGGACCTCATCATACCAAGAAATGTAAGAGGATGAAAAATGCCAGGCCTTTGTAAGTGGAGGGAAGGCCTGACATGCAGTCTCCAGAGACAGGGAGTTCCTGATGCCTAGAAATCCTGAGAAGGAAACACACAGCAGCTAAGCTCAGTGGGGAAAAACATGGGTCCTGGAACTGCTGGAGTCCGGCCCCAGGGCTGGGTCTCCTCTTCCTGGCTGAGGGACCTGGGTCAGGTCACGCCACTTCTTTGAACCTCAGCTGTCTCTTCTATCAAGTGGCAGCAGGAAGGCTGAGCTCACATATTGTTATAAAGATAAAATTAAATATAACCCACTAAGCACCTGCCCAGTCCTGTATCAGGCACGTAGAAGTCCTCAATTAACAAGAGCTACTCTCATAATAACTAAAATGTAGTGCCCCTAGAATTGAGGCTGGGTGAACAGATCTAACAGCCCTGCCCTCAGAATGTTTGCTGCCCGTCACAGAAGGAAGACAATGAAACCACAAGGCTTAGCCTCTGCTTACTGCTAGCATAACAGAAGTACGGAGCCAGTGGGGAAAAGAAGGGTCAAAGAAGTCTAACCAAACAAGAAGAGATCTAGGCTGAGTCTGGAATGATGAAAAGGAGCTAGCCAGGTGGATAAGAGGGAAAAGTGTTGTGGAAAGAAGGAGCGGCAAGAGTAAAGCCTTGTAAGTGAGAGAGAGGGTGTGGTTCCTTCCAGAGAATGCATGTGGCTCAGTATGATTGGAGGGAGCCCAGTTTTGGGGAGCAGATGGCAGAGACAGGAGGCTGAACAGACAGGTGGCTGGTGGATGTGCACACGATGACTTCTACTTGGGTGCACAAAGTTTGTCTTTTCATAATCTTAGAGACAGATGTTCAATTGAGGTTTGCTTTATGAAATATTGGAGCATTGTTTCCATGAAATTGACTTTGCAGGGCTGGGAAGTGAGTGGAGAAGTGGAGTTTCTTTTTAGGTGTGACAGAGTCTTTCTCTGTTGCCAGGAGTGCAGTGGTATGATCTCAGCTCACTGCAACCTCTGCCTCCCCAGCTCAAGCAATTCTCCAGCCTCAGCCTCCTGAGTAGCTGGGATTACAGGCACGTGCCACCACACCTGGCTAATTTTTGTATATTTAGTAGAGATGGGGTTTCACCATGTTGGTCAGTCTGGTCTTGAACTCTTAACCTCGTGGTCTGCCCGCCTTGGCCTCCCAAAGTGCTTGGGTTACAGGCCTGAGCCACCGCACCCGGCGGAGAAGTAGACTTTTAACTGAGCCTCCAGTTGACACTGCATACAAGGTCGACCTGCACCTTGAAGCTCTGGGAGGGCCGAGGCTGCATCTGATTGGCTTCCTGTTGTATTCCTTGGAAACCAGACTCTATAAATACTGGATAAAAGAAAGGAAGGAAGGAAAAGAGAGAGGGAGAAAGGGACATACTATCCAGGAAGTGATTACACTTCCTTTTGCCATCCACCACGGGTGAAATGACAATACTTACTTCCCTCATCCGTGAGGCAGATCAAATGCATAAAAGTACACAAAACATGAAGCACAGTCCCCAGCATCTAACAGAAGCCCAGTGCAAATCAATCTTCAGGCTTTGCACAATCAGAAAAGTATGAGGATGTAAGAAACATTTCCAGCCTGCTGTAGAAAGGACTAACACTCTGCCAGGATGTTTGTGCATCCGGGTTAAGAAATGTCTGTGCTAACTCTCGGAGGAACTGCTGTGTTCCAGGCTCTGTTCTGAGTCCTAGGCTACACCAGAGAATAAGAGAAACAGGGGATGCAGGTTGACAATAATACTAAGGGCTAATATCTATTGAGCACATAAATACAAGTAACAATTTCTGAGAATGAGGGGCTGCCAAGGAAATATGGGGTAGTGCAAGGGACTGTGACAGGGCCACCTACTTTAAATAGAGGAGATTGAGAAGACAGGAGTCAGGTGGCAAATTGGAGGCAGAACATCCCAGGCAGGAGAAACGGGAGCAGGGCTGATATGTTTGATTCGGAGAAAGGCTGGAGTGTCGTGAGCTGGGCATCCAGGAGCGGGACATGAATTGCGGGATGGGCATGGGACAAGTTAGGGCTTTGTAGAACATGCTAAGAACTTTGCATTTTTTGAGACCATGCTAGCTGGGTGGGGAAATAAAAGAACGCTGGATTTGTTTTTCCTTAAGTCCAGTGGGAAGCCATTGAAGCAGCTTAAACAAGCATGTGGCATAATCTACTTTCTTTCTTTTTTTGAGACAGAGTTTCACTCTTTTTGCCCAGGCTGGAATGCAATGGTGCAATCTTGGCTCACTGTAACCTCTGCCTCCCGGGTTCAAGTGATTCCCCTTCCTCAGCCTCCTGAGTAACTGAAATTACAGGCATGCGCCACCACGTCTGACTGATTTTGTATTTTTAGTGGAGACAGAGTTTCACTCTGTTGGCCAGACTGGTCTCGAACTCCTGACCTCCGGTGATCCACCTGCCTCGACCTTCCAAAGTGCTGGGATTACAGGCATGAGCCACCACGCCCGGCCTACTTTCATTTGTAGAAGATCACTCTGGCTACTGGGTGTGGAATGGACAAGAGGGTCAGGAGTGAAAGCAGGAGGCCAGCAAGGAGGCTGTTGGGAGACCAGGAACAGATGGCCTTGGTTGGAGCCTCAGTGGAGGCAGTGAGCATGGGGAGGAATGCGTGGACCTGGGAGGATTCTGGGTCACTCAGGACCATGCTTACCTAGGGAGGAGAAGGGACTTCAAACAAAGAAGACATGTGCACATGGGGACAGGTTCTCTCAGCTTCACACTGTGGGGCCCCGGGTGGGCTCTAGAGGACCAGGATACAACTGCTCTTCCCAAATCTGCCCTGGACCGCCCGGACTCCCAAGCATGGCATCACTGCCCATCTCCCAAGAAGAATCCAATCTGATAAAAGTAAACCACTATTGGCAGGGCGCGGTGGCTCACGCCTGTAATCCCAGCACTTTGGGAGGCCGAGGCGGGCAGATTACGACGTCAGGAGATGGAGATCATCCTAGCCAACATGGAGAGACCCCGTATCTACTAAAAATACAAAATTTAGCTGGGTGAGGTGGCAGGGGCCTGTAATCCCAGCTGCTCAGGAGGTTGAGGCGGGAGAATCGCTTGAACCTGGGAGGCGGAGATTGCAGTGAGCCAAGATCGCACCATTGCATTCCAGCCTGGCGACAGACTGAGACTCCATCTCAAAACACAAAATAAATAAATAAATAAACCACTATTTTCGTGCTTCTCCAGGAATTATGAAGTGTAAAGACGAAAGGCCCCGCTGTGCTTGCCTTCCTATTTTTCAATCCTAATTTAATTCCTCTCTCCCTTCTGTAATTCAGCGCCCCCTCCTCTGAGCCTCCACACTAGGTGGTCTTGACTTCTGTGGGAGATTTACTGGAGAGATGACATGGAGGAACACATTGTCTTTTTCAAAATGATTTAGTGACCTTTTTTGGCATCCCCGTGACTGCTGAAATCTTGCCTAATGATTCCGTTTGCCAGCAGAGAGTTCTGTTGATCAGGGGAAAGCTGATGTAGACGTCAAATGACAATAAATTTGCAATCCATAATTGTAACCACTTGATGCTGGAGCAGACCAGGGAACAAGGACTTGGTCACAAGGCCGTGGATGGTTGAACCAATACAAGCACCAAAGTATCTCAAGCATTACATATGCAGAAACGTTGCCTATCTTTCTTTCCTCGCTAGCGCTCTTTCTCTTTGCCTCATTTTCTTCTATCTCTATCATTGTCTTCGTCCCCTTCCCTAGAGATGGGCACGTTGAATACTCTGCTCTAAGTCTTCTAGGTCCATTTCCATCCAGAGCCAGTGATGCTGTAAATATAGCCACAGGTTTTTCCCCCAAGAATTCCCATAAGCTCTTTCTGGTCTTGCTGTTCTGGTCTGTTTGGCCCCTGCTGGAGCTCAAGCATTGATTTTTTCTGCTTTGCTTGCTTTCTGACAGCACGGCTTATACTGGAAAGGTCTGTGTCAGGAATTAGAGAACATTCCTAACAATGGGGAAAAGTACCCTAATATAAATATACCATTTGTGGACTTGCACTTTGACAAGTGCAAATGAACTGGAAGACACTGGAAAAGCTCTGAAGTCATGGAAACATGTAACAGAGGCATTTGCTTAATAACTCGTCTCATTCCTTGAGCTCACCTTATCAAACTTTAACCTCTGAGTCTCTAAGTTCCCAGTTCAAAACTGTAGAGTCTCCTCTGTCCTCATGTTAATTTTTAAATTATATATCATTGTAGAGAGGCCCTTGTGTTGAATATTATGAGCCATTTTCACATCTGAAATGGGGAATTATAACTGAACATTAGCGATTGCCTATAAATCTCAGCAAGCAAAGTGGCATCTATAACTACATGGCGTTAAGCGGGGAGAAATGTAGTGCACAAAAAGGGGGATTTAGAGGGGTGGAGGTGATTTTCAAGAGGAGAGGCTGCAGGTGGATGAGCACAAGCCTGCTGTGTGCTGTGTAATTCCTAGAATCTTAGTGGACCTGGGTGGAAGTTTGTTGAAACTTTTGGAAGCTGGTTAAAACTCTTCAGCATGTTGGCTGGGCGCGGTGGCTCACGCCTGTAATTCCAACACTTTGGGAGGCCAAGGTGGGCAGATCACCTTAGGTCGGGAGTTCGAGACCAGCCTGACCAACATGGAGAAACCCCATCTCTACTAAAAATACAAAATTAGCCAGGTGTGGTGGTGCATGCCTGTAATTCCAGCTACTCAGGAAAGTGAGGCAACAGAATCTCTTGAACTAGGAAGGTAGAGGTGGCGGTGAGCCGAGATCGCGCCATTGCACTGCAGCCTGGGTGACAAGAGCAAAACTCCATCTCGAAAAAACAAACAAACAAACAAAAACTGTTCTACATGTTAACTCTACACTGTGTATGTCAAAATCTCTTATTTACAATTCACTGCAAACCAAATTAAAGTTAGTTAAGTAAAACGAGAAATGCAATGGCTCATCCAAGGATAGAGTTGGACGCATGCACAGAGGAATCCTTGGTTCAAAGGATGTATGCCATCAGAACTTTGTCTTTCTCCACCTTTCCATTCAGATGTTCCTTGTGTCGTCTCATTCTTAGGCAAATGGCAAGATTACCTGGACCAGCTCCAGGATCTAAAGCTAGGATTTAGCTCTGGGACTGGCTCCTTTTTTTTTTTTTTTTTTTTTTAAGCCACTTTTTTAGGTGGAAACTTGCTTGGAGGTTGAGAAATTTGTCCTAAGGCTTACTAGGAATTGGCAAAAGGGCAATAGGATTTGTCATTCTGGGACAGTGCCAGCCAACTGGAATGCAAGTGAGGCACTCTGCCTGGCAATATGAGCAGCTGCATAGATCTGTCCACTTTTGCTGCGGATCACCAGTGAGGAACAATGGTCAGGCTGCCTGGGTTTAAATTTAGGGTCCACTACTCACTAGCAGTAAGAGCAAATATCCTAACCCCTCTCAGACACAGCTTCTTCATCTGTAAAATGGGGATAACTGTTCTACCTCAGGAATTGATAGAGTTAAAAGAATTAATCCAGATAATGCTTTAAGCCAGTGGTTCTCAAACTTGACTGTACATCACAATCGCCAGGAGGTTTGTTAGAACCCAAACGACTGAGCCCCATCCCCCAAGTGTCAGATTCAATAGGTCCAGGGTGCAGCCAGATCATGTGAATGTCTAACATGCACCCAGATGATACCAGTGGTGTTGGTCCAGGGACCACACGTTGAGAACCATTGCTCTGAGTACCTGGGCATGTTGTAAGTGCTCCAGATAGTTTGCTTTTAGCAGCTTTCCTCCTGTCTTTGAGCCTGTCTGACACTCTGTCCTTTGTGAGATCCTAGCTTACTGCACAAAATCAAGTCAAACCAACATGGGGGTCCATCAGGATGACCTATTACAGGGGCTAAACAGAGAGCAGGAGCTGAAATACGGAAGCAAAACAAGGAAGGGCCCAAAATCTAGGAAAGGAGTGGGTAGGCAGGAAGTTTGCATGAGTCTGCTGAGGTCGCTTAAAGAGGTGGACAACATCAACTCAGTTGCTTGTACTGTATTAAGAAGAATTTCTCACCTGAAGCACATGATCGGCTGTCAAGGGAAGATGTCCTCCTCTTGACTTAGCTTAACACCTTCCTTAATGTTGAAGAGATTGGCCCTAAAATTGTTTTAGAAGCAATGGTTAAAACTGTTCAGCATATTAACTCTATATTGTGTTTATCAAAATCTCTTATTTACAATTCACTGCAAAGTAAATCAAAATTAGTTAAGTAAAACAAGAAATGTGGCTTCTCCGCCTATGGAGTTGCCATCCTTTTGTTTCTTTACTTCTCTGATAAGCTTGCTTTCACTTTGCAAAAAAACCAAAAGCCAAAAAAACAGAAAAACAAAACAAAACAAAACAAAAACAAGGAATATAACAGTTCATCCAAGGATAGAGTTGGACTCATGCACAGAGGAGTCCTTGGTTCAAAGGATGTATGTCATCAGAACTTTGTTTTTCTCCACCTTTCAGCTCAGGTGTTCTTTGTGTTGTCTCATTCTCAGGCAAATGGCAAACCTGGACCAGCTCCAGGGTTATATCCTACCAGTTTAGATGCACCAGTAGGTAGATAGCCTGTTTCCCAAGCATACCAAGAAAATGTGGGGATTTGGTTTAATCAGCCAGGGATCAGGAAAGCTCATACCCTTGAAGCAATGCCTGCAACTTGGAGAACTGGATGCTATCTTTGGCCTGGGTTCGATTCACTCCTGTGGAAGCAGTGAGCAGACTCAGCACTGCACAACTTGGGCTGAGATTGGTCCACTCAGAGTTTTGACGTCAGTATTGCTTGGGGAAGAATGACCTCATATCCAACTAACACCCTCCTCCTGCCAGAACTGATGCAGTAGCCACCTTCAAGTCTTCTCATCTCTACTTACTACCCTGTCCCAGTTTGGCCAGCACAGAACTTCCAGATTAAGTCATAATTCAAAGCTCATATCACAATAAGAAGAGCTACCATTTTACGAGTGTTTATTCTGCTTTGAGTACTTTAGTTATAGTCCTTCTAATCCCTATGTTAGCCTTTCTCATCATTTAAATCTCAACTTAAACACTGTCTTCTTTAAGGATTCTTCCCTGAAAACCTATCTAAATCAGTTGTTTTCTATAAAGGGCCAGAGAGATAGCTGAAGATATCCTAAGATATCTAAGATAGATAGCCTAAGCCGTCTTCTCACTTTCCTGATATTTTCTAATGCTGAAGTGGTAGGTAGCCTTACTCTTCTCATGATGTCTCAGCTTAGGATCTACGGACCTGCCTTTTTCTGTCATCTCTCTCCTCACACTCTTCATTTATTCCATCACCGATTTTTCTTGATTGGACCTCCATAATGCTTTTCCTATCTCACTTCCACTTCCATTTCCACAGCAGCCATGTCATTTGAAGTACACCCTTCTGTTGCCAGGACTGATGCAGTAGCCACCTTCAATTCTCATCTCTACTTACTACCCAGCCCTGGTTTTCCCAGTACAGAACTGCCAGACTAAGTCATAATTCACAGCTCATATCACAATAAGCTACCATTTCATAAGTGTTTATTCTGCCTCAGGTACTTTAATTATAGTCCTTCTGATCCTTATATTAATCTTTCTCATCATTTAAATCTCAACTTAAACGTCATCTTCTTTAAGGACTCTTCCATGAAAACCTATCTAAATCAGGAGTCATCAATTTCTTTCTACAAAGGGCCAGATAGTAAATATTTTCAGCACTGTGGGCCATGCAGTCTCTGTCACAACTACAGTTGACCCTTAAACAATGAGGGAGTTAGCAGTGCTGATCCTCTGCATAATCAAAAATCCACAGATAACTTTTGACTTCACAAAAACTTAACTACTGATAGCCTATTGTTGACCAGAAGCCTTACCAAAAACATAAAGTCAATTAACACGTATTTTGTATGTTATATGCATTATATACAATGTTCTTACAATAAAATAAGCTAGAGAAAAGAAAACATTGTTAAGAAAAGCACAAGAAAGAGAAAATGTATTTACTATTAAGTGAAAGTGAATCATCATAAAGGTCTTCATCCTTGTCATTTTCACACTGAGTAGGCTGAGAAGAAGAAGTGGAGGGGTTGGTTTGCTTTCTCAGACGTGGCAGAGGCAGAAGAAAATCCATGTATAAGTGGACCCACACAGTTCAAGCTCGTGTTGTTCAAGGGTCAGCTGTATTCAATCTGCCATTGTAGCATAAAAGCAATGGCAGATTATACCCCGTGAATGGTAGTGGCTATGATCCAATACAACTTTATCAAAGGACACTGAAATTTGAATTTCTTGTCATTTTTGTGTGTCATAAAGCATCATTCTTCTTCTGATTTTTCAACCATTTAAAAATATAAAAACTATTCTTACTTTGTTGGCCCTACAAAAGCAGATGGCAGACTGGATTAGGCCCACAGGCAACAGTTCACCAACCCCTGATCCAAAGCAATTCAGCTCTCACTGTTTTCTCTTTCTCATCACCCTGTTTCATTTCCTTCATAAAATTACAACTATCTGATATCATGTGGTTTATGTATTTTCTAGTATCTAGCACTCTCCTAGGCTCCAAGAATACAGCAATGAACAAAATGACGTTGTCCCTTCCTTCACAGATCTTATATTCTTGTTGGAGGAAATAGATAAGAAATCAAAAAACAAATAAGGCCATTTAGGATCCCATGAAGAGAATAGAGCATTAAAGGCCTGGGTAGCAGTGGTGCTAATTTACTTTGGGTGCTCCAGGAAGACTCCTTTGAAGGGCAGCTTCTGACATATGAAGGGCTGAGAGAGCCACAAATGGGAAGAAGAGGATTTCAGACAGGGACAGCAAGTGCAAAGGCCCTGAGGCAAGTAAGAGCTGGGCTTGTTGGGGGGAACAGAAAGAAAGCCAGTGTCCCTGGAATGCTGTGAGCTCAAGGTGACAGACTCCATTGTGCAGGCCATGGTAATGAGTTCAGATTACTCTAAATACATTGGGAGGCTTTAAACAGGGAAAGACCATGACCCAATTGGCATTTTTGAAGATGACTATGCTGTGTGTGTAGGAAAGGACTGCACACAGGAGACGTGTATGTGTGTGAATGTACCTTTCCTTCCTTATCAGGAAGCTCCGGGAAGATCTCAGGCATATGAAGGCCTCAACAAAAACTTTATAAAATTAATGCATTAATTAAAACCATTAACGCCGCCACATAACTTTTTCTTGACCTCCTCACTAGCAATCCTTTTTATAGCCTGGTTCCCAAAGCAGGTCCATTTATGTCATAAAATTCAAAAATTACAGCTTATAGCATAAAATGACCTCCCATGAAATAATGTGGCAAAACAAGCAAATTAATACCAGAGGTAGTAAATGTCCGGGCACTAATGTGGCTTGAGTATGAAATATGTTTCCATTGCATTGGGAGTAAGGATTTAAAAATGAGGGGGGATCAGTGACCTGGCACCATCTACATGGGGCTAGCTGTGCTAAGTCCTGGTTCTGTAGACCCAACTGGTATGAATGCAACCACTTAGGTATTTTTCATTCTTCTCATCATTTAGTCAACAAATCGGTTTTTTTGGTTGTTGTTGTTGTTGTTTTGTTTGAGATGGAGTCTAGCTGTTGTCCAGGCTGGAGTGCAGTGGCGTGATCTCAGCTCACTGCAACCTCTGCCTTCTGGGTTCAAGCGACTCCCCGGCCTCAGCCTCCCAAGTAGCTGTGACTAGAGGTGCACACCACCACACCCAGCTAATTTCTTGCCTTTTTCGTAAAGATAGGGTTTCCCTGTGTTAACCAGGATGGTCTCGATCTCCTGACCTCATGATCTGCCTCCCAAAGTGCTGGGATTACAGGCAGGAGCCACTGCGCCCGGACAGTCAGCGAGTATTCTTAAAAGTAAACCCTTTAGGTACCATGCCAGGCTTGCATCCAGAAATGAGCAAGACAAAGAAAGCCTCTGGTCTCATGAAGTGTATGTGCTAGTTGCTATCATGGAGCAAACAATTTAATCAAAGAGAATAATTTCAGTGCTGTTGGTTGTAAGAATGCAGAGCCAAAACATAGGGAAATGGAAGGCTACTTTAGATGAGTGGTCAGAAAAGTCCTTTCTGAGAAAGTGACATTTTTGCTGAGAACTGAAAAATGAGAAGCAGCCAGGCATCCACTGAGTCAAAGAATGAGGCTCCAGGCAGAAGGAACAGCATATGCAAAGTTCTTGAGGTCAGAAAAAGCTTGGTGTATTTAAAGCATTATCTAGTCCAGGGGTTTGCAAACCTGTTTTGTCAAAAGGCCAGATAGTAAATGTCTGAGGCTTTGTAGGCCATACAATGTCTATAACAAATATTCAACTCTGCCATTGCATCACAAAAGCAGCCACAGGTGATTCGTAAATGATTAAGCATGGCTGAGTTCCAATAAAACTTTATTTATAAAAACAAGTGGAGGGCCAGATTTGGCCCACAGGCTGTAGTTTACCAGTCTATGGTCTAGTAGGATAGTGTCTCATGTGGGAGTCCTAGAAGCAGATCCTGACATCAGGATTCCTGTGCTATTAAACCTATTGAATCCCTGGTTTCTTAGGAATGTGCTCCCAGGAAGAACCAGTAAGGGAGTAGGGAAGCGGGACAGGGAAGGAAAGAAAGCCAAGCAAGTCCTAGCCTCTGCCTGATCCCATGGGGAGCCTCAGAGTTCCACCTGTCTGTAAGCAAGGGCTGGGCTACCCTGGCTAATGACTGATTGACTCCACATCAATCAGTCATTGGCTCAAGGGCAGCCAGGGGTACACACTTGCAGGCAGCAAGGGCACTCTGTGGGTACTGGCAGAGCAGCTTCAGCGGCCAGGGGATATCCCCAGAAGGGAGCTGCAGGTGCTTCTATTAGAAAGTAAAACACTCAGAAGCCAGGCGTGGGCACAAGGATATAGTATCCGAAATCCAAAGGCATCTCTACTGTGTCCTCTACAGATGCATTTCCCTGTGGCCAGGTTCTTACCTGGAAAAAGTCTCAGTGTCCCCAAAGTTACCTTTGTGAGTAAAGGTAGACTCTCCATCTACCTCTCAGAGCTGATATTAAAATATATTGAGTTCTTTTGTCCAAAAAAAAAAAAAAAAAAGATCAAAAGAAGAGGTGACTTTCACCTAGTTGTCGCTGATAAAATAATTACTTTAAATAGCAATTCAAAATAGTGCAAATACACAGAAACCACGTTTTTGAAAGTGATCAGAGAAGCCTGGCCTCTGGCTTAGCCTTTCATATGCAGATCACTGAGGGAGAGGGAACTGGCATTGACTGAGTACCTGCTGCGTGCATTGTGTCAAAAGCTTTTCTATCTTTTTTCTGATTTAACCCTTACCACACGCTTTAAGTAGCGCTATTACCCCCATTTTATGGACGGGGAAACTGAGGTTCAAGTATAAGCCCCTCAAGGGCAGAACAGGGGCTGTACAATTTAAAATCCTTAATTCATATTCACCGAATGGACCTCAGAAAGGTCTGTAACCTACTGAGGGTGACCATGACTAAGAGGTGACAGAGTTAGGATTTAAGGCCGGTTCTGACACTAAAGTCTGTGCATTCTTCTAGTTGCACCTTTCAGACTGGTGATTTGAAAGAATAAATACAAAATGACCAGCCAGTGGTGTCATGCAGCGCTCTTTGTATAAGGAGGTGGCATTCCTGTGCCAGGCATATGATTTGTGTCATTTGCTTGCTGTCGTGACGAGGCCTTGCAGAGACTCCTTCACACGCTCTCACTGTGCCACTCCCAGATCGGAACAGACACTTGTAGGCCTCTTATCCCATTCCCTGGACAAAACTTTCCCAAGATGGAACCTGGGACATGCCTAATAATTATTTCATCTGCTGGTTCAATCAACAAACATTTATTCAGCATTTATTATGCACCAGGCACCATCAAAGCCCTGAAGATACAAACTTTTATAACAATCATAATTAACATAGAGTTAGCGCCCTACCAGTGTTATCTCATTATTCCCTTCCCACATCCTCCAAAGTAGAATCATGGGTCCGTGTGTTGTAGAAGAAAAAGCTAAGCCTTAAAAAGGTTAAGTAAGTGGCCCATTATCATACAGTTAGGAAGCAGCAGAACAAGAATTCAAATGCAAATTTGCCAAACTTCATGATCACTGCCAGAACGCGTGCCCTGTCCTGATACTTGCAAAAAAATCAGGGCTAATACTTATTGAATGCTTACTATGTCCAAGACACTCTTTAAAACTCTTTACATACATCATGTCATTTTATCTTTCCTGCCATCACACCAGATAGGTCCCTGTCATCACCCCTATTTTTCAGATAAAGTACCTAAAGCCAACAGAAATTAAGCGCCTTGACCATCACCGCACAACCTTCAGCTGGTGGAGCTTGGATTTAAACCCCAGCTCTGCTGGACTTTAGGGCTTGCTGGGAAGCAGAGTTATAATTTTTTAATTACCAAAAAAAGGAAAAAGTAAAATAGTAAGAAGAAGAAACATATACTGAAAACTTGCTTATGTGCCAAACACTGGGTTTTTTAGCTTATTCAAGCTTCCGTGCCCTGGGAAGTAGGTGATTTTCTTATTCCTATTTTACAGTTGAAGGAATGGAGGTATAGCAAAGTGAGGTCATCTTACCCGGTCACACAGATGCTTTGTGATGAGGGCAAAATTCAATTACAGATAGATCTGACTCTCCAAAATAAACAGATTAACCCTATGTTTATCCAGGGAAGATTTTCCTGAGTGCTTGGTCTGTGACACGAGTTTATGAAGAATGAATAGAAACCTGTGCTCACCTGCTCCATACAATGCACTGCAATATGCAAAAGAGGCTTGAATGTAGAGCCTCGATGAGATTGGGGTGAAAGAAGGTGGCAGAAGGAAAGTAAAAAAGGGTCCAGTAGTTCCCAGGGCCCTTTGTCAAGTTCCTGACCAAATGCCCAGGACAGGGACTTTCTTCTTCTTCCTCCACTTCTTCCTTCATTCATAAGAGCTTTACCGCCTCTAACAACACGAAATGTGTAGTTTGGGCTTGTTGAGAATGGAGTGTGTCTGTTAAGTGTTGCTTCTTGAATGTTGGACCGCCACCTCCATCTTAGTTACGCACGCCCATCTTTTTCAATCTAATGAACTCCAACCATCAGTGCAACTTAAGTTCGGCTGTCTGTTCGTGCATAGTTAATATTAAAAATGTACTAACAGTGTGGCTAAGAAATCAAATTATGCACATAAATATGCTGGCATAGCACAGGCGGCGGCAGAAGCTGAAGTTAGCAACACTGATGCCAGTTCACATTTGCAAATCTCCCGTCAATCTGTCATTAAACATGTTATCAAATGATGATAAGTGTATGCTTCTTGCTTGCATTGGTGAGCCGATTCCCGATGTTGATGCACATTAATGGGATAATACGCATTAACATAGTTGTGCTTGGATGAACACAAAACATTTTTTATCTGTCTCCGTTTGTTTCCCCCTGTGGCCCCCAAGTAAGTGTTTTGTGTTATCAAATTGCCAAAAACACGGGAAAACCTATTACTTTTAATTAGCGAATCTTGTTGGGTTTCTTCCCCCTACACGCCCGTTCCCCACACCCCCATTGTGTGATGGCAGTAAGAGAGAGAAAGAGAGAGGAGGGAGAAATAGAGAGAGAAAGGGAGAGAGGAACTCTACTGTCTTCTTTCAGTAAAACGATTAATGTCAGCAACTCAGAAGCTGGCAATTATGTTCTGTCTTAATGCACTGGCCTTTCATCTGGGGCCCTTACTCTTGACAGGCCTGATCGTTTCAGTTCAGTGATATGAAAGGCAGCAGAGGAAATGATCGCAGACATCCCGGGTCTGTCATGAGGGCCGGCGCTGCAATTCGGATCCGGCTCCACATTCTGAAGCTTTTCAGCAGAGTCAGTAGCACGGGAGACAGATGGTGGCCCCAGGCGTTGCCCAGACTTTAGGTGTCACTGTGCTGAGTAGGGAAGTCGTAGCTACCACCATTTCCCAAACTTGAGAACTGGGAAAATGTGCAAGCCCCCACAAAGTGAGAAACACGGTATTAAAAAGTTAAATGTCCTTTTGCGTTGATCACAGAGCACCAGCTCAACGCGAGGATAAACATGAATGCAGGCAGTGATTGATTTCGTGCAGCGGTGTTTGGATAGGAGTCTCTTCTCCTGAGGATCCAGGACAGGATTGGATTCATTTTTCATCAAAATGAAAATAAAATTTAGATATTCTCGATTGAAAAATCAGAACTACATTTTTTTTTTTTTTTTTTTTTTTGCAAATATTGGGTCACTACAATATCTGAGAAATGGGGCCAGGCACGGTGGCTCACGCCTGTATCCCAGCACTCTGGGAGGACGAGGCAGGCGGATCACTTGAGGTCAGGAGTTCAACACCAGCCTGGCCAACATGATGAAACCCTATCTCTACTAAAAAGACAGAAATTAGCTGGGCATGGTGGTGCGTGCCTATAATCCCAGCTACTTGCGAGGCTGAGGCAGGAGAATTGCTTGAACCCGGGATGTGGAGGTTGCAGTGAGCCGAGATGGTGCCACTGCATTTCAGCCTGGGGCAACAGAGCAAGACTCCATCTCAAGAGAAAAAAAAGAAAGGAAAAAAGAAAAGAAAAAGAAATGGTACTGGTGCCCAGTTTCCTTTGTGAAGTGATGTTCTGAGTCATTGGGGTTATACATGTTTCCACAAGGGATCTGTCAGGACACCTTTGAGATTGGATTGATTCATTCATTCAACACAGATGGATTGAACATCTACTATATGCCAGAACTACCGCAGCATTAGGGAGTAGGACAGAAATGATTCCTACCCTCATGAAGCTTTGGGTATTTGGGGAAAGGAAAACTGAAGTCTTTTTTAAATCGCAACATAATAATCAATTTATTTTTGTTATGAAAAGTGAAGGTAGAGACATATGTAGTGCAGTTGTAGCATTTACTTCTCGAGCTCAGTGGAAAATTTTTTTTTTGCCATTAATAATGCCAAAAGGTTATGTGTTTGGCCTTCCTGGATTCTTGTTTACATGTGTTTTAAAATTAACATTGACTTCTTGCCATTTGTGTTTGTTCCTAAGCGGAGTGAGCGGCTTATTAATGATTAGAATTATTGTTGCTATTATGAATGCGCTAATTAAAAGAAAATTCTGTCATGAGGTTTTGTGAGGCAACACCAGACTTTACAGTTAGAGACGTCAGGTCTGGAAGTGTGGAGATGAAAGTGTGAAATAAGAAAACAGAGTTCAGGATGAGGAAAAGAGTTCTCAAGATGTCTACAGTCCTTCATTGGAGATTATTTTTCAGGGCATTTTCCCTAGTAAGGGTATGATGAAAATCCAATTGTTTTTTGATTGGAGGTGTCACCTTTTTTTTTTTTTTTTTTGGTCTTAGGGCAGAAATAGCCAGCTTCTCTCCAACTTGCATTCTAAGAACAATTTATCTTCTACAGCTTTATTCAAATGTGTAAAGACAGGCACAATGGCTTATACCTGTAATCGCAGCACTTTGGGTGACTAAAGTAGGAGCAACAGTGGCTTGAGCCCAGGAGTTTGAGACCAGCCTGGACAACATAGTGAGATCCTTTCTCTACCAAAAAAAAAAATTCTTTTTACTTAGTCAGGTAGGGTAGTGTGCACATGTAGTCCCAGCTGCTTGGGAGGATCACTTAATCCCAGGAGTTCAAAGCTGCAGTGAGCTATGATTGTACTGATATATTTCAGCATGGGCAACAGAGCAAGACCCCATCTCAAAAATGCACACACACACACACACACCACTTCTGAATTGATGACCAGATGTCAGATCAAGGATGCCAGAGCAGGACACAGTTCCTCCCTGAGGTTCATGATCTAGGGGGCAAGGAAGTGAAGCGGATGCACAGTCGTAGTGCCTGGACGCAAGTGCTATGATGGGAAAGATGCAGGTGCACACAAGAGGGGCACCTGGTCTTGTCCTTGGTAATAGGAACAAATTATTTCTTTACATCGTGAATAAGTATTTATTTAACATACTCAATATACTGAACTTTTTCAAGGAGACCAAAATAGATACAATAATGATACAAGCTTATATTGATTGAAAAATTACATGGCACTTCTCTAATTGTTCCTTTGAATTGTCTGTTCTCTAATTGTCTGTTCTCTTGCTGGTCTTTCTCACTCTACCTTGAGCCTCACCAGGGCAGACACTGTGTTTATCAGAACTCATCTCCAGGGTCTTGTCCACAAGGGGTGGGCGTTTTCATGTGCATTAAACTTACTTTTCGGGAATTACAGTTTAGATGTCGGAGATTAAAAGGTGATTGCAATACAAGTGCAATGTAAGTAACATGTGTACCCTAAGATCAGCCATGGGTTCAGAGGAATGAAACTGAACCCACTGCGTCCCACAGAGTGAGCAGCTGTTACTTATCTGTTGAGTATGCCCAGAAGAGGAAGTGTTGCTCGACTGTCTAAGAGGTTAGTAAACTTGCATGGAGACTGAAATTGGAAAAAGCCTGGGAAATAATTAGTTACAGTGAGTGCCAGGGTAGTGGTATTTTGGATTTCTTTTCCTTCTAAAATTATTTTTATGTGGTTAATATCACCTTGAAAACAAACAAAATTCATGGTAGATGAAAGTAGAAGTCATTTTTTAGGAGTTAATATTTTTCTTATTTAACCTGAATTTCTTGAGTTTTTAAAACTTTTAATGACTCAGCTTTTTTCCGCTCCAAGAGTATTTCAAAATGGAAAACATTTACATTCTATAAAAATATTTTTCAAATCTCTTCCTGACATTTACTGGAGCAGATTGCAATCTTTAATCCTCAAGCTAATTTCTATGTGGTCCTCATGAAATTCCACTATAATTCCATTATCAGAAGACTGGCCATAGGAAACTTGAGTCTTCAACCTAATGTAAAAATCTGGCTTTAGACAGATGTATAGATTTTTCTTAATGTCAAAAGCTAGTTACTAGGTGTAGTGGCTCACACCTGTAATCCCTCCTGCACTTTGGGAGGCCAAGATGGACAGATCACTTGAAGTCAGGAGTTAGAGAGCAGCCTGGCTAACATGGTGAAACCCTGTCTCTACTAAAAATACAAAAATTAGCTGGGCGTGGTGGCAGGTACCTGTAGTTCCAGCTACTCAGGAGGCTGAGGCAGGAGAATTGCTTGAACCCAGGAGGCAGAGCTTGCAGTGAGCCAAGATCATGCCACTGCACTCCAGCCTGGGTGACAGAGCAAGACTCCATCACAAAAAAAAAAAAAAAAACTAGTTATTGTTTAATAAGTTTTAGGTTTATATTGATGTTAAAATTTGTTAATAGAAGTCTAGTTTTCTCACATCCGTGTTTTTTTGCCAAAGTCTTGCAGAATGAATAGTCTTGGCATCCCATCAACAGTGATTGGCAGGACCACCCATTTATTCATTCAACATATTTTTAGGTGCCTACCATTGCCAGACACTGTAACAGGTTCTGGAAACTTAGAACTGAACAGAGACAATATTTCTGCTCTCAAAGAATTGTCATTCTAGTAGGAAAGACAGATCCTACACAAATGAAAATATAATATGCCTGATGCTAATAAGTGTTAAGAAGAGAAATAGAGAGGAAGGCTATTTTATTTACTTATTCACGTTTTAAAATTGTATTTTATTTTAATTCAATAGTTTTGGGGAAACTAGTGGTTATTGGTTAAATGGATAAGTTCTTTAATGGTGATTTCTGAGATTTTGGTGCACCCATCACCTGAGCAGTGTACACTGTACCCAATGTGTAGTCTTTTATCCCTCACCCCCCCCAGTCCTTTGCCCTGAGTCCCCAAAGTCCATTATATCATTCTTATGCCTTTGAGTCCTCATAGCTTAGCTCCCACTTATAAGTGAAAACATACGATATTTGGTTTTCCATTCCTGAGTTACGTCACTTAGAATAATGGTCTCCAACTCATCCAGATAGCTGCAAATTCCAAGATTTCATTCCTTTTTATGGCTGAGTAGCATTCAATGGTGTATATATACCACATTTTCTTTATCCACTCATTGGTTGATGGGCATTTAGACTGGCTCCATATTTTTGTAACTGCAAATTGTGCTGCTATAAACACGCATGTACAAGTGTCTTTTACATATAATCACTTCTTTTCCTCTGGGTAGATACCCAGTAGTGGGATTGCCTCGTTAAATGGTAGTTCTATTTTTAGTTCTTTAAGGAATCTGCACACTGTTTTCCATAGAGGTTGTACTAGTTTACATTCCCACCAGCAGTGTAAGTGTTCCCTTTTCACAGCATCCACGCAACATCTGTTTTGTTTTTGTTTTTGTTTTTGTTTAATTACGGCCATACTTGCAGGAATAAGGTGGAATCTCATTGCAGTTTTATGTTGCATTCCCCTAATAATTAGTGATGTTGAGCATTTTTTCATATGTTTGTTGGCCATTTGTTTATTTCCTTTTGAGAATTATCTATTCATGTCCCTTGGAGGAAGGCTGTTTTAGAGACGTGGTTTAGGGAAAGCTTGTCTGAGAAAGGGACGTCTGAGCTGAGACCTGAATGAATCAAAGAAGGAAGACATGCAAATATCTGGGAAGTAGAAATAAATCAGCTTCTAATTCTGATAGCAATTAGGTAGGTCATAAAAAGAATAAAACCATGATCAAACAATCATCGAAAATTGAAATGATTGAAATTTTGCAATGAGTGCAAAAGACTATTAATTATAGCCAGGGGATCAAAAGACAATGAAATCTAAACATTTTCTACATTGCTATTATTTCAATGATAACTTTCATTTCTATTTCCAGAAATTGCATGAAGAGTTGTAAATGGCCTGAGAATGAGATTTAGTGGTTTTTAATTCAGAGGATTAGTTGTCAATATTTAAAATCAGGGAAATTTACATTAAACTCCATTTTTTCAGTTTCTCTTGAAAAACTAGAAAAATTGTCAATGGGGTTCCACCTTCCTACATGGAGTCAGTTGGAGCTAAGGGACGTTTTCCCCTTTCAATGGGACATGCTCTTTTCAGGTTACCACAATCCCTATGACATCCTACTACCCTACCCCAAGCCCCCACCCTCATTTATATTTTCTGCTTGGCCCCTATATGCACTTCAACTGGTGATCACAATTTCAAAGGTTTATAGCATTGATACTTCGCTGTTCATTTTGGTGAATTCATGATCATCCAAACCTCATCTTACATCTATCACTAATTTTAAAAGTATTCTAAATCAAAAGCTAAGCAATTTTTTTAATTGAGCAAACATTTATACAATGTCTACTATGTGAAAAGCAAAAGTACAAGGGAAAAAAAAAGGATTAGAGTTAAAAAACACAGGTTCTCATCTCCAGGAGTTCACTATTTATTGGGGAATAAAACTCATTCTAACAATGTCCCCCATGTTTTTAAGCACTTTTAACATTATCAAAGCACTCTGAGATCTGTTACTTCATTTGGTCTATCCAGAACTCTAGGTAAGAGGAAACCCAAGTATTAATGGTTTTATTATGGGTGTTACATGCAAAGATAGGTATAGAGAGGTAAATGTATTTGTCCAAAGTGACAAGGCAGCCAGTGTTAAGGCCAAAACTAGACCTGTAGTCAGTGTCTGTTGTTTGCCTTCCCCATTCTCAAAAGTGTCCATGCCCTCTGGACAACATCCAAGAATGGTCAGCCTTCTGTTACCTGAAGGGTGATGGGGCCTTAAGAATAACCTGGAATTCTCATGTATTAATTGTTTTCGTTTTTGAGACGGAGACAGAGTCTCATTCTGTCGCACAGGCTGGAGTGCAGATAATAGATAACAATGAGATAATGGATAGTAGAACTCGAAGGTTCTATTTTGCCAACTGTAATCTCCAAAGTGCTACCTATGTCAAGGGTTGGCAAATCCAGCCTACCACCTGTTTTTGTAAATAAAGTTTTATTGGAACACAGCCACATTTGATTACATATTGTCTATGGCTGCTTTTGTGCTATAATGTCAGATTTGAGGGGTTGCAATGGAAACTGTTATGACCTACAAAATCTGAAATATTTACTACCTGGTCCTTTACAGAAAAAATTTGCCAACCCGTGGCCTATGTGGTAGCTGCTTAGTGAGCGTAGATGTGAGCTTAGGGGAGAAAGCCATATTCCCACGTCTCCTCAAGAACATGAAAACTGAAGGAAAGGTCACCAATCCATGGTGGGGGTGCTGGTCAGTTCCAAATACTCTGGTCAAAAAGATCAAGAGCAGGCTGGGAGTGGTGGCTCATGCCTATAATCCCAGTGCCTTGGGATGCCGAGGCGGGTGGATTGCTTGAGGTCAGGAGTTCGAGACCAGCCTGGCCAACATGGTGAAACCCAGTCTCTACTAGAAATACAAAAAAATTAGCTGGGCGTGGTGGTGCACACCTGTATTCCCAGCTACTCAGGAATCTAAGGCAGGAGAATCTATTAAACCTGGCGGCAGAGGCTGCAGTGAGCCGAGATCCGGCCACTGCACTCCAGCCTAGGTGATAGAGCAAGACTCTGTCTCCAAAAAAAAAAAAAAAAAATCAAGATTAACATTGGGGGTTCAGTCAGCATTGTCAGTTACACATCACAGAATCTACACCAGCTAACAGAAAAAAAAAGTTTCATCAAATGTTATTATATGGTTCATGGGAGCACCCAGACGTCCAGATAATCAGATTTGAAGGCTACACAGCCAAGAATTTTGCCAGGACTGTGCTGGTGGGACCACCCCTGCACCGGCTGTGCTGGACATTTGACTTTCCTATTAGGAGTTCTGGAACAGCTACCTCTGCAGGGCAGATGGCTTTCACCCAAGTCATGATAAAATCTACCTGGCACCTGCCTCCTCACAGCACACCCTTCTGAATCGAACCCCTACGTTGGTACATTTGGTACATCAAGGCAAACCTTAATTTCTGCCTTGAGGAATGTCCTTCCTTCCAACCAAGTTACTGGGATACTGACACCATGGTACAGATGATATTAGTAATTTCTGAAAGGAAAAAATATATATATATCACAGAAAGATAGCCAGGATAGCACTAAAAAAAAAAAAAAAAAGAACAGATAGGGAATTTCATTAAGGGGATTCCAAAATTGCCCATAAGAAAAGAACATCTTTGGTTATCGAACATTTAGTGTCTGGCCTATGATGGGAAAGGTCTCACATATAATAATCTTAATAATAATAACTAATTATCGAGGCTTCGGTCCATTCATCTAAGAGGAGAGCATGATTCTGTCCACATGTTTTCTATACCAAAACTGCTGCATGGTGAGCTGGTAATTCTGACCCTTACAGGGGTGGAGGAGAGTTAATCTGAGACCATCTATGCCTTAAACTTCCACACTGGAAATGAGGGGATTTTTGGCTGCTAGTCTGGAACATTTCTGAATCCAGTAGCAAAGCAATCCTAGTAGCCTCTCTAGCTTCCCAAGAACTCTTTCTGAAGTTCATTAGAGTTTCACCCTCCTGGCCAGTAAATACACATAAATCACCCTTTTTTTTTTTTTTTTGAGACAGGGTCTTGCTCTGTTGCCCAGGCTGAAGTGCAATGGTGCAATCATAGCTCACTGCAGCCTTGAACTCCCAGGTTCAAACCATCCTCTGGTCTCAGTCTCCCGAGTAGTTGGGACTACACATGTGCACCACCATGGCCAGATGTTTTTAAATATTTTTTGTAGAGATGGGGTCTCACTCTGTCGCCCAGGTTATAAACCACCTTCTGACTACAATTTGCTTTCCCACATTGCATGTGTACTAACAGCAACTGCATTACCCAGAGTAGAAGCTGACTCTCTGTTGAGAGTTTGCTCACTGTCAGGTTCCACAGCAATGGCTCGTTTAATCCCCTCAATGGCCCTATTATCATTTTTCGATTCAGACAGTCAGAGAGTTGAAGTAACTTGACTAAGGTCACAGAGCCAGTGAGTAGCAAGGCCCAGATAAAAGTCACACGCATCTGACACGACACGCTTCTTATATGTCCCCTCAGGAATACGGAATAATCAGAGAAGACTCAATCTCATCATTGGTCCATTCACAGTCAATACTTTAATTAGGTGGGTAGGGAGTTTCGATGGCATAAGGGTCACCATTGAAAACGAGAGCAAGAATCCGAAACCCACCACCATTAGCACAAAGCCCACGCGCTTAAGCACAGATTGTAAGAGTAGTTTTTAAAATCTCTGTGGCATTTCTATACTTTTTAGAATAAATTAATACATGAGCCAAGTGCAGTGGCTCACACCTGTAATCCCAGCACTTTGGGAGGCCGAGGTGGGAGGATCACTTAAGCCCAGGCATTTGAGACCAGCCTGGCCAACATGGTGAAACGCTGTCTCTACTAAAAATACAAAAATTAGCCAGGCCTGGTGGAGCAGGCCTGTAATCCCAGCCACTGGGGAGGCTGAGGCACGAGAATTGCTTGAACACAGGAGGCAGAGATTGCAGTGAGCTGAGATCACGCCACTGCACTCCAGCCTGTGCGACAGAGTGAGACCCCTTCTCCGTCTCAAAAACAAAAACAATTAATACATGAGAATTCCAGGTTATTCTTCAGACCCCATCACCCTTCAGGTAACAGAAGGCTGACCAGTCTTGGATGTTGTCCAGAGGGCATGGGCACTTTTGAGAAGGGGGAAGGCAAACAACAGTGTGACACCAGACAGACTGGTTATGGATGCTGCTCTGTCAATTACGATGCATGTATCCAGTGCTGTGCCGGTAAACGTTTAACGACTGGCTCTCCAAAAAAAAAGAAAACCAGGTCCTGGCCAGACAGGGTGGCTCACACCTGTAATCCCAGCATTTTGGGAGGCCAAGGCTGGCAGATCGCGAGGTCAGGAGATGGAGACCATCCTGGCCAACATGGTGAAACCCCATCTCTACTAAAAATACAGAAAGTAGCTGGGCACAGTGGTGCATGTCTGTAATCCCAGCTACTCGGGAGGCTGAGGCAGGAGAATTGCTTGAAACAGGGAGTCGGAAGTTGCAATGGGTCAAGACCATGCCACTGCACTCCAGCCTGGCGACAGAGGGAGACTCCATCTCAAATAAATAAATAAATAAAATAAAATATAAGGTCCTGATTTGCAGCATTGACCAATTTCTGTGGTGTAAATACTCCCACAGTGGGAAGAGATGCACACAGGCAGCTGTCATGAGCTCTTTGGAGCTAGGAGGGGCTGGATCCTGTACACCACAGTGTGCTGGCAGGTCGCTTAATCGCTCCAGCCTCCAGAGACTGAGCAAAAGGCAGGTACCTACCTGCAAGGTTGTTAGGCAGATTAATAACAAAACATGGTAAAGCAGTTAGTGCCGAGCCTAGCACTGTGGTAGACGTTTGCTAAATGGCTTGATTTACTAGTTGAGATTCCATTAGGTAAAGTCCTAATGTCTTATGCCTGAAATGTTTTAATCTTGAAAATAGTCATAAAATACTTTCCCCACCTCTTGCTCAGGATAATTGGAATGATTGAGTGAGATCATCTACATCAACTGCTTTGGAAGGTCACAAGCTTATTTTAAAAAAAAGAGAGAGAGAGACAGAGTATTTTATTAAAGTCAAGTCAAAACTCAAAGAATAAATTTTTGCTGGGCAAAAATTATACAACTGAGTCATAATTTTTTAGTTCTTCTGTCATCATTTTCTCCTGAGCTTTCCGGCTCTTCTCAGCTCCTGATACTTAAATAATTCCCATTTAAAAGCCATTTAATTGAAAAGAGCCTGGAAACTCACCAGCTCAGAGAAAAATTCCGTCCATCAGGAGGTTCTGAGAGTCTTTGGGTTAAAGTCTTTTTGATCTTTTACTCCTCAATCCTGTAATCCTTTTTGTGAGGAATCTTTCATAATCCTTGTTTTTAGTTCTTATTTCTCAAGTTTTCCTTTGAAAAGCAGGATTCCCAACACATCTCGAAGGTGAAGGCAGCATAAAGCCTGCTTCCGACAACACTACTGCGGTTATGTAAAGACACCAGTCATTTCCGCCGCTGGAGGCTTCAGTGGGGTGTTCTCTTGGATTTGCTCATTTCTTTGCTTGGTCCTCCCTGTGATCTTAGAGAATTGCGGTATTTGTGAATATCATCTTGGTGCTTTCCATTTAGTACATTTCTGCCTAGTCACTGGTTTTTAATTTGGTCCTCATACCCTCCATTTACAACCAGAAATGCTTAACTAATGCTTCAACAACCCAGGTTCATGGATTGACACTAATTGCTCACCATACTCATTGCCATTTGCACACAAAGCCAGACCTCCTGGTTACAGGATAGCACAGTTGTAAAAAATTTGTTTTCTGTGCTCCAAAACCCTCCTGTTCAAATCTTGGCCTTGCAGCTTGCTAGATGTGAATTCTGGGCAAATTACTTAAACTCTCTGTATGTCCGTTTTTCCTATAAAAACGTGGATAATAATAATACCTCTCTCAAGGGGTAGTAAAGAAAGTGAAATGAGTTTATGTATACGTGTGTGTGTGTGTGTGTGTGTGACTAAAATACTTCCTGCTAATCACTAAAAACAAAGAAATATTAGCCATTATCATCATAAAGCTGTATTTCCCTAATTTTATTCACGTGATATTTGTACTTTTTGCCATATCTTCAAACCCCTAGTGCTATTATTTACTTATCATAAATAGTTGTATTAAAGAGGAAACTTTAATCACTAGACTAAATGGAAACCAGTATAACTTAATCAAAAAAGAAGCAAATGACAAAAAATACATAAAGTGACCACAAAACAGTGTTTTAATATCTGGCCAGATCCTGATGCCTGCCTAAGTCTTAGAGCTGAGGGGTCTGGTTTCTTTTTGTTGGGACAAGAGGTTAAAAAGTGTTCGTGAAATGTTAAAACTTTGAACTTGAATTTGAACCTGATACTTTGAGATTTTCTTTTTGGGAGCATAGAAGAAAATTTAAAAGAGCCATCTTTCACTTCACAATTCTGTGTTTTTTGTTTTTTGCTTGTATTGCTGCCTCTATAGACCTCCTAAAAGTTTCTCACATATATCCGATGTTCTGCACCCCACGCTTTAGCTAAGATGAAGTTGAAGGATTCATTACTATCCAGGTCTGTAATGACTGCAAAAAAAAAAAAAAAAAAAAAAAAAAAAACTCCAGGCAGTTTGATGCATATTATTCTTGAAGACTGTTTCTCCTCTCAGCCTTAGTTCTGTTATCTATCCGTCCCATCTCCAAAATTTTTTTTTAATGGTGTGCTTCCTTCATAAATTTTTCACAGCTAGGTCTGGGTTTTTGCCTCCTCTGAAGTCCAGAAATTGATGTCTCATTGAGGAATTTGCAATTTGCTCTGGGCTTCACAATGCTGAGCTGCCCACTTCCTGACTCAAGGAAAAGAGCAGATGTCAGTGTTTATTAGCGGAAGAGTGTGAACATGCAGTTTAGTTGCTGTAAGGTTTTATTCTTAAAAGATTGCAATATATCCTATTGCATAATCACCCAACATTCTATATGCCGGCAATTTCCAATATGTAAGAGTTAACCTCCTTCAAATTAGGCTCAGCGTTATCTCCCTCATCCATCAGTACAGCAAGATGGGTGAAAAGTGGTGTTACAAACAGCTGGTCAGCTGGGCTAGCATTTCCAGGGTTGTTTCATCTCCAGCCCTTTCCCTCCCACACACTTTATCTTTTCTTAAAACGCAGGCTCTGGACTATCTTTGTCCTTTATCATAACTTGAGTTTGTTCTGTTCTTCCTTGGTCTGAGGTCAAAGCCATCTTCCTAGAAATTCCTTTATATTTTTGGTCCAAGGCTAAGGTTAGGATGATACAAACCCAGAAATACATCTCTTATCTTTTCCCTGTTCAAGGCAATTGACAGTTTTGCATAGTCACTCACATTTTTCATGCAAGCTTTGGAAATTTTCCCCAAGCAAAGAGACTGAGATGAAACCAAGTTTTAGTATTTCTGCAGGTCTAGGGATGCCACCACAAAATGGACTTTGGAGTCTACTTATGCTGCAGATGGGATGAATGAAGTAGAAAGGGAAATGATCTGCCTGAAGTGAATCTGGAATCTTTGATTTCCAATCCATTTACCCCAGACAACTTCAAGGTAGAGAAAGTCACATGATATTTACATCCCTCCACAATACCCTGTCCCATGACCCCTGGTGATCTGGCCATGCTGGCAAGTTATATCACCTTATTCCAAGTTATTTTAGTCTTATAATCTCCTCTAACTGCAAAAGATTTTAGTATACCTTAAGAAATAGCAGTGGGAACCAGGTCAGGAAATAAGCTGAGTATCAATGATAAAGGCTCAAATGCAGGGGAAATTGATCCAATGAGAGAAATCACAGAATCTTTTTTTTTTTTTTTTTTTTTTTGACCAGTTCTGGCTTTGTCACCCAGGCTTGATGCAATCAGGCTTACTGCAGCCTTGATCTCCCAGGCTTAGGCAATCCTCCTCCCTCAGCCTCCATAGTAGCTGGGACCACAAGTGTGCACCCCCGCTCCCAGCTAATGTTTTAATTAGCTTGCCATCTTACCCAGGCTAGTCTTGAACACCTGGGCCCAAGCTATCCTCCTTCCTTGGTTTCTCAAAATGCTGCAATTATAGGCATGAGCCACTGCCCCTGGCCATAGAGACTTGATATGATTTCTAACCTATCAACCAGTGTATTATCTTGGACAAACTGGGTGTAGGAGAGCAATTAGTAGCAGGAACTCTGCAGTCTCACTAACTTAGTTTGAATCTGGGTTCCATCATTGATTAACTCTATGACCTTAAGCAAGGCTTAACTTCTCCAAGCCCCACTTTATTTGTGTATACAATGGAGAAAGTAATAGTAATACTTCTAAGGCTGTTTGAGGATTAAACATTATAATTAGGCCCATGCCTAACACACTGAAACACTAGATAAATATTGTGCGTAATTATCACGTGACCTATTTGAATATTCCTCAACCCTGGAAGGTTTACTGCAGAATTTAATGGCCTCTTAGAGACATCAAAGGATTGGCTATGAAATTGTACAAAATGTTGAAACTTATTCTCTCCTTTCCAGGTGGGTGAGCAGGAGAGATAATGTATCCATAAAGGAGCTTATTGGATAGGTGGTTTCTCCAACTTCTTTCACCACCTACCTGTTATGGGTGATCCTCTTCATGAGACATGTCTTTCTTGACCCAAAATCTGGAACCCCACCCTATTTGTTCCAATTAGAAAAACACTCATGAATTAATTTAGATAAATATTCATTGAGAACCCACTGTACTCCAGGCCCTCTGCTGTACACAGAGACATCAATTTTGACACGATAAGTTCCCCTGGCACATACATCTGGAGGAAAGGGGCAGAGAACAAACATGTAAACAAAAGTGAACAGACAAAATAATTTCTAAAGCAGTGTGCAAAGGATACCAGCCATGGCACTGGGTCTGAGAACAGTGAGAGAAGTAGGTTGGAGTGTAACTTGGGTGGGTGGACTATGTGGATGGGGTCATCAAGGACCCCACTCTGAAGAGGTGAACTGTTTTGCTGACACATGAATAATGAGAAAGAACTGGCTTCAGAGATCGGGGGAAACAGTGTTTCGGGGAAAGGCAAAAGCAAGTTTCATGTACGAAAAGGAGCTTGGCTTGTTTGGGAAACAGCAAAGGGGATAGTACTGAGGCAGGGAGCAGGAGGTTGGCTTGCTGTGCAGAGGCCAGGGTGCAGGGGATCTTATCAGCTGTCTCAGAGAGGACCTTGAGAAGTCCCTGGAGGGGGGTAAACCCAGGAGTGGCAGCATCCATTTACCCTTTGAGAGAACATACTGGGATGCTACTGAGTGAGTAAAACAATAGCATAGAACAGTGTGAAATCTAGTCTCTCTCCTTTTTAACCCAATAAATTGTATGTTGCAGTCCTTAAAAGAGATTGGTCACAAATAATTTTCAACACACCTGATAACTGCACAAAACTTCCTTTTGTCTCATTTTTGAGAAGTGCTCTGGTAAAATATGAAGTGCCTCTGTCAAGGTGTGAGCCTTTGTCCCTAAAGGGCTTGTGGGAGCTATTTTGGAGCTTAGAGATAAGACTTCGCTTTCCAACACCTGTGAATTGCACAATCCCAAGAGTCAGTAGTGACATAGTCCCAGGGTAAGTGGAGAAGATTAGAGCCTGGGAATTGTCTTATTCCTGGGCAAACCCCCAACTTAAGAGATGATGGATAGCTAACTAGACCCCATCTGTTCTATAAAAGAGAGGAAACCGCACCCTGTTTTATGACAGCACTAGAATGTTTGAACACAATTTGGAATAGTCCCACTAACAAGGTCAAGTAAGAATCGAGGCAACTAATTGGATAATTCATCAGTTAGTTGAAATCCTCTGCCCCAAAGATTTTATGTAAAATAACTTGAACTGCTCTTTTCTCCCTTAAATTATAATGACTCCTCAGCTCACTACTGCATTTTTGTGGATTTGATTGCCTTTACAAAAAGTATTTTATTATAATATGGGTAACGAGTTTTTCCCTTATTTTGCCCATTTATAAATGTGTACTTTTAAAACTGTTCTGTCCCAAGTATAACTGTTCTCTTTACTTATTTTGTCATTTTGTTGTTAACGTCATCTTTTTTGTTTGTTTGTAATTCTAAGTCTGATTATTCTTCGCCCCATGCCTTTCCCATTTTGCTTTCTTATTCTCCCAATTGCTAAATAATTAGTCAATATGGCTTCACCATATGTACAGAGCTGCACAGACAAGCAGCCGTTGGCCTTTGACACGACTCAGCCAGTAAGCTCTCAATGCGGATGTTTGAATTTTGACCACATGTCCCTACTTGCTGGTGAACATCTAAGAATGCAATTAGATGACTACAGTTGGGATGTTCTTCCTTGGACAATTCATTTTGCAACTTAATTCCTAGGTTCTCGGGGACACCAACTTCTAAACATTATACAGAGCCCATCAGAGGATGACATATTGCCTGACGTGATAGCCTATTTTTTATCTTTAAAACTTAATCTTAAAAGGTAAAATAAAATAAAAAAGTAAAACTTCAGCACGTTTTTCCTCTCCAGGGTTTATCTTCTTTACATCCCTCGTGCTGTTCAGCTAATTCCCTGCCAGGGAAGTATTGCTGTAACTAAGCCATCACACAGTGGCATGCCAAAGACACTTGTGAACAAAGTGTTTATTTCTCTTAACAACAGAGCCAGCAATCTTCAGATTTTCTTAAGTGCAGCCCCCAGCAAACCCTCACTACCTGTTTTAGTAACTTCCCACAGACGTTCACATTTTGGTAGGTTCTGTGGCATTGTTTCGCAATGATCTTTAGGAGAGAGGGAAAAAAAATGCAGCAAATGTCAAACCTCAGGATGTATTCAAGAGGCCTTCAAGTCACTGCAGATTCAGGATCTGCAAAATCACTAAAGCACTTACATCTCAATGTATGCCTTTTAAGGTCAGAAGTATCATAAAATCACTCAGGACATCTTGTTCTGTTCAAGTTCCTTTTCTTTTTCCCACCCTAATGGCAGTTGCTCAAACTTCTTGAGAAAGGCAATTTTTGATGTTCCCCTGGAAGAGATTTTCTTGACAAAGGATTTGAAGCATTAGTATTTTCTTTCTCCTTCTTCTCTCTTCTGTTTTAATCTGAAACGTAATATTTATTATCTCCAATAGATAAAATACAACAGTTATTCCCCCTCCCACCTCCACGTCATCCTTTTCTTTTAAAATGAGTAGTGTCTGCCTATGTCAGGATGATTTTGGTGAGTGAATGGATATAATTTGCCTCAGATCAGCCCAACACATCAGTCAATGTCACTAAGTGGTCAAACACTCCAATTTCAAATATGCTTCTGAGAGTCTAACTGCTGAAACCAGGGAGCTTTCACTGAATTTCTTTGGGACTTTGGGGAGGAAGCAGGGACGAGAAAAGGGGTCGCAATTGGCAATGTGTTTACTTTTTGCCCAGTGGAAGATGTTGCATATTTGTCTATGTGGATCAAATAGCTTCAAGGGTAGGAGGAGTTATAGACAGAGTGATTTCTTTTCTTTTCTTTTTTTTTTTTTTTGAGGCAGAATCTTGCTCTGTCACCCAGGCTGGAGGCTGGAGTGCAGTGGCAAGATCTCAGCTCACTGCAACCTTCACCTCCCCGGTTCAAGCAATCCTCCCACCTCAGCCTCCCAAGTAGCAGGCGTGAGCCACTAGGCCCAGCTAATTTTCATATTTTTAGTAAAGACAAGGTTTCACCATGTTGGCCAGGCTGGTCTTGAACTCCTGACCTCAAGTGATCCTCCCACCTCAGCCTCCCAAAGTGCTGGGATAAAAGGCCTGAGCCACTGCACCTAGCCCCCAGAGTGATTTCTAAAAGGGAAAAAGAAATACAAGTTAGTAACAAAGTGATGTAGCAGAAAGCATATGCCACTTTGAAATCAAGGAGACTGAAGTTCAGATTCTGTCTTTCTCAATGACTGTGTGACCTTGGGCAGACCATTTAACCTCTCTGGGTTTTATTTTCCTCAACTGCAAAATGAAGACTTAAAAATATGTTTATCTACCTTGCTCCTTTGCCAGAGAAATTAAACGGTTGCTAATGGTATCAGGATGTGGTAAATTCTCTGAATGTTGGTGTCTGCCCATCCCCTAAGCCGAACTAAGTCTTTAATATTTATACATTAGAATACCTCAACCAAACGCCATAGGAGCAAGATGGTAAAAGGAAAAGCATAAAGAACGATAGATATGCATTTGCAAAAAGCAATACTTCTGTTCAGCAGATACCCTCTTCTCCTTTTATTGTTACTTGGTTGCTTGGCAACTTTAACCCAGTCATCCCTAAAAGCACAGTGCCACCGGCAACCCCCAACTTTCAGGTTTTTATAAAAGGAACCTTCTATTAGGAGAAAATTCACCTTCGTGGCAGCACCATTTGACGGGAGAAAAGTATATGTTTGAAAAGGCACCCCAGCCAACATGAATACATCTCGCATTTAGCACTCGGAGATGAGAATATCATAATATTTAAATCAGTTTTGAGAACTTTCCTTGAAAAGGAAAAGTGGGGGGAAAATCCACTAGTTGAATACCCAGGGAGGCCGCGGGGAGTGGTTACCATAGCGATTTCGCGCTGGCAAGTGGTATTGGGGAGCAGATTGGTGTCGCTTAATCCCTTTTATTTGTAATTTATGTATGTTGGCTCATTCTCTGTGCCAGTCCAGATTTTCCTGTTTACCTGCCATTCCATAAGATATGAGTGAGGAGTGATGATGCCAGGTTTCAGGCATTTCTTCAATTTGTCAACATTATCGGGGCTCAGAAGGACAGCCGAGAGTACATGGGGATGTCCCAGCACTTAGTTTTGCCGGATGTTAGCAAAGGGTTGAAGAAAATTGTGTGGGAATTGCTGGGAATGAGGGAGAATGCCATGAAATTCTCTACGATAATCCAGAAACGGATTGAGACCTATTTTGGCCTTATAAATCTGGGTTTCATAGAACCTTGTTAGTAAATAATTTTTATTCTCTAGTGAATGCAAAACAAAAGGTGATGGAACACTTTTGGTTTTATCTCATCATCCTGTGGCAAACATGATCCTTGAAAATAAATACTCTGTTGCCTAACCTGCTAAGTAATTGTCTTTCCAACTGTGTGTGGGTGCTGGGTTCCCAGGAGAATGGGTATTAACAGTGTTTCTCCAACCCTCTTCACACTTCCTCAGGATTAGGCCACAGAAAAACGTCAGTTTCACTGACAATTAAATGGAGTCAGTTCCTCATTCTCAAGAAAGGAGGAAGGAGATGAACACTTTCTAGACACCTTCCTTTAGTCTCAGTGAGCCTTGGACTAAGTAAGGCAAGCCTTCAAAATGGGCTGCAGTAGATGTCAACTAATAAATACTCATTTCCATAAAATTTAAATGAACCCCGTAAAATCTACCTCTTGCTGTGCCAGAGCCCTATCTCATTACTCAAAATAGCAGCAGTGTAATCACTGGAAACCACACCCTCCACAGCCGAGGTGGCTGGTAGGAAAGAAAGTCATAGCTAATTTCCACGCGCTTGTCCACGAAGGTGGTGAAAATAAGCAGCAAGCCCTCTTCAAGTTCTTTCTGCTGTAGGCCATATCTCCTTCCAACCACAGGTACCTTATAAAATAATAATTTTCAGATGTAGCACTGCATTTTGATTAACCAAGAAGCAGAGCAAGGATTTCTTTTTCTCTCAGTACACACAGGCAGCAGTCCAAATATCTAAATACTTAAACACTGCATGTGCTGCTTAAGAAAATTTCAAAACTTTAGACAACCCCCAAGAGAGGGACTGATTGGCTGCTCCAAATGAGTTCTGTGCCCTCTTTGCATTTTAAGTGACCTTTAGGCCATGATGACGTCTACCTTGTTGAGACTTAATTGCTTAATCAGAGAAGCTGTTTTTCAGTTAGACAAATATTTCCTTTAAGACCCATCTTTTAATTTTAAAAAGGCTTCATTTAAATTTAGACACATTGAGATATTCCATATTTTCAGCATCAACAGCACAACTGGAAGGTGGTTTACAGAAACACTGAGATAAGCAGTATTCTTCTACGAACGGTATCACAGAAAGCGATTACATGAAGTCTTCAAGTGATTAAAAGGTTTGCAGCCTGTGCAGATGTGCTCAAACTCCCACCCATCTTGAAAGTTCCCAGAAATGATATTTTTCTTAATAGGGAAAGCAATCTGGGGTTGTGGATAAGAACTTAGAAGCTAGAATTCGACTGCCTAGATTTCATTATTGTGTGACTATGGACAAGAGAAGCAACCTCTCTGTTCTTCAGTTTCCCCATCTGTGAAATGGAGAAAAATAATAGGTCTGTCTTATAGGTTCTTGAGTAGATTAAAAATGTTAAACTTTTAAGCACTTTGAACAGGGCTCGCCATGTTGTAAGTACCCAATACACGTTTACTGTCATCATTTTTTGCTTCTTCAGAATTCCTTTTTCCCTCTCTTACCTTTGCAGCAATTCTTTTATCTTTTATCTTTTAACTTCCCTAGAGTTAACCAGAGGTGGACCCAGTCCTTTCACCTTAATCGTTGACCATCCCGAACCTCCACACATAATTCAAACAACAGATTCTTGTAGTAAGCTTTTATTGGAAGGTAGAGGTGAGTAGAGCAAACAATCTAACATTTAGTTTTAGAGCTCCCGGTACTTACGGCATATGGCATTGCACCATGACATACCCTGCTGGTAGCATATCGTACTATGCGGGTAATTGAAAAGTCCCTCCGTGCTCCCAGTCTAGGCTGCCATGATGCTTGTTTCCTTCCTCACCATTCTACCATCCCAAGGAAAATCAAAACAAACAAACAACAACAACAAAAAAAACCACACCTCCTCCTTAATTAGCAGACTTATAAAATTGCCTGCCCCGAACCTAAACTCAGCCCACAACTTATTTCACATAGCAAAGAACTATTAATGAATATTTTTTGTTTGTTTGCTTGTTTGTTTGTTTGTTTGAGACAGTCTAGCTCTGTTGCCAGGCTGGAGTGCAGCGGCACGATCTCGGCTCACTGCAAGCTCCACCTCCTGGGTTCATGCCATTCTCCTGCCTCAGCCTCCCGAGTAGCTGGGACTACAGCCACCCGCCACCACGCCCAGCTAATTTGTTGTATTTTTTGTAGAGATGGGGTTTCACCATGTTAGCCAGGATGGTCTCGATCTCCTAACCTCAGGTGATTCTCCCGCCTCAGCCTCCAATAGTGCTGGGATCGCAGGCATAAGCCACCACACCTGGCCCATATTTCTGATACAAAAATAGGTGGGGGCTGGCACGGTGGCTCACGCCTATAATCCCAGCACTTTGGGAGGCTAAGGCGGGTGGATCACAAGGTCAGAATTTCGAGACCATCCTGGCCAGCATGGTGAAACCCCGTCTCTACTAAAAATACAAAAATTAGCCAGGCGTGGTGGCCGGCGCCTGTAGTCTCAGCTACCCGGGAGGCGGGGGCAGGAGAATTGCTTGAACCCGGGAGGCAGAGGCTGCAGTAAGCTGAGGTCGTGCCACTGCACTCCAACCTGGGCAGCAGAGCAAGACTCTGTAAAAAAAAAAAAAAAAATGTGTTTGGCTTCAAGTAACAGAAAGCCCAGCCCTCACTGGTCTCAGACCACAGAAACTGGCTTTTCTCACTGAATAAGAGGCATCTGCTCTGATGGTTCTGCTCACCCATCTTGGGGTCTCCATGGCTCTTTTGGCGTCGTCCCTCGTGCTTGCACCATGGTCGTCGCATCGTCCTTTCTCCATGAGCATCGCAACTGTGTGCAAGATGAGAGGACTGGGTAGAGCCACCATCCAGCTCATCTGCTCTTCTTACCAAAAAAGCAAACACTTTCTTGGACCACCCCTCCCTCTTGGCAGGATTCCATTAGCATCTTATTCACCACAGTTGTGTACTCAGCCACACCTAGATGAAAGTGAGGCTGTGAAAAACGTGTATTTTGCTTCTCCAGCCCCTACAGTAGAGGAAGCAGAGCAGAGAGGGGCGGGAGTGCTGGAGGTAGTGTTTGCTCTAGAATTAGCCACCCAGTAGCTATAGCCACCCAAGAGGAAGGAAAGTCTGAGATGTACGGATTTGAAGCGGTTGGGATTTTGCTGCTGGGCCTCACTGCTTATCAGCTACACAAGGCTAAGAACCTGCATGAAACCTCACAGAGAAAAAAAAATAGCTAAATATTTAGATGATTTGCTGACATGGGGAACTTGCCATTGGCAGCAAAGATTTATTAAGCAGGCTACAAAACAAGATGTCATTAAACAGTTTGAAGGCATGCCCTCATAATTAAGAAAGGAGAAGTTTTCTAATTTGGGTAATAAATCTGTGGCTCCGATGAGCATTTATTTTATTAATATTTATTGTGTGCCTACTGTGTGCCAGGTACCTCATGAACTAATCCCATTAAACAATAAAAAAGTTTCCCTAACGCCAAATCTACTGGTAATAATAGCTGCCATTACTTGGACACTGACATGCTACCAAGTGATGTGCTAAGCGTTTTACAAAACGTTTTATCCTCACAAGAATTCTAAGAAGTAGGTATAATTGCTGTCAATTTATACATAGAGTGAGGAACCACTCCAAGTTTGTCCGGACTGAGGCGTTTTCCAGGACACAGGACTTTGAGTGTTAAGCCAGAGAGGTCTCAGGCAAAGTACTGGGAAATGAAGAAAGTGAGGCTGAGTGCGGGTAAATGACCAATCCAGGGTCACAGAATCAGGAGGCAGTGCTCCTGGAATCCAACGCAATGCCACCTGTCACCTGCTCTTCCCAGGCTGCAACCTGATTCCCAAACCTCCCTTTGAACCCAGGACACTTACCACTTCCCTTCCCTGCCACTTCTGTCCCACCGACTGCTCTTCCAAGCACAAAAGAGCTGACCCAAACTCAAAAGAGCTGACCCTCTCCCTGAGCTGTAGAGCTATCAGGAGAAACCCTCGTCCCCAGTGGATGGGCTTGGGTGACCTTTCAGGGGCACCACCACTGCATCGTAGCAGCTGTTTTGACCCTTCAACACAGAGGCCTGCATGCTCCCGCCAGCCCCTTCTCCAGGCCATTAGAACTCAATTGCCTGCAGACTGTTTCTCAGCCCTGGTCGCACATTAGTGTCACCTGGGGAGCTTTTGCAACACACTGAAGCCAGCACCATCCATAGCAGAATCTGTAAGAGTGGGCCTGGATGTAGGGCTATTTTATTTTTAGCTTTTTTAAAAATTGAGGTTATCTTTTGTGCAGCCGAGTTAATAAATATTACTGTAAAGTTCAGTGGATTTTACATAAGTTCACACCCACATAACCACCTGCCAGATCAAAATACGAACTATTTCCAGCCCTTGGGAAATTCCGTTATGGGCATGGATATGGTTTTAAAACCCCAGAGGTGATTCTAATGTGATCTGGGCTCTAAACCAGTAGAAAGACCCTGGATAGGCCATTTACCCCCACTCAGACTCAATCAGATTGGAATGCTGCTGGTTTAGAGCCCAGATCCTCTGTAGCCAGAGAGGATCCATTTTTCCAAAGATGGCGGTGGCCACAAGTTTCTCTCTCACTGGACAGAGAAGGGAGAAAAATAATCCTCATTAGTGCATCCGCTGTGTTTATTTGCACATATTCTTCTCCCACGACGCAGTGAACATCTTGAAGGCAGAAACTGCATCTTTCTGAGAGCCTAGCAAAGGGCCTTGGCATAGTAAATATTTATCAAATGGAGAAAAGGAAAGAAGAAATAGACATACGTATTAGGGAGTCATGTTTGGTCTCCGTTTAGGTTCCTCAAGTTTCTCTGGGAAGACAGACAGAAAGCAGCATTCAGCTTGCCTTCTTTGACTCCAAAGGGCGAGTTCAGGAAAATGTTGATTCTGGGTCTTGTTCTTTTGCAGAGTTCACACTCAGTCTGTGCATAGGTGACACCAGTGACTTGTAGTGTAATCCTGCCGTGTTGAAAGCTGATGTCAACTGCTAAATGGGGGAAAGCAGGGCGTCTCGACGGTGATGTGTATGTATGTACACGTGCAGCCAGAAAATAAGCAGAGGACTTAGGAAATTGATGTTGTACCAGCAAAAGGCCACCGACACTTAGGAATGATCCATGTCAAATGCACGTTGAGCTGCCCTGGGTCACCGGGAGAGGCATTTTTTTTTTTAATGTATAAAACTTACAAGTTTGAAAAATATATATTTAGCCTAGAGGGCAGTTAAAAGGAGTTTATTGTGTCAGCATCCCCAGACCATTTGTACATTTTTCTGCCCACATATTTTATTCATAATGTCTATTTTATTCTCCTTTATTTTGTCAACTTGGTGTTCGACACTACTGTTTCTCTTAGAAAACAGCCCCATTATTGGAACAAGGCCATGTGACTGCGGATAAACGTGCAAGCATTGTCCGGCAAGGTTAACATTGTCCGGCAAGGTTAAAAATCAGCACGGTGTTAACACCTGGGAAGGCTTCAGGGTTTGGGCTTGAGTTTATTGTGATCTTGTTCCTGAGGCCTTGCATCGGGGCAGGAGTTGGGGAAGAGGGCTGTGCTTTTAACAATGACAGAGAACTCAGGGGACAAAAGACTGAAGGCCATTCAGGTCCTTCACATGAAGGGAGGACCAAGGTTTGTTCGCCAACAGGCAAGACAGAGAAGAGTGCTCACATAACACCATCCCCCAAAATAGCAAATAGAGCAAGATACAAATCACTTGCTTCTCATGAACTCTCTGGGCAGCCCAAGAGGTCTTGGGAAATGACTGCCATGAGCTGAGGGCTCAAAGCCTTGTGTTTATTCAAAGAACAACTGCCCTGTTGCGGTTAGGTCACACAGATTTGCTAGGCTACTTCAAAAAGTGTTTCTATTGAAATTGGGTTCTGGGCTAAAGACGTGAGAATTTCAGGATATTAGCTCTTCTTTCTGCCCTCCCACCCCACTTCTATCCCAAAGCATGCAAGGCCTTTCATTGAATGCAATGAGAAAACAATTTGTCGAAGAGGAAGAGAAGCAAAGAGAAAGGAGAAAGAAAAGAAAGGAGGCCAGGCGCTGTGGCTCAGACCTGTAATCCCAGCACTTTGGGAGGCCGAGGCAGGAGGATCACGAGGTCAGGAGATCGAGATCATCCTGACTAACACAGTGAAACCCCATCGCTACTAGAAATACAAAAAATTAGCCGGGCGTGGTGGCGGGTGCTTGTAGTCCCAGCTACTGGGGAGGCTGAGGCAGAAGAATGGCGTGAACCCGGGAGGCGGAGCTTGCATTGAGCGGAGATCCTGCCACTGCACTCCAGCCTGGGCGACAGAGCGAGTCTCAAAAAAAAAAAAAATAGAAAAGAAAAGAAAGGGAAGAGGAAAAGAAAGGAAGGAAAGGAAGGAAAAAGGAAGAAAGGGAAGAAACCACTGTATATTGGACAAGTGTTCATGGGAGAGTTCAAGAGAAGGAGTTTTACAAATAAGAAGACATTTTATTCTCCAGGGCAACAAGCATGATGTGTATTTCCAGTATATTTCGCATACATCTCCCAAATTAGCATGCTACCAATTGAGGGATATCGCCATCTTAATATTGCTTCTTCTTCAACTGTGTCTGTCTGGCTTTTGCAACACACATCTGTCAGCCATGAGATGTTGGATCTCAGTGCATCTAACCTTCCTGTCATTCAAAGTCATTTGAAAGTGGAAAGAATAGGAACCCTCCTGACTTGGAAGGGCATTTGCAGACCTTCCTTTAGTGTGCTCTGCGTAACATGAATCCCAAAACCCAGGAAACAAAAGCAGGGAGGGCTCATGATCAAATGAGTATGGATAATGCTTTTAACTCCATCTCATTATTGGACACTCCCAGTGGACATGAGCAAATGAATGGTTCTGAAAGGCCCTGAAATAAAGAAAACTGTTAAGCATCTAACATAGTACCTCCCAACTCTATCTGACCATGGAATGTTTTTTCTCCACCTGGAATTCTTTTAAACAAGTATTCTAAAGAACATACTTTGAAATAAAAGGCAAGAGCCCAGGAGACAGGAGACCTGATTAAAGACTAAATTGCCCTTGCAGGTCAGCTAGTCCAACTTTTCATTTTATAGATAAGAAAATGAAGAAACAGAAGTTGTATGGTCAGTGGAGGGTCACAGAGACAGAATTAAAACCAAGTGACCAAGGACAAATGCATTTACCTCTGTGGGCCTCAGTTTCCCTGTTCCTGTTGGACTAGATCAGAGGATATCAACTGGTAGGTCTTGAAACAGTCTTAGATGTGTCACCAAATTCTGAATAATGTGTGTGTTTGTTGTCTGATGCTGTGAAACTAATTACCCCAAACTTAATGGCTTTAAACAACATGTTTATTATTTCACAGTTTCTGTGCATCAGGAGTCCAGGCACCAGTTAGGTGGGCCCTCTGCATCAGGATTTCACAAGGTTGCAATCCAGGCTTTGGACAGGGCTGCAGTCTCATCAGAGGTTTGACTGGGGAAAGATCCACTTCCAATATCTCACACATTGATGGTAAAATTCATTTCCTTTCAGCTCTAGGATCTAGGATAAAGGGCTCTGGTTTCTTGATGGCTGTTGACTGATGGCTACCTTCAGCTCCTAGAGGTCATCTAGTATTAGACCTCCACCATGTGGGATTCCCTAACCTGACCATTTACCTCATCAAAGCCAGCAAGGGAGAAAGAGTCTCTTTCCAGATGTAAGTCACCATCCTGTGCATTATAAGCATGAAAGTGACATCCCATCACCTTAAAAGCAAGTTACAAGTCCCACACACACTCAAGGAGAGGGGACTACACAAGAACATGCACATCAAGAAATGGGGATTATAGGACCACTGTAAGAGCCTAGCTGCCAAAATGTGCAAAATTTATTTTTGCTGAAAATGAGTATACCATTACAGAGATATTTGGTGGGATAGACCATTGTGCTGAGATGATCATCTGATGTGCCGTAAAGCTAGGTATACCTTGCAATAAGCTAAAGTAAGAATTATAGCACAGAGCAGAATTACATCTCACAAGGTGTAAACTTCTAAAAGCAGCTCGTAAGAGGAAAATTGCTATAGTCAAAATTACCATTAAAAATCTTTTAAGCCATTCATAAAGTACGGTGCACTTATTCTGTGTATTACTACATTGTACATTACCTTGAACTGTAATTCTTATGCAGCTGAAGTTTAAAAATTATTCAGCCAGATTGAAGGAATGTCTATACCCAGAATCTGGGCATTCTAACCATCCTGCCTTAATATAAATTTCTAACAGTAAAGCAAATATGGATGAAGAATATTAAAGCATCTAGCCTCCAGAGATTATTTCATTCTGTTTTAAAAGTATGCTTCAGAAACCTTATAATATGCTCATAGGTTTATTTGGTTGGTGAGAGGTACATGAGATAAAACACATGAAACAAATCAACCCTCAGCCTGGCACATACAGTGGGCAGTGAATTTGTGCAGACTGTGAACATGCACCTTGATCAGACACTCAGACACGCGTACACGGCTTTTTGAAGAGCTGCAGAAAACAACTTGGCCACATGTGTCCTGCTTGTCCAAGACGGCATTTTTCCCTGTAGTTTCCCAGCAATTTCTACTCTCATGAGCACTGTGCCCATCCTCATGAGGAGAAGAGTCTATAGTCAATGCCTTATTTGAATGAGCAAACAGGACCTCTTACCTGTAGTCAGGCATGGTGGCTCACGCCTGTAATCCCAACACTTTGGGAGGCTGAGGTGGGATGATCACTTAAACCCAAGAGTTTTAGACCAGCGTTGGAAACATAGGGAGATCTTGTCTCTACAAAAAATAAAAAATTAGCTGGGTATGGTGGCCCATGCCTGTAGTCCTAGCTACTCATGAGGCTGAGGTGGGAGGATCGTTTGAGCCCAGGAAGTTAAGGCTGCAGTGAACTATGATCCTGCCACTGTACTCTCGCCTGGGTGACAGAGGGACACCCTGTCTCAGAAAAATACAAAATTTAAAAAAACTTACCTAGAATAATGCAGTCATATGACAAGCCTACAGTAAGGGAAGATGGTATGTTCTGGGGGAGTGCAATAAATACGTCTCATAAGTATATAAGTACATAAGGACAGGGCAGTAGAGCATCCTACTTAGCAGTGTAGTACAGTCACCCTGAACACTTTTACAAATACCAGGAGACGTGGAGACTTTGTAATGGAGGCTGCCTGGTAACTAATCACTAACTTGTTCAGTTTGGGTGAAATCTGCCACCAGCATGTCTGTCTTTTGACGATATGTCACACACACCAAAAGGGTGCAAAACCCTGAATGGCAGTGATTGTTCCCTTATCTTTCCTTCCCTAAAAAGAATTAGGGTTCCAAGTCTGGTGTCAAAAATTCAAAAGCGACAGGAGCCAGGCAGGTAACGTATATGAGAAGAGAAGACAATAGAGAGGGAAATGGAGTAGGTGAAATGGCACCAGTCGCTCTATCTCTTCAAATTTGGAGTCTTCTCCAAGCACCGCGTGGGTGAGACATAACAGGCTTACAGCTGGATTCAGCCAATGAGCACGCCGTTCCAAGTTCTTAATTAAGGGCCTGCAGGTGGCAAGGTCTGTTTATATTGTCCCCAAAATCCTAGATTTTAAAAAAGGAAAATATGATGACCCTGTGTGGAAACAAAAGAGTAGATTTTTTGCCGATCTGACCACAGTGAATTATTAGAGATTTGGGGTGATACCACATTCATTCTCGAACTTGTAGCCAAACACCTCTGGGCAAGGCTAGGAGGAGATACGATTTTTATTTTCATTTTCTTCCCATGAAGGACTGTCTCTCAGCAACTCTCACTACTGTTATCCCATCTGGTTAAGAGTGAAATACAGATTTGGAATATCATTTTTATCTGCACATATTTAAAATGTAATGTCCAAATATTATGCTGTTTGAAAAGAGACACCTGTCCAAAAAATTCCCGGGAAGGTTTCAGAGAGTGCACTTAAGCTCAGATTTAGACACAAGTAAAGCTCATTTTTCATTTAGCAGAAACCTTCAGACTAGCCAAGGCTTGGAATACATGCTGAACATTTTGCAAATACAGCAATGCCTCATTTATTTGACGTGGACTGTTCCATGTAAATGCATTTTCCACATAACTGAAGCTTATCCCGTTGCACATCAAATCATACATTTATTTTAGCCATTTTGCATGGGAATATTTCTGAGAGTGCATTACACACTTCCCTACCTCCTTAAATAGAATATGAGAAGCATAATTTAATCTTTGCTATCTGACTCAGGGTCATAGTCATGAATATCAAGTATTGGGCTGCTCTGGGCTGAAATAAAGGCATGCCTTGGGGTCCCTACAGCATAAAAGGAGTTGTTTGACTTCAGTTTGCAGGAGCTGAGGTTTCCACGCTTTTGAGAGTGCGCCTACCAGCTCTCCATCTCATCCTTCAGTGCTCTCATTATACCTAAAAGTCCTTTTGTTCCCTACCTCTTTAAATTTGTCTCACCTATGGAATAGGAAGGTAAGGTGAAGTGCCTTACTTGGTTGACCAGAAACCCTGGGTTATTTTCCCATTTTTAATACATTTTTGTACTTTGTTAACCTGCACAAGCTATTTGACCTTCTTGGCCTCTGTTCCACCATCTAAAAGTGAGAAAATTAAACACATTGTCTAAAATCCACCAAATCTGCTTCCATTTGCATAATTTTATGTGATCTTTGGCTCTGAGATGAACAAACTTGTTAAAATTGTGCTTACACATAGAGACCATGGGTCCCAATTGAGCACTTCAACATCCCTGTTAGAAGCAGAACTCATTGACTGTGTATTACCTTATTTGTTTATTGGTTCCATTATTCTACATTGTTGAAGCTGTCAAAGAAGTGACCACTCAATAAATTGAAATACAATGCTGGCCAGGCCCGGAGGTGCAGAGGCTCACACCTGTCATCCCAGCATTTTGGGAGGGTGAGGCAGGCAGATCACTTGAGGTCAGGAGTTTGAAACCAGCCCAGCCAACATAGTGAAACCCCATCTCTACTAAAAATACAAAAATTAGTCAGATGTGGTGGTGGGCACCTGTAGTTCCAACTACTTGGGAGGCTGAGACAAGAGAATCGCTTGAATCTGGGCGGCGGTGGTTGCAGTGAGCCAAGATCCCACCACTGCACTCCAGCCTGGGCAACAGAGCAAGACTCTGTCTCAAAAAAAAAAGAAAGAAAGAAAGAAAGAGAGAGACAGAGAAAGAAAGATGATGCAGTTTCAGTTATCTATTGCTGTGTAACTAATCAACCCCAAACCTAGCAGCTTCAAGCAGCAATGGTTTGTTATTTCTTTGCTTTCTTTGATTCTCTGGGTCAGGAATTCAGGCAAGATTCTGAGACAGCTGTGCTTGGTGGGACATGATCTGGAGAAGCTACCTTAACTTCATCCACCTGCAAATGGGCTGAACTAGGAGGTCAAGGAAGTCCTCAGCCACATGCTTGGTGCTCCATGCTCCTCCACCTGATTGCTCTCCTTCCAATCTCCTTATGAACAGTCTTATTTCATAATGTAGTCCTAGCTTTTTTTTTTTTTTTTTTTTGAGACAGAGTCTCACTGTCTCCCAGGCTGGAGTGTAGTGGCATGATCTCAGCTCATTGCAACCTTCCCCTCCCGGGTTCAAGTTATGCTCCTGCTCAGCCTCTTGAGTAGCAGGGATTACACATGCCTGCCACCACGCCTGGCTAATTTTTGTATTTTTAGTAGAAACAGGGGCTCACCATGTTGGCCAGGCTGGTCTCGAACTCCTGGCCTCAAGTAATCCACCTGCCTCGGCCTCCCAAAGTTCTGGGATTACAGGCTTGGGCCACCACACCCGGCCTTTTTTGCAACATGATGGCGGGCTTCCCCAAGGGAAAGCAAAAACTGCTAAACCTTTAAAGGGTATCCAATAATTGACACAATATTACCTCTGCCACGTTTTATTGGTCAAGTCACAACTCAAGGAGAGTCAAAAAAAGGAGATGCAGACCCAGCTTCTTGATGGGTGCAGTTCCACGCATGTGCACAAACAAGAGGAATTGGTAGCCGCCATCTTTGGAAACCGCTACACGCTTAAATACATCTTCACATTATACTTCAGAAGACTAAAGGTTTTCTTTCAACATCAAAACTATTAATTAGCTTTGATGTGTGTGCCTAATCATTTTCTTAAGTAGCGTAGATTTGGTAAAAAGCACTTTTCCTCTGGGAAAGGAATAAAAAGACAATCCACACTTTTAATTGGATCCTTCTCTTGAAGTGAATTCCAAGTCTGTATTTTCTCTTGTAAACATACAGCAAACTTTCCACGTTTTGATCCTGTACTTCGTGAATCAAAGCGAAATCCTGGGAAAGAAAACATTACCTCTTTCTGAACTTTCTGTATAGGCGTGCTTGCCTTTGGTTGTTGTCAAAATTCTTTGAAAGTGTTTGCCCAACAAACCAAATTAAGTAACTGCGATACTCTATGTGCTCTCTTGTCAAGGGAAGATAGGCTCCTTTCTCCTTTAGGTTTCTGTGGATTCCCGTTTTTTTGTTTGCCCTGTTGTTCATTTGTTCAGTTACTTACGCAGATTGTCTCAGCATATTCTATGTGCCAGGTTTTTAAAACACGCAGTGAACAAGACACACATCACTACGCTCTCATGGAGCTGACGTTCTAGCATGGAGAGCAGATAATAAAGAAATAACTAATCCGCTATAATTGCAACGAATGCTATGAAGGAAAAGCATAAAGGGTAGAAGCTGGATTGTAGGGGCCTACGTTGGTATGAGAAATACACAGAGGCCTCCTAGAGGAAGTGGTGTTTCCGCTGAGCTCTGGAGGTCGGTCGGTGTCCCATAGGTGAAAGGACCATGGAAAAAGGAGCCGAGGAGAACATTCCAAGCAGATGGAAGAACACATAATAAGGCCCCTTGGAAGGGAATGGAAGTTAGTGGGTTCAAGGAACTGATAAAATCCAGTAACAGAAGCCAGGATGAAAATGTGTGTGATATTTAAACTAAAATAGCCATTTAAAAGTTGTGCAAACTTAGGCATAGTACTCAAACTCTCTGAGCCTTGGGGTAAGGAAGAGAAAGGGAAATGGACACTCTTAACCCTCAGTCATCCTCACTCACAAAGAGGCTCAAATGGAAATCGTACTCATCATCTGGTTCATTGTTGTTGAGCTTGTAAATGTATTGATAACTTCTCCTAAGTGCCAGGCATTGTATTACATGCTGGGAGCACAAAGATGAATAATAACAATAGGTTCACAGAAAAGGTGAATTGATTGAGAGGAAAAGATAGAACCCTCCAGGAGCCCTCAGCATACTCAGTAGAGGGTTGGCGTTGGAGGATGGAGGAACGGAGAAGGCCCTGAAATGCAGGCAGAGAAATGATGAAACAATTCAGGGGGTGCGGTCAGGTTAAATGAGTATCTTCAGCAGCCCCGAAGACTGATCAGGTTACTATGACCTCTCTTCTATCCACATGCATTTCGAAATAGTATTTTATGTTTAAAAATGACAAAAAAAAAAAAAAAATGGATGTGCACTGAAAATAAAAGAACTTTCTGGGTTTTTTGTTAAATACGTAATTTTGGGTAAGTTCATCAAAGCTGAACTCATTATTTATGTAGAGATTTTGGGTGAGTCATGCTCTCAGTGAAGAGTTGAGTAGTTACTACAGGACCCATATCACCCACAAGGCTGACACTATTTACTATCTGGCACTTTGCAGAAAAAGGTTGCCAATCCCTGTTTTTTTGGTGCATTCATCCTTTTCATAAGAAGAAATTGCTCCAGGTAAAAGTCATCACAATAAATCATTTCTTTTATTTTTTTTTAATAACACCCTGTTTCAATGAGCTGCCTACAATCCCACCATTAATGCTTCAGTGTTTTGGCTTAATGCTGGCTTCAAGTAGTTCTTTTCAAGAAGCAAATACCCCTGAGAGCAGTAGCTCATTATTTAGCTAATAACAGTGTGAGAAAGCAGTGTGGTGTTTAGCAAAAGGCAATGGTCCAAGGAAAAGGCCACCAATGGTCCCAAATGCAGCAATGTCTAGTTTTCCAGTCTGATTTCCCAGAGTGAAAGAAGCTCATGTAGTCCAGGCCACAGGACCAAAAGGTTCCTGCCAGGCTGAACTCCCTAGTCTTGGACAAAATATGCTGGGGACTTACTTATCCTATTTGCTGGATCCCAAAGAATCAAAGATAAGGATTAGAATGGTTGAGTTCACACAGAGAATTGTTGATTATGTTTTATCTTTTTAAATATGTGTAAGTCATAGAAAGCTCTGCAGTCAAAAATATTGATTGCATTGATCTCTGCCAACCACAGAAGCATGGGGCCCATGTGGGCTGCAGTGGAAAGGCTGTGAAATACTTAAAATAAAGATGTTATCTGATGGAAGATGCTTTCCTCCTCCTCTCCCCCACCCCGGAAGCAAGTTTGAACTGAAAATGCACAAATGCCAGTCAGCAAAAGGAAAAAGTACTTTTGTAGCTCCATTTAAACATCAGCATGCAGGCCTCGAGTCCAGCAGCACGTTCCAGAGCAGCAAGAATACAAATTTCTGCAGCATGCATGGATTTTACAAGAAGAGTGTCGGTGTGAATTGTATTACAAAGCCTGATGAGCAATGTTGGTTTTCTCACAGAGAGCAGCCCCTTTATCATTCAAAGGGAAAAAGACATTGCCAATCACAAGCCCTCTTTTTGCACACACAGCCCATGTTCTGGAGCAGAGATTTTATGCATCATTCCCTTACTCCGTTCATCAGCCCTCTGTTCTGCAAGGTGGAGCCCCTACTCTGGGTCAGCCCCTCTGCTGAATGTTGGCAACAATATCTGTGGCCTCAACAAGTCTGTGAGGAAAGATGGACATCAGTTTGAAGGTTCTTTGGTGGCAAAAATTTTCATCTCGTTGGTCTTTCTAAGAGCACAGAGCCAGACATGTAGTAGGGGTTCAGCCAGTATGTGTTAAACAAATGACTAGATGAACAGGTTGAATGTAATACAAGGAAGAGAAAATAAGCTTGGATCAGAAAAACAAACAACTAACAGCCAGGGAAGTTGGGAAGCCTCCAGAGACCAGGTGAGATTTGATCTGGGCCTTGAAGGGTGCATAAAAGTTCAGGAGGTAGAGAGATAAAAGGGCGTCTTAGAAGGATCCTTCTGGTAGAAGAGGGCAAAAGATGGGTTTTCCCAACCCCTTTCTGGAAATAGGCACTTTATAAATCAATACAGCTAAGGCTCTCCATAAGTGCACCCAAACCTTCCAGAATTCAACACAGAAACACTCCCCAAAGGCATTCAGAATGTACCAGAGCTTCATCCTGCTGCCTTTTGCATGATTGCTCAGGGCCTGGCAATTAAGACGATTGTTTCATCTTGTGTGATGATGTGAAGAGGATCCAAAGAGTGGCAGCATATCATTCCCAGACTAGCTTAGGACAGGCAAGCAGGTACAGCACAAATGTGCACAGAGTTTTCCAGGTGGAGGGACAGGGGAGGATAGAAAAAGTTGGCATCATAGGCAGGAGCACAATGTAGCTTCCCCAGGAGAAGAAGAGGCAGTTGCTAGGCTCAATTATGCTCAGCCTTTACTGAACCCCACCAGACTGGGCACCATGCTTGGCATAGGGCATAAAACAAGGAAGTCAGCAAGGGGACAGCTTGGTACAGTGAGTAAGAACATAGGCTTTGGAGGTAAATATTCTGTATCAGTCCATTTTCATACTGCTATGAAGAAATACCCAAGACTGGATAATTTATAAAGAAAAAGAGAGGTTTAGTGAACTCACAGTTCCACGTCGCTGAGAAGGCCTCACAATCATGGAGAAAGGCAAAGGAGGAGCAAAGGCACATCTTACATGGCAGTAGGCAAGAGAGCATGTTCAGGGAACTGCCCTTTATAAAACCTTCAGATCTCATGAGACTTATTCACTATCATGAGAATAGCATGGGAAAGACGCTATCCCATGATTTAATTACCTCCCACCAGGTCCCTCCCATGACATGTGCAAATTATGGGAGCTGCAATTCAAGATGAGGTTTAGGTGGGGACACAGCCAAACTATATCATGTTCATTCTTTCATTCATTCACTCATTCCATTCAGCTAATGTTTACTGAGCACCTGTTATGCTCTAGGCACTGAGTGCAGTTGTAAAAAAGCCAAGTAAAGTGCTGCTCTTGTAGAATTTATGTTCCAGGGGAGAAATGCAATAAATACTAGCACTTATTGAGTGCTTACTACAGGCCAGATATTATCTGCAGTACTTTGTATATGCATCAAATATAACATTTAAAACTCACAAGAAACCCGTAAGTTACTATGACATTCCCATTTTACAGATGAGACAACTGAGTTTCAGAGAGTTTAAACAAGAGTTAGAACAGGGATACAAGCACTGGCCTTCAGAATCTGGCCCTTGACCACTAGGTTGTCCCATCACAGGAGAGAGAGTGGCCAGGGTTTGGGAAAGGGACAGAATGACCCAGGAAGGCCCCTCTGAGCAATGACATTTGGGCTGTACCCAAATGAGAAGGAGCCAGCCATGGCTAGAGTTTCATGACAAGGCTGAGGGTGGAATGGAGCAAAGCAGACGCGACAGCTGCCCCAATCTCATGTGGGCTCTGTCACTTACTACTTCATGCACTTAAGCTATTTAACTTCTCTGAGTCTCAATTTAGTCATCCGAAGAACGGGGACAAAATCTTTAAGAGAATGAATGCAATGCACTCACCCAAAGCCTAGAGCAGAGCAAGCACTCAACAAATGTGGCCATTATTCCTGTTAGCAGGACACTTGCCTGCTCTGCAGAATGTCACAACTGAGAGAGAGACTGATTGTTACTCTACAGTGTGGCTAGATACCAAATGTTTCTCATTCCCCAGACTCATTGACATTCTGGGTGTGGTGCACTTCTAGCATTTGCTTTCCCTTCTTAATGAGAAAGCCCAGTCACCCTTTCTGGGCCATCAACCTAAACCTTAAATGGCCAAGAATCTTTCTGAGCCTATTCACTACCATCATCATCAATGCCAACACTGCCGTCATCCTCATTGCCAACACCGCCGTCATCCTCATTATCATCGTTACAGTCATCATCTTCACTGTGAACCTTAGCAAAGCACTTACTATGTGCCAGGCTTTGTCCTAAGCGCTTGACCCTTGTTCTCATTCACTCATCATAGTGGCTTCTAAGGTTGGTTTATTATTTTCCCTGTTTTTCAGATGAGGAAACTGAGGCATAGAGAGGTTGAGTAACTTGCCCAAAGTCACACAGCTAGGAGGTGCGTCTGAACCGAGGCAGTCTGGATCTGCTGGTCCTGTCTAGAAACACTATGTTTCCCATCTTTAGGATTTTTGCCACTGGGCAATATTTTCCTGCCACTATTTGCATCAGTTTTTTTCATTGCCTCAATTCACACTTTTTAGTTAAATGAACACTTTGTAAAACCACATCCTAGATGGAAATCAGTCTTATTTGTCATTCAAAAGGATCACCATAACAATGAAAATGCAATAACAAGAAAACTGTAGCATCAAAATCCTTTCTAGAAGTGTTGCCGGTAGAGGGCTCAGAGCCCACAGCCAGCTCTTTCTTTGCAGAAAGAGGAGATAACAAGTGTTAGGGGGTGTTAAAAACACATCAGCACAAAGCTCACCCTTTGACTTCAACAGAAAAAATCAAAAAGAATTTAAAAAGAAATTGTCCTACTCAATTACCTGTCTTCCTCCAGGGTTCCCTCCCACTTTGAGAAAGACTGAAGTAGAAGAGGTTTGGGGCCTGTGGTCAGGGGACATGTGTGTAACAAGTTGTGTGTGCTTAAGCAAGACCTTGTGCCTCCTCTGAGTGATGAAGACGTCGTTCCAGTTTAGGGTCATCATCATCAACAAGCAATTAGCTGGCCGGTGCCCGTGCATGATAAACTTTTCTCTAGACAAATTAGAGACGTAAGTCCCAATAGAAATGAGATTTCCATGAAGTTACATTTAGTGAATTTAAAGACTCTTTCTTGGTCTGAAATTCATCCAACAACATGCATTCGACAATTTTTGTGAAACAACCACGATATACCATCACTCTGGGGGGCAACAGGTTTTGAACAGTGAGGTTGTTCCTTCTTTAGAAACATGAAAATATCCTCCCTTTTTATTACACAGTGTTCATAGTAATTCATCTTTCTTCTTTTGTGTGTCCATCTTTAGCAAAATTGAAGTTTGGTCGCTTATATCGTTTCATTTTTTTTTTCTGGAAATTTTGCTGGTCTGTCTCTTATACCCCCAAATCTGAGAACTCCTGGACTAAGTGAGTCCCTCTGAGCTTAAGTATGTTGGCACCCATTTGTGTGATGCTTTATAGAAATTCCTCGCCATGCGCGGTGGCTCACACCTGTAATCTCAGCACTTTGGGTGGCCGAAGAGGGCGGATCACGAGGTCAGGACTTCAAGACCAGCCTGGCCAACATAGTGAAACCCGATCTCCACTAAAAATACAAAAATTAGCCAGGCATGGTGGTGCACGCCTGTAATCCCAGCTACTCGGGAGGCTGAGGCAGGAGAATCACTTGAACCTGGGAGGCAGAGATTGTGGTGAGCCAAGATCATACCACTGCACTCCAACCTGGGCAACAGAGCAAGACTTAGTCTCAAAATACAAAAGAAAAAAAAAGAAAGACATTCCTAAGCCAGCAGATGACAAACTGAGTGAAGGGAGGTGGAGACACCAAGCAAATTGAAGTCTGATGCCTCATCTAAAGGAGCGGCTGCTTCTCACCTCTGGGGAATTGTCATGGACAGTGTGGACCCGGTGGTGCCCGGTCTCATGTGGTCTCAAGAGAAGGCACAAGCCTGGTTTTCATGGGGAGTCCCTGTGAGCTGGATCTGGTGGATGAGCCACAAGAGGGCTGCCATCCCCTGCTTTTTCTCATTAACCAGCTTGTCTTAAGTCATGTCACAGAGTCAGGTGTTAAAAGGAGGGAGCAGGGATGTCATGGAGAGAGCTTGGACTTTGGGCCGGTGGACCTCAGGCACTTGCCATCCATAGCTGGGTGACCTTGGGCAGAAAGGACAACCTCTCTGGGACTCTGTTTTCCCATCTGTAAATCACAGATTTTTATTCTACTTCATCAATGTTGAGATCAGAAATAATGTCTAGTGTTACAAGGCAGAGGACAGTGATTTTATTTTGTAAGTAAAAGGCTTGAGTCTGGGCCAGGTACCTGTAATCCTAGCACTTTGGGAGGCCAAGGCAGGTGGATTGCTTGAGGTCAGGAGTTCAAGACCAGCCTGGCCAACAGGGCAAAACCCCATCTCTACTAAAAATACAAAAATTAGCCAGCCGTGGTGGCAGGCACCTGTAATCCCAGGTACTCAGGAGGCTGAGGCAGGAGAATTACTTGAACCCGAGAGGTGGAGGTTGCAGTGAGCTGAGATGGCACCACCGCATTCCAGCCCAGGTGACAGAGCAAGACTCTGTCTCAAAAAAAAAAAAAAAAAAAAAAAAAATGACTTTAGTTCCACTCTTCTGTTCTCATTCCCCATGCTCATTTCTGGGTGCCACTGGCTGACCTTTTTCTGGCTTTCTGCCTCCTCTTGAGCCGGTGACAAAGCCCCTGACCAGTGACTATCCAAGGCTTTTCAAGCCCAAGCTGCCACTGGGGAGGGCCCTGAAGCAAATGCAGGGAGCTGGGCCTTGTGTTTCTGGGCCTGGCTCCTATTGAGCCCAGAATTCAGTATAAAACCATCTTCTTGGCAAGAAGGCAAACACCCACGTAAATGCTCACCTGCAAGAAATTATGACCCCCTCATGCCCACCACGGAAGTAAAATATCACCCTGTTCTCTTCCTGGAGCCTCTGTGTTTGGTGCTCATGGAAACCAGTATCTTTGGGGCTGTGGGTGAATAAGCCCAACTCAGCAGATTTGCCTCCAGGGTGGGTCCCAGAAGAAGGTAACCAGCCTTCCCAGTTTATCTGGGACTAAGGGACTTACTGAGATGCCAGACTTTCTTGTTTAAAACCACAAAAGTCCCAGGCAAATGGGACAAGTTGGTCACCCTGCTCCAGATCTTGATATGGAAAGAGCATGTTGGCCTGGGGGAAGATTCTTTCCAGCTCTAAAATGGCAGCACTCTGAGTCCAGGTGTGTTCTTCGGCCCCAAGCCACTCCTTGGGGCTGAGGCACCCATCTGAGCTGCTGAGCCAGTGCCTGAGAGCCAGAGGCTGGCACACATCTGCCGGAACAGACAGTGCTCCAGGTGACTCTTACAAAATGACCTTCCTTGGTTCACAAGGTGACATCAATTTGCTATCTTGGCTGGAGTCCCTGCCTTCTACTTTGTGAAGTCCGTAGAAAGTGCCCTGGAAATACTTGTTTGATGAATGAATGAATGAATGAATGAATGAATGAATGAATGAAGTACTTAAAGTCTAAAGGCTTAATGGAAAAAGAAATAGGTGAATAAATAAGTGAAAGGATGACTCGGTTTCAGTTCTAAGGATTCTTTCTTCCCATCAAAGCCACCCATTTTCATTTCCTCAGAGGGTTTTTTTTTTCTTTTTTTTCTTTTTATTCTTTTTTTTTTTTTTGACAGAGTCCTGCTCTGTCACCCAGGCTGGAGTGCTGTGGCGTGATCTCTGCTCACTGCAACCTCCAACTCCTGGATTCAAGCAATTCTCTTGCCTCACCCTCTTGAGTAGCTGGGATTATAGGCGCACACCACCACGCCCAGCTAATTTTTTTGTCTTTTTAGTAGAGATGGCGTTTCACCATGTTGGCCAGGCTGGTCTCGAACTCCTGACCTCAGGTGATCCGCCCACCTCAGCCTCCCGAAGTGCTGGGATTATAGGCATGAGCCACCGTGCCCACGCTCCTCGGAGGGCTTTATTACATCCTCATGATCACATCATTTAAGACCAGCTGACTTGGAGTAAATCCTGGGCTACAGGGGCAGACAGGTAGGGCAAGTCCTGGCTCTTGTGGTCCCTCCTGACCTCTCCGGACGCCTCCGTGTTCATCTGTACACATTGCTGCAAGGGAACTTCCCAGTCTCCTTCACTGACATGCAACGGCCATCCCGCTAACTGGGCTCCTGTCACTCCCTTCCATTTTCAATTTGGCTCCAGCGTTTTTGAGAGAATGATTCTACTCACAGGAATGGTTCCAGTGGCAGGATGCTCAGGTCCTGAGATAGAGATATATGAGTGAGGTTTTTGTGTCTCTGAATCATCAGAGAGCAGGCAGCCATCTCCACTGGGCAGAGCTCTCATGGTCCAACAGCAGGTGGGTCCAGTGTAGAAGCCCTAGGTAGAATGAGGGAGAAGGAGGCAGTTTCCTTTTCTTTTGTTTGTTTTTGGTTTTGTTTTGTTTTGTTTTGTTTTTTGAGACAAGGTGTTACTCTGTCACCCAGGCTGGAGTGCAGTGATGCAATATTAACTCACTGCAGCCTCAAACTCCTGGGCTCAAGCAATCCTCCCAACTCAGCCTCCCAAGTAGCAGGGAGCACAGGGATGCATCACTATGCCTGATTAACTCTTCGGTATTTTTTGCCGAGATGGGGTTTCACCGTGTTGCCTAGGCTGGTCTCAAACTCTTGAGCTCAAGTGATCCGCCCACCTCGGCCTCCCAAAGCGCTGGGCAGATTCCTTTTCATCCTCAAAGCCTCTGATCACATGTCGCCTCCTCCGTGAAGCCCTTGCTGACCTTCTCAGGCAGAACTAGTAGCTCTTTCTCCTGTGATCCCATGGCACTTTGCCCATCTGCTATGATTTTGATGCATTACAAAATGCATTGCCCCTACTATTCCCCTCTATTAGATCAAGAGCACCCGGGATCAGGAATTGTGTGCCCAGGGCTCAGCCCTGTGTCGGGACAGCCAGTTTTGTGCTCAACAAATTTGGCTAGTTGTATTTGTAAGCTAACAAATAGCCAAAGTAATAATAAACAGAGTGACAACAGTCAGTGCAGGTCTAGCCACCGCCAAATGCATGAATCTGGCAGAATTCCTGAGGCCTAATTATCAGGGAAAAGACTTGGCAAGTGGCATGGACTAATCCAGAAGCAGTGTTTGGTCTTGGTTGAATTGTGTTACGAACACAGGAACTGTGAAAATGGAGATCCGTGTTTTTCCACCAGAAGAATTTTGTTTTTCTATGTTTTTCTTGGTTTTTGAATTCTTTTGCTGTCATTTCCCCGAGTTGAGATCTCCAGCAGTTCCTGAATCGTCTTGGAGCACTGCTCTGTGCAATTTCACCTGACCTCCTTATATCTCTGAAGGGAGGGCTTGATTTAACTAGAGTATTGATTTTAACAGGGACTTTCCCTGAAAATCTAGATCTAAAAAGTCATCATCTTAATCATTAGTAAAGAGGAAGGTGGAGAGGCAGTGCTGGGTTGAGAGCCCTGGGGAGGAAGCTGCATGTGTGGACACTGAAGCTGGCCTGGAAGAGCAGCTGGTGGTTGCGCATGGACACCACTGCCCTCCAGTGGAACACATGGCAGGTCAGCTCAGGGAGGGCCACTCCTCCCCTGGGCAGGACTTCAGCGATGGGCCAGGAGTGTCCACACCTGGGTTCCTGCCATGAACTCTGCCTTCTAGAAGCTCTCCTTAAGGTCTACACATCATATAATGGAGGCAAGTTGCTGCATGGGGGGAACTGCTTTGTTGGTTGGTTTGTTTGTTTGTTTGTTTGTTTTTAACTGTGTGACTTGACTTTTTTGTACCAGTGGAAATAGGAGGAAGTAAAGCAAATTAAGGCCCTCCCAGCAACTTTAGTGTGTGTGTGTGTATATATGTGTGTGTGTGTGTGTGTGTGTATAGAGAGAGAGATGGAGTCTCACACTGTCACCCGGGCTGGAGTACAGTGGCACGATCTCGGCTCACTGAAACCTCTGCCTCCCAGGTTCAAGCGATTCTCCTGCCCCAGCCGCTTGAGTAAATGGGATTACAGGCATCTGCCACCACGCCCAGCTAATTTTTTGTATTTTTAGTGGAGACAGGATTTCACCATGTTGGCTAGGCTGGTCTCGAACTTCTGACCTCGTGATTCCCCCCTCCTCAGCCTCCCAAAGTGCTGGGATTACAGGCGTGAGCCACCGCGCCCCACCCAACCTTGGTATCTTGAAGCAAGTGTCTTACACCTACCTGCACACCCCCTGCCACCTCTTTCTCGGCTTTATGCTTTGAGAATGGGAGAGAGGACAGTGCTTGCCGCAAGAGAATGCATCGCTAACGGTGGAATTTTAGATAGTAGAGGAACAGTGCTTTTGTCGGATTTGCCCCCATCCATTCACGTCAGCAAACATTCCATGATTGGCTTTGATATGTCTAAGCAAAGGAACCCGGAGTGCTAAGCAAAGGAAGACAAGACAGGGACTTCTATCCTGGTTGAGTTCCACTATTAACAGATAAGACATCTCAGGCCGCAGATAGTTAAGATCTCAGTACTTAAAAACTTATCACTTGTCATTCAGTCTATTCCTCAGCAACGTCCATGATAGAGGTGCAGTAACTTACCTTTTGGCTGTACATGAATTTGATTTATGCTGCAATGTTAATGGGAAGGGGTGATTCAGTTGGTCACTAAGTGTCCCTAGAAAGTGCCCCCAGCATCCACCTCCCAATAGGGCTTTGCCTCCCTCCGTGCATCACTGTGTGCGCCATCATTCTGACGATGTGGTAGAATAACTGTTCGGTCGTGGAGATGTGCCATCAAGTTGGAGGAGGAAATATTATTAGTAAGAGCCGAAATATCTTATTGTAGAAAGGTATTTATAGGAAATGTGTGACTCTTGAAGAAAGTAAGAATTAGGAGAAACCCAGGAGCCTATATCAGCAAGCCTCTGTTCACAATTTTGGTAATCTGGGAGGATCTTACGCTACCTGCCTTGCAAACTGGCGAAAGTTAGCAGGTCTACAATTATGATGATCAGATTCTCTGAGATGAAAATTAGTTCCCATGATATGTAAGTTCAGATGTCCTTGGAAAGATCAAAGGAGGAAATATTTGAAATATAGCCTGTTCTGGAAAATATTTGAAATTGAGAAGGGCATGGAAACCATACATGCAGCACTGTGCATGCAGCAGGACATTATAAAGTCTGATAAAGACATAGATGAGAGTGCATGGGAGCCCATATTCTCAAACCACACCAAGTACACAGCCCCTGATAGCGAGACCATGCTTGACCATCCACATTTGTTCATTCTGTTGGGTAGAATTTATCAAACCAGAACATACAGGTCACAAGTTGTTCCTTCAGTCAAGGAAGATCCCCTCGTCATCTGGACACTGGCTGTAGAATGTCAAAGAGTTCTCAGGGCCCTGAGTAACTAGTGACGTAGAGCCATTAACTCTATTATTTATTAGAAATGACAAATGCATTGGTCCAAAACCTACAGTGCTTCCTGGAAGACCCTCCAAGTGATGTAACAAGGGTTATCTTCCAGAGATGCAATATGAGTCCTGTGACTGCCTGTTTACTCATTCATTGATACAATAGATACTGACCGAGTGCTTGCTATGTGACAAGCACTGAGCTAGGGCTGGGAAATCATCAGTGAATAGTCAGAGAAAGTCCTTGCTTGCAAGAGCTTAGACTCTAGTTCGAGGAGAGAAAATGAACAAGACCACTTCAGGGTATAAGAGCTTTGAAGGCATCAGAACAGGCTAGGAAACCTGGGTGGAAACTAGTGCAAAGAGGAGGACAAGGAAGTCCTGACCAAGGTGAGACCTTTGCAGTGAGGAGTCAATCACGCACGGAGAGCAGCGAGGGCCAGCAGCCCAAGGCGAGAGTGCACTTTGCATTTGAGGAACAGAAAGGTTTTGTGACTGCAGACTTGTGAATTTGGAAGCAAGGGGGAAGAGGCCAACCAGGGCCTGACCCGTGGTAAAGATATGCAAAGTGAAGCCTTGGGAGGCATTTAAAGCAGGGGGCTGGGATGTGTGCTGGTTATACATTAAGGGAAGATAAACCTGACAATTGTGCTCACCCTTAAAGTCCAACACACTCTTCCATCATGACCAGTAGGAGGAAATGTGTGCTGAGATTGCTAAATTTCCAAGATTGCATGTAACTCCCAGCATGCTTCATCTATGCTGCATTTTATAAAATATCTGCATAAACAGAAATATTTGAAATAGAGCGTATTCTGGAAAATATTTGAAACTGAGAAGGTCGTGGAAACCGTACATGCAGCACTGTGCATGCAGCAGGATATGTATAAATCCAACTCTGTTTGTAAGTAGTTGGAATCTCAGCATTTATAGACTTACCATTTGTAATTTGGGCTCTTTATTCCCGAGCTACTCACATCATAGAGACATAGTAATTTGTCCTCTCTGCAATGTTGATCAGAAAGAGTGATGTGAACTGTCCGGAACACCTGTGCACTAGCCAATGAATGAATGAATATTGATAAGCCATTGATAATTGATTATTCAACACACAGAATCAGTAGCAAAGCATTTTCTTTTCTACTTTGGTGAGGAATTAGCATCTTTCTATTCTAATCATAAGAGCATTAAAAGTTATGTTGTTCCTTTTTCCCATTGGTTGCCAGGAAGCTCACATACAAAGTGAATGGTTAATCACAGTAACCATTCTAATTTTTATCATTAAGATATTTGCTTTATTCCCCTTTTTTAGCTTTTTTTTATTTATGTCCTTTATATGTCACCTTAAATCTTTTCGTAGCTAAAGGTGGAATATCAATTTTTTTAATTGCATGTTGAAGGCTGTAACCCTGGCCTGCTTGATAGATACTTTAGAAATGTTATATCCACCAGTGGCAGGGTGTGAATAGTTAATTGAATCGGCAATTAAATACATCATTATAGATAATTTCTAGAAAATGTTAAGCTTCAGGACTTTAGCCAAGAATGTATCACCCAGGCAAGTATCATTTCTACTAGAAAATCAGGTTCTACCATAAATTCAAGGTCTGACTATTGCCGTCGGAAGGGTTTCCAGCTTAGTATAAACCAGGAATGTTTCTCATCACTCGAATGCATTTGCCAAAGAACTTCAACTTCTGTCTCCTTTCCTGTTGAACTTTAAAACCCAGAGAGGCAACTGTCTGTCGAGACTGTTTTGTCTAGAGCAGGGCTGGAGGCAGGAATCCAGCATTATAAATTTCAGTTCTTGGTCCTCAACTCAAAGCTTTGGGAAGCACCTTCACTGTACCCTGTTAATCGCAAAATTAACTTAAAAATAAAAGAGTCTGTCTTCTCTTTGCTTCCTACAAAGCAGGATGTATGGGGGCGGTGATTATACACAGACCCTAGGACTGTATTTCTGTGATCTAGCATTGAAAACCATTTATGACTGAATTTAACTCCGGGAAGCCCTGCTTTCTCTTTTCTTCTGATCCTCCATATCAATTTCAGTCTCATGACTCTGGCATTTACTGGCACAGCTGACCGTAAACACACTGCAGCCATTAACCAGATAATCATCCACATGTGGGATTTGGTCATAAACGTGGGCCTTGCATCTAGACTAATTATATGGATAATGGTTGTGGAGGAAAAACAGAAGAGGAAGAATGCCAAATTCTGGAAGATATTCTAGGTAGTTTTCTGTAACTTTTCTATAAACCAAGAAATCAGCTAAAAATAGCAAGCACTTTACTTTTTAATAATATAACTAATAGGCATCCACTGGAGGAAAAGAAAGAGAGAGAGAGAGAGACAGGGAGGACAGAGCCAGGCCAATGTTAATTTGTATCATTAACATTCCAGGACACGTTAAGGTTTACTACAAAAATTCTAGATCAGGGTTGATCAACTGAAACCCTCAGGCCAAATCCAACCCACTGCCTGTTTTGTAAATAAAGTTTTATTGGAACACAACCATGTCCATTTGCTTACATATTATCTATGGCTGCTTTCACAATACAATGACAGAGTTACAGAGACCATATGGTATGCAAAGCCTAAAATATTTCTTTATTATCTGCCCCTTTCCAGAATAAGTTTGCCAGCTCCTGATCTAGACTTTTTGGTCTCTACATATTTATCTTGTACATAGTCTTTGCACTTTTTTTTAACCTTTTGGCTCGAAATAATTATAGATTCATAAGAAGGTGTAAGGAAATGTAAGGAGAAGCCCAGTGCACCCTTTCCAAAGCTTCCTCCAGTGCTTGCATAACTGTAAGACAGTATCAAAGCCAAAGCTAGTTCAGATTTCACCAGTTCACCTGCAATCATTTGAGGTGATATGTAGGCTTTTTAAACATAAAAGGGGTATGAAATACAATGCCTTTAACGTTAAGAATGATAATAATGAGAAGTCCTCAACTGACAGACTGAAGAGAAAGAAACATGAATACGATTAGTGGAGCCTGAGAATTGCCTAAGAGTCCGATATGATCCAACAGTCCTAAGAAAACCAGAACTATTTCCTCTGTACCAGTAGTCACTCCTAGGTCATAATAGCCAGGACATTCGGGTGGAGATTGTATGTTTTATTTTCTCCTGAACTTATAATCCTCTCTACTTTCCTTCTTCTGCATCCCCATCATCTTGACACTAAAAAAAGAAAAAGAAAGAAAGAAAGACAGAAAATGTGTGCATGAAATGTGACCAGGGAATCAAAGATGACAGAACTTTGATAAGGTCCAGAAAGTCTCGGCCCCTCCAAAGCAGGCGATTAAAGAGAAAGGTGACGTTCGGTTTATTCAAATATGTTTATCTGACATCTGTCTGGGTTTTATCTGAAGTGTGTAGGCTCCTTCTGGATCCTTCCCCACAAGGGCCTGGCCTCAGTATCATACACTTTGCATGGGATGAAGTTTTCAAGCCTCAACAGCTAAGGAAAGCTGCCAGGGTGTCTGGCAAACTGTGTAAGGGGAGAAACACCGCAGCTCTGAATTCAGCCTGCTGTGAATTGTATTATAACCAATTGGTTATAATATATGGACAGAGTTACCAAGTGTGTATGCAGACTTTGGACGTACTAATGTTTGCTTGTGTTGAGTGAGGCTGTGTTAATGAGCCTAGGTTATAGGTGTTTGGGAGAAGTATGAATACAGTTGGTAGGGAATAGTGATAAAGCTTTGTTCTGTTTTGTTTTTAACAAAGGCTACTTAAGAAGCTGGAATTATAAAGCATTGTGGTCTGAGAAATTTAATAGGGCAGCTTGAACGGAAGGTAGTAACTAACCAGGAAGAAGCCATGGAAAGCTCTGAATCGTTTCCTGGACACCGGAGGACATGCCAGAAAAGCAGACAAAACTGAGGTGCTTGGTTCTTCTTCCAGGACCCGGTGAGAGCCAGGAGATTTGAGTGAGGGAGCACAGTCAGGCCAGGGGGAACCAGAATCCTGATACTGGGTGGCACCGCCAAACATGCATGACCTCTGAGGGGAGAGGGGAGGGGGAAGAGGGCCAACAGGAAAGCCAGGCAGGAGCCAGAAGAATGAGGAGCAAGAAGGAGCCGGGCATAGAGAATGGACAGTAGGTGTCAGACCCTGGTGTGTGTGGCAGAGGTGGCCACCATGGCTCAACGGGAATCAGTCCCTCAGCCAGATGATGAATATTCACTGAATTCCTGCTGCATTAGTCAGAGTCCCCTAAGGAGACAGATGGCAAACTCGAATTAGGAAAATGTATAAGGGTTATGACAAGCAGAATGTTTTTCTGGGTGGAGTCGGGGAATGCGAGAGAACCACAGGGATAGGGTACGAACCCATTCCTGCTGGCGGCAGAGCTCTTGACACCTCTGGGCTTGATGGGCCAAGGGGAAGGTATGATGTTTGGAATCTGCAAATAGAAAGTCATTTGGAGAGAAGGGACCATGACACTCGGTCAGGGGCTGGAACCAGCTTGAGGCAAGTGTGCAGGGATGGAGCCAGGAGGACAGAGGCTCCATCTTCACTGCCCTCCTCTGGGGTCCCATTCATCGAATACATCTGAAGCCAGAGGGCAAGGAGGCCTTCTGTGCAGAAGGCAGCGTGGGGAAGGTCAGATGAGTTGGAGTGCACCCCACTGAAGATTCTGGCATGGCTACCACGTGCCACGCACTGTGCTGAGCCTGGGACTCACCCTGCCGAAGCCTGAAGGTAACAACACATCATCAGGACTGAGCTGAAGCCATGAAGAGGCCCCAGTGCTCTGGAATCATCTAACAAAAACAGCTCCTAGCCTATTCTTGGGGGTCCAGAAAGATGCCTCTAAGGCTTGGGCATTAGCTATGGAGAGAACAAAGAAGAGTGTCAAAGACAAAGGCAGCAGCATATTCAAAGGTCCTGGGATGCAATACAGCATGTCTCAGGTCAGAGGGGAAAGGGCAAGAAGAATGAAAAGGACGATGGCAGAACGCAGGGGCTAATCACACGAGGCCCTGCAGGCTTTTTAAGGAATTTACACATGATCCTGTGGGGGATGAGGAGAACCCAAAGTATTTTAAATGCAGAATGGATCTGAAAGGGTTTGTGTGTGTATGTACACACACATGCAGGCGTACATGTGTTTGGAGTGGTGTGTGAAGCTGAAAGCCAAACGGAACGAGGAGGCGAAACTGGAGATGCCTAAGAAGCCCGAGTGTGCTAAGCTAGTTCAGGCTAGATGAAGGAGTAATCAGCTTGTGTACCAACTATTTCCTTTCCTTGTGTAGTTTGCACTGAGAGATCTTTAGCTGCAAGATGAGAAGGCGCAGAGATCTGATGGCTATTTTCAAATCCTGGCAGATGCATTATAAGAAAGGGGGACTTGATATGTTTGTACAGGCTGTTCCTTCAAGAACACTGGCATGCAAAACCTACTGCGTCTGGTGCCAGCCCAGCCACTACCACCTCTTCTTTTACTCCTTCCAACAGGCAGAGCTCCTTCCTTCTTTCAGCTCCTGCATTAACTACACTGGTGTGTGTGATTCTCTCTCCCAGATCTTCCTGGGGCTGCCTCCTTCTCAGAACTCAGATCTTAGCTCAGAAGGTATCTCCCTCTTCTATCCCGTAAGCTCCATGAGAGCAAACATGTCATTTGTCCTGCTCACTCTTATATTACCCTCAATATCTAGAAAAGAGACACCTATGCTGTGGATTCTCATTATTTTGTTGATTGGACAAATATTTATTTAGAGCTTTGCAAAATCTGATTAAACTCCCTAGGAAATGCTGAGTTTCCTAATCTTGGAGGTAAAGAAGTAGAAACAAATTGATTAGAGAGAGCATTGAGTTATAAAAGAGGCTAGATCATGGATTGAAAACACAATTAGAGGCCTTTGAAGAACAATTTATTCAGCAGATTTTGAAGTGGGGAGAAGACGTCCTGGTTGAATGGGAGTTGGGAGGCCCAGAGTGCTCCTCCAGGTCTCTCTGCCAAATATGGTTTCTTTTTTTTTCTTTTTTTTTTGAGACGTAGTCTCACTCTGTTGTCCAGGCTGGAGTGCAGTGGCATGATCTCGACTCACTGTGAGCTCTGCCTCCTGGGTTGAAGCAATTCTGCCTCGGCCTCCCAAGTAGTTGGGACTACAGGTGCCCGTCACCAAACCCCTCTCTTTTTAGTAGAGACTGGGTTTCACCATATTAGCCAGGCTGGTCTCGAACTCCTGACCTTGTGACCCACCAGCCTCGACCTCTCAAAGAGCTGGGATTACAGGCGTGAGCCACCACACCCAGCCAGATGTACTATTTTTAAAGAATCCTGTGTTGAGAATAAACTATGAGTAGGCATGAGGAGTTGCCTGGAGGCCAGTTAGGAGGCTGTTGCAATAACACGGGTGAGAGATGACCATGCCTCAGACCAGTGGTTCTCAAAATGGGGTTCTTAAGCAAGCAACGTCAGCATTGCCTGGAAAGTTTTCTTAAAGCAAACTTTTTGGCCTCACCAGAGACCTACTAAACCAGAAACTCTGAGGATGGAGCCAGCAACCTGTGTTCAAATCAAGCCTTGAGCTGGTTCTGATGCACAGTGAGATTTGAGATCCACCACTGCCTTGGGCACAGATGGTAGTCACGGAAGTGGTGAAAGGGCCTCGTTCTGGATGTTTTCAGTGTAGACTTGGACAATAGGGAAAGGCTAAGTAGAGTGGATCCCTAAAGACAGGATCAGACTTCTCCAGTTTGCCCCTGGCCCCACTCCTTTATGTTCTTTATGTTCTTTATGTTCCTTTATGTTCCTTTATGTTCCTTTATGTTATGTTCCTCCTTTATGTTCCTCTCTGGACCCTGTAGGCATTTGCCTTTGCCCTCTGCCCTAGACTCCTGGGTGAAAGAGATAGAAAACTCAATGGTGGGAATCCCAAAAACTTCTATTAGAAAAATTGCCTTGGGTCATTTCCTTTTGCGTGGAAGAATCATCGCAATCACTCCTTTTGCAAGTGTGAGAAGGGAAACATGAAATGTCTGTACTGAGGCTTTGGGGAAGGGTGAGAAGGGTGTTGAGGAAGGGAAGGAACAAATGAGCTCATGGTTTCCTTTTTCCAATCTGGCTTCCGTTTCCCAGAGGGAATACTCAGGGAACCTGATGTTACTTCTCACAAGCACTAGAGAAAAATCACTTCCCAACCTCATCTGCCAGGCGGCAAAAGTCTTAGCTGCGAACTGCAGCTCCAAAATGTGACTCTTATTAAACATCGCTATCACATTAAGCCCAGTGACCTATTCTGTCGCCTGAAAGAATCTGCAATTAACATGGGGAGTCTAATCAGGATATTAACGAGTTTGGTTTTGAATTCCTATAATATTTTCATCAGCTTTTTAAAGAACTCATTTCAACCTGCGTTAAGCTTGGCAAGTGGATTCTGTGGGGTTAGAAGTGACAGGATTTGGGAAAGCTTGCGTTTTCTCATCAGGTAAAATGCAAGCATATGGAAGATTCAGTTTGTTTTAAAAGAAACTTTCATTAAGAAATGAAAGGTTGAGCCTGTGACCACTTTGTTACAGGGTGGCTGAGCTGCAGGAGAGAAGGTAAGGGAGTCAGGGAGAGGAAGTGCACTGCCAAGAAAGGCTGAGAATTCCCGCCACGTCTCCTTTCCAGGGCTGGTTATTTCATAACTTCACGCCAGGGAAATCACACAAGCAAATCAGACACTCCAAAATACACAGCAGATTAAATCAAGTCAGTATTTGGTCTGTAGCTAGTATATTTTATTAAATCTAAGAAACTGCAGGTTATAAGATGTGTCTTTAGGACCCTTTCCATGAATAAAACGAAAAGAAAAATGCTCTGAATTCATTGTAAGATCTCATTGATTGGAAGATGCATTCTGATTTTAGTGATATTAAGATGTCCGAGGGTAGATTGTCCAAGCTGATGGGTAAGCACAGTGAGGCCAACACACCCATGTTCTTTCCACCTCTTTCTACTCTGTCAGCCTTAGCTTCCATGTCTTGTTCTTGTGTCTGTAGTGTGATGGTAGATGCAACTTCATGCCTCACAGGCACCGTGCAAGAGGAAGGAGAGTGCAATCAGCCAGGACTCTATCAGAGAAGCCACAGAACCAGTTGGAGATACCTCTCTCTTCTCTCTCTCTCTCTATGCATATGTATATAATATATTGTATATATGAATAGATGTGTGCATATACATATATGTGCGTGTACATACACACACTCATACATTCCACGCTTACACTTACATGTGGAATGTATGACATAAATACTTACATGTATTTATATATGTAAATACATGCAAGTGCATATACATATATACAGAAAGCAAGAGCGAATGAGATTTATACTGTTGTGTGGCATGGCTGGGCAAGACTGACACCTGCAGGGCTGGCCAGCAAGCTGGAAGCGCACAGAGAGGAGCTGAACTGGTCAGTCCACAGGCAGAATGTCTTCTTCAGGAAAAGCTCCCTTTGGGCCTTAAGGTCTTCAACTGATTGAATGCGCCCTGCATGCATTGTGAGGATAATCTCCTTTGCTTAAAGTCAATTGCTTATGGACTTTAATCACATCTAGAAAACACCTTCACAGCAACACCTAGATAATTACTGGCTGAAAATTGGGGGACCGTTGCCTTGCCATGTTGACGCATAAAACCAACCACCACAAAGAGTGCCATGATTTTTTTTTTAAAAGTCCCTTACAAGGTTTTGCCTTTTTCATTAGGGAAGTACCCATTCCCAGTGTGTTTCATTGGCCAGAACTATGTCACATGACCACCCTTGGTTGCCGCGGAGGCTGGTGCTGGAGGATGTTGTTTCTCAGCCACCGTAGGAGGGATATACCCAGGGATGTCAGCTGTGAGTGGATGCTGAGTGAGCCAACCCGTAGGATCTTCCATGACCTAGTTACTGAACGTCTAATGAGTACAAGAGGCTGAACAACCACGTGTGGCTCAGATTCGATTCTTGTTAATCATTACCAAAGATAATTAAATAACATTGACTCCCAATGTGAAAAACTCATTTCCCTTCCATGCATGGCAGCTGAAACTGCTTTTCGATGTAGAGTAGGGCTATAAAATGCCTTTTAAAGTGTTTAAGCTAAAATGGAAACCCTCTTAAAAAAATATTTAGAAAGTACCTTAGTACTAGTTGTATGCTGAAGCAGACATTGGGAAACTGTCATGTGAGTCGCTTACGCATGAATTGCTGATTAGAATATGGTTCTTCAGTGCTTCCCCTGGCTAAAGCACAGGCTCAATGCCATGTTGTCCATGTCCCTGGCCAGGCAGCATGAGATGTGGTCGTGAGGAAGTTAGAAAACCTCTCTGACCTTCCATCTCCTCACCTGCAGAGCAGGGACACACCGTAGTGTGGCCATGAAGTCAAACATGGTCCTGCAAACTCTTTGCAAGGTGCTGACCTGTCGCGGGCATCAGCCATGAAGTTATTGTTCCTATTCCACCTCATGATTTATCCGAGCAGAGAGAATGTCTTCATAATTCTTTCCACATAAAATTGAAGGGTTTTATTATAAAAAGAGTGACGGGCTGGGTTGGAGGAGGACTTAAGCCTGCCAAACCGTAATGCTCTCCATCTAACATGGGATGGTGAGAACAATGGAAACATTGGTGGGACCTATTTGCCTTTCCAAGGAGGGTCTCCTATGATGACTTCCTGGGTCCTCCCTACTAGAAAAAGTAACACAATTAGTATTCCCTCTTCCAAAAGGAGTAAATCAGGCACTTTATGATTAAATAACTTGTCTCAGGTCAAATAAGTAGTAACTGCCCACACTAACTTGAAATCGAAAAGGTGACTTCGCCTCCTAGGGGACAGTTGACAGTGCCTAGAGACATGGTTGGTCATGACTTGGAGGGCTGGGGTGGTACTGGCATCTGGCAGATAGACACCAGGGATGCTGTGGAATGTCCTACAGTACATGGGACTGCCCACCCCTCCCCCACAAAAAAGGAGCACACAGCTCCAAATGTCAGGAGTACTGAGGGCAAGCAGCCCTGCTCCAGAGTCCCTGTGAGCCTTGCCTCACAGGTTTTCATGAGGGTCAGATGAGGCCAGCACTGCGTCAGCATTCTGTAAACCTTGGGCGGGAGCCAGGCATGCATTGCAGTGATGGGCGGAACTGATGAAGCCTTCTTAGCAAAGCACAGACGTGTTGGCCAATGCATACATTTAAGGAAGTGGGTTCCAAATCATCTCTCTCTGAATCATTGGCAGATAACAACAGATGACAAAGAACTAAACTCAGCATAGTCACCAAACTAGCCGTGTCACACCTGTCACCGTTAAATAGCTCAGTCCACAAGCTTGGGTGCAGAAGAAATCTAATGTTCTCTTATTTTCTTCACCTGAACTTAATTTCTATTTCCAGTCCCTAATCCTAGTGGCAGATACTTCATCTTAGTCAATTCAGGACTCCTTCCTCTTCCAAGAGATACAGCTAATACCAGGCTCTATGCAGGGAGTGGTGGGCACATTCAGGCCAGGGAAAGAGGGTTCATTGGCCAAGGTGGCTGTAGAGGCCTGAGTTGTCCCCAGCCTCAAGCTCTCATAGCATTTTCTGGTGGTCAAGAGCCAGGGCATCACTGGCTGTTCCTGAGCCACTTTGGACCCTGAAAGGCCTCATCATGTGTATTCTGCCCTCAAACTTGGGAGACAGCTCCGTCCTTCTCACACTGGGGTATGTGGGAGCTCTGTAAGGTGGCCACAGCCAGCTACATGATTTTCAGGGTCCAGTGCAAAATGAGCATTCAGGATCCCCTGTTCAAATATTAATAGGAATTTCAAGATGGCAAAGTGCATGAAGTCAAGCACAGGGCGCTGTGCCATTGCACAGGTCAAATGCCCGCGAAGCTGGCCCTGGAATGACCTTCAGGCCCATCTGCTGAGACGCTGCTCTCAGCCACCGTGCTGCCAATCCTCCCCTCCTGCCCTGGAGCCCAGGAAAGCTGGGGGACTCGCTGCTCTCCTGGGCACCGCTGAGGGAAGGGATGCAGGTTATTGCTACTCCTAAAGCCATGCCAAACTTTTAGGATTTGTATCATCTCCCCTTCCTCTGGAACACCAGGCAGCAGCTCACTTCCCAGCCCCGCTGCAGCTCTCATCTGCCCCCAGATCCCAGTGTGTGCCTGCTCAGGCCCAGCAGGGCACACCTGCACTTCAGTCACGCCGGTTCCTTGGCCTGAGTTTTCTCAGGAATCCTGCTTTTGCAAAACCTGCATTTGTTCAACTCCAATTCCTTTTCTTTCATTTTTGGTGTGATCATCCCTCTCCAGAAGCAATAAATGCTGATGCCTGGCGGGGGGAAGAGCAGCCAATGCAGGAATGCTAGGATAAAACAAGGTGATTTTTCTTTTCTTTTTTATATTTATTTATTTATTTATTTATTTATTTATTTATTTATTTTGAGACAGAGTCTTGCTCTGTCGCCCAGGCTGGAGTGCAGTGGCTCAATCTCGGCTCACTGCAAGCTCCACCTCCCAGGTTCACGCCATTCTCCTGCCTCAGCCTCCCGAATAGCTGGGACTACAGGCACCAGCCACCACGCCTGGCTAATTTTTTGTATATTTTTTAGTAGACACGGAGTTTCACCGTGTTAGAATGATCTCCTGACCTCGTGATCCGCCCACCTCAACCTCCCAAAGTGCTGGGATTACAGGCGTGAGCCACTGTGCCCAGCCACTAAAACAAGGTGATTTTTGAAAAAATTACTGTACAATGTGCAATGAGCCCTACATCATTGTCCTTTCAAAATATTCTCCACAGGTTATTTCCAAAGACAAAGAAACTCAGTGGGGATTGCACGGGGGAAACTGCTGGACACTCCTGTGAAGGATCCCCAGGTAGCCTTCAAGGTTTCACTTAGATTCTATCTCTTCCAGGAAGTCCTTTCTTATTTCACCCAACTTGGGGTAGTTCGTCCTTCTGAAGCTCCTATAATGTAACAGCTGCGCCTCTAGTCCTCTCTTTCTCTCTTCTTTGTCTTGTAGACATGAGAGACAGCAGTGAGTAATGGGGCAATCACCAGGCATGGAAGAGGGGCAGAGGTGGGGTAGGCCCTGCATCTGTGTTCGCTTGGACAAGCTGCCTGAGTTCTCCAGACCTCAACTTCTCAATCTGAAAAAAATTGAGTGCAATTATTCCTACATTCTGGCTTGCTGGTGGCTATGCTTGCCATTGTCATTTTAATTTTTGTTATTACTGTTGTCTAAGTTTTAGGTCTGCTATTAGATCTAGGATCCTTCAGGCCAAGACTTTATTGACCTTTGTGTTCCTAGCTCCCTTTTATGCCAGCATAGAGGACAGTCCCTGGCACATAGCAGAAGCTCAATAGTATTTGTCGGGGCAGTGAGTAAATTCCCTGCCTCAGTTTGCTTGTCCTTGAGGAGGTCAGAACTCACAAAGTCAGAACTCACAGCTTCTCTTATCCACCTCTAACCACGAGCCTTCCAGAGCATTTGCTGAGCTCACCACCAGGGAATGAATCCAACAACATTGATTGGGATGCTGAGTTGTGCCGGACTCTGTGTCAAGGTTGGAGTGAGCAATAATCCCAGTTGGCCTGAGACTGGGGGATTTCCTGGGACATAAAACTGTCAGTCCTAAAACTGGAATAGTCACAGAAGGAAAAGGTTGGCCACCCTTGCTGAGGCTTCTCATGCATTATCTCTTTCTTTTTTCTTGCTTTTTTTTTTTTTTTTTAAATAGAGATGGGGTCCTCACTATGTTGACCAGGCTAGTCTCGAACTGGTGGCCTCAAGTATTCCTCCCATCTCGGCCTGCCAAAATGCTGGAATTACAGGCATAAACCGCCGTGCCCGGCCAAATTATCTCTTATCTATTTTAAATATGCTTCATTGCTTAGGACAGTTCTTTATTTATGTATGTGTAGATATATTTGCTTTGCGGGGGGGCAGACAGTGGGAACAGAGTCACTGTGTCCCCAGGCTCCAGTGCAACGGCATGATCTCGGCTCACTGCAACCTCCACCTTCCAGGTTCAAGCAATTCTCCTGTCTCAGCCTCCCAAGTAGCTGGGATTACAGGCATGTGCCACCATGCCCAGCTAATTTTTGTATTTTCAGTAGAGAGGGGGTTTCACCACGTTGACCAGACTGGTCTCGAACTCCTGAGCTCAGGTGATCCGCCCACCTTGGCCTCCTAAAGTTCTGGGATTACAGGCATGAGCCATCATGCCCAGCCAGAACAATTTTAAATATATGGAAAAATTGAGATGCTTGTTCAAAGAGCCCCCACATGCCCCACACCCAGTTTCCCCTATTTGTAACATCTTACATTAGTACCGGAAATTGGTCACAATAAGTGGACCAGCACTGATATGTTATTATGAACTAAAATCCATGCTCTATTCAGATTTCCTTAGTGTTTCCCTATGTCATTTTCCTGTTCCAGGCTCACACCCAGAATATCACAACACATCTACTTGCCGCATCTCCTTGGACTCCTGTTGGCTGTAATATCTTCTCAGGCTTTTTTTGTTTTTGTTTGTTTTTGGATGACCTTGACTGTTTTAAGGCGTACTGGTCAGATATATTGTAGTGTCTCATTTAATATTCATATAAATCATAAAGAATGAATACTATTGTTCCAGTTTACAGATGGGGTTGCTGACGCTTAAATCCAATATAACCAGTAAAGGGTTGAACGGTAATTTGAGTTTCCACGGGGGGCAATGACTCCTTAATAACATCAGTATCATAATAACTATGATCTTCAGTGCTTGTTCTGTCTCAAGTAACCTGCAAAGAAGCCCGTCCCTATTATATTCTTTCATTCTCACAACCACAGTGCTGTAGACACTCACATATGCCCATTTTACAGATAAGGAAACCAAGGCCAAGAAAGGTTAAGTCCCTGGCTCAAGTCATGAAACTGATGGAAGAATGTAAACCCCAATCCAGGGCCTCTGCAATCCTTTATGCTCTTTCTAGGAAATACTTCCTCCCTATTAAAGATTGATCTGTTTGGAGGAATATTTTCTCCCTTCTGCTGTGGAATATCTACAACAGGGTTTCTCAGACTTAACTGTGCCTACTCATCACCTGAGGATCTTGTTAAAAATGCAGATTCAATAGGTCTGGGGTGAGTGGGGTGAGGCCTAAGAACTCGCATTTCTTTTCTTTTCTTTCTTTTTTTTTTTTTTTTTTTTTTTTGAGACCAAGTCTCACCCTGTCGCCCAGGCTGCAGTGCAGAGGCACAATCTAGCTCACTGCAACCTCCGCCTCCCAGGTTCAAGCGATTCTCCTGCCTCAGCCTCCCAAGTAGCTGGAATTACAGGTGCACCACCAAGTGCAGCTAATTTTTGTATTTTTAGTAGAGTTGGGGGTTTCACTTTCTTGGTCAGGTTGGTCTTGAACTCCTGACCTCAAATGATCTGCCCGCCTCAGCCTCCCAAAGTGCTGGGATTACAGGTGTGAGCCACCACACCCGGCCAGGACCCGTATTTCTTTTTTTTTTTTTTTTTTTTTTTTTTTTT